>NC_133334.1:96450461-96790461 GCF_042186555.1 Aquarana catesbeiana | reverse complement strand
GAAGGGCTGAGGGGGGAACCCACGCCGATTTTTTCCTCGACTTTTAAGCTATATTGCCTGGGAGCAAGTTTAAATTACATTTTTTCCTTTAGAAATGTCATTTTGCTGCGGCACTGTTCTACACATCACATAGATGTGCTACTTTGCAGGCAGACTAAGGGGACCCCCAGGCACGATATTTAAAGGAATATTTCATTTTTATTGTTTCACTTTAAGCATTATTAAAATCACTGCTCCTGAAAAAACTTTTTAAAACCTTTTTTTTGCATTGATACATGTCCCCTGGGGCAGTACCCGGGTTCCCATACACTTTTTTAGGGCAATAACTTGCATATTTGGAAATATGTGTAAGTACTCTGAGCCAAAAAAATATATATAATATAAATATAAATGTTAGAATAAGCTGCTCCCCTAGTTTGATAGATAATAATCAAAGAACAATTGAATAATGTGTAGAGGTCGCTATAAAGTGACTAATATTAACATAAACACATAGGGGGTCATTTACTATAGCGCCAAAAAATTCTCCTGCAGTACCAAAAAATAACTCTCAAAAAAGGCCAGGAAGACTTCAACTCTCAGAAAGTCATCGCTAATGCAAATGGAAAGCAGCGCTATTGCGGCAATAATGCCTGTCAGATCACATATGCTGGAATAGTGGAAGTCAGTGGGGCTCGAACCTGCAAAATCCAAAGTTCTCACTGAAGGCTTATATGCAAGTTCTTTGCCATAAAAAGTGTTTGGAGACTCAGGTTCTGCCCCAGGGGACATGGATCAATGCCATTTTTTTTTTTTAAAACGGCCGTTTTTTCGGGAGCAGTGATTTTAAGAATGCTTTGAGTGAAACAATAAAAGTGTAATATTCCTTTAAATTTCGTACCTGGGGGGTGTCTATAGTATGCCTGTAAAGGGGTGCATGTTTCCCGTGTTTAGAACAGTCTGACAGCAAAATGACATTTGAAAGGAAAAAAAGTTATTTAAAACTACTCGCGGCTATACTGAATTGCCGGCTCCACAATACACATAAAAGTTCATTGATAAAAACTGCATGGGAATTCCCCAAAGGGGAACCCCGAACCAAAATTAAAAAAAAAATGACGTGGGGGTCCCCCTAAATTCCATACCAGGCCCTTCAGGTCTGGTATGGATATTAAGGGGAACCCCGGCCAAAATGTAAAAAAAAATTGGCGTGGGGTCCCCCTCAAAATCTATACCAGACCCTTCAGGTCTGGTATGGATTTTAAGGGGAACCCCGCGCCAAAATTTTTTTAAAAAATGGCGTGGGGTACCCCCAAAAATCCATACCAGACCCTTATCTGAGCACGCAACCTGGCAGGCTGCAGGAAAAGAGGGGGGGACAAGAGAGCGCCCCCCATCCTGAACCGTACCAGGCCACATGCCCTCAACATTGGGAGGGTGCTTTGTGGGTAGCCATGTTGATGAGGACAAGGGCCTCATTCCCACAACCCTGGCCTGGTGGTTGTGGGGGTCTGCGGGCAGGGGGCTTATCGGAATCTGGAAGCCCTCTTTAACAAGGGGACCCCCAGATCCCGGCCCTCCCCCCTGTGTGAAATGGTAAGGGGATACAAAAGTACCCCTACCATTTCACCAAAAAAATTTCAAAAATGTTAAAAATGACAAGAGACAGTTTTTGACAATTCCTTTATTTAAATGCTTCTTCTTTCTTCTATTTTCTATCTTCTTTCATCTATCTTCCTTCAGTTTCTTCCTCCATCTTCTTCTTCTTCTGGTTCTTGTTCTTCTGGTTCTTCTTGTTCTTCTGGTTCTTCATCCAGTCTTCTTGTCCGACATCTTCCTCAGCGGCGCTGTCTTCACTTCATCTTCTTTCCTCGGGCCGCTCCGCATCCACGATTGGATGGGAGGCTCCCGCTGTATGACGCTTCTCCTCTTCTGACAGTTCTTAAATAACGGAGGGCGGGTGACCCCGCCCCCTCTGACGCAGGGCGGGTGACCCCGCCCCCTCTGACATCACGGGGAATGCCACAGGGAAGTCCCCGCGCATCAGAGGGGGCGGGGTCACCCGCCCTGCGTCAGAGGGGGGCTACCCCCAAAGCACCCTCCCAATGTTGAGGGCATGTGGCCTAGTACGGTTCAGGAGGGGGGGGCGCTCTCTTGTCCCCCCCTCTTTTCCTGCGGCCTGCCAGGTTGCGTGCTCGGATAAGGGTCTGGTATGGATTTTTGGGGGTACCCCACCCCATTTTTTTTTTTTAAATTTTGGCGCGGGGTTCCCCTTAAAATCCATACCAGACCTAAAGGGTCTGGTATGGATTTTGAGGGGGACCCCACGCCAATTTTTTTTTTTTAATTTTGGCCGGGGTTCCCCTTAATATCCATACCAGACCTGAAGGGCCTGGTATGGAATTTAGGGGGACCCCCACGTAATTTTTTTAAAAATTTTGGTTCGGGGTTACCCTGTGGGGAATTCCCATGCCGTTTTTATCAATGAACTTTTATGTGTATTGTCGGGCCGGTGTTCTGCCGAGAAAGTTCCTCTCGGTGGATAAGGACCCCCCTCTACTGCGCAGGCGCAGCGCCTGCGCAGTAGGAGCCGGCGGAAATAGCTGAAGCGAAATAGAGAAGAAATCAGCTGTACACGGAGCCTGTAAGAGTGTCCCCCGCGGGCTCGCTTCGCTCGCCACTCTTCGGGCACAGCCTCGCTTTGCTCGGCACTTTTTTATTCCCCCTCTAGGTCCACTTGGATGGTGGGGCTTCAGCCTGGACCCAGGGCGCAGGCGCCGTGTACAGATGATTGAAGATTTTCATCTTTGGCTATTTTCGGCGGCTGCTAGTCGTTGGTACTGCGCAAGCGCAGCACTTGCGCAGTACAGGGGGGACCTTATCCACCGAGGGAACTTTCTCGGCAAGACACCGGCGATTCAGTATAGCCGCGAGTAGTTTTAAATTACTTTTTTCCTTTGAAATGTCATTTTGCTGTCAGACTGTACTAAACACGGGAAACATGCGCCCCTTTACAGGCATACTATAGACACCCCCCAGGTACGAAATTTAAAGGACTATTACTCTTTTATTGTTTCACTTTAAGCATTATTAAAATCACTGCTCCCGAAAAAACAGCCATTTTTAAAACTTTTTTGCATTGATACATGTCCTCTGGGGCAGGACCCAGGTCCCTAAACACTTTTTATGACAATACCATGCATATAAGCCTTTAAAATTAGCACTTTTGATTATTCATGTTCGTGTCCCATAGACTTTAACCACTTGCCTACCAGGCCAATTCTGACATTTCTCTTTTACGTGTAAAAATCATAATTTTTTGGCTAGAAAATTACATAGAACCCCCAAATTTAGCAGAGACCCTAGAGAATACAATGGCGGTCATTGCAACTTTTTATCTAGCACGGTATTTGCGCAGCAATTTTCCGAATGCGTTTTTTTGTGAAAAAAAAACTGTTTTGGGCTTTAAAAAAAAAAAACAAGAAAGTTAGCCCAATGTTTTTGCATAATGTGAAAGATGAAGTTATGCCATGTAAATAGATACCCAACATGTCACGCTTCAAAATTGCACACGCTCGTGGAATGGCGCCAAACTTCGCTATTTGAAAATCCCCTTAGGTGACGCTTTAAAAATTTTTACTGGTTACATGTTTTGAGTTACAGAGGAGGTCCAGGACCTGCAGGGGCAATTATTGCTCTCGCTCTAACGTTCGCGGCGACACCTCACATGTGTGGTTTGAACAACATTTTCATATGTGGGCGGGACTTATGTATGCGTTCGCTTCTGCATGCGAGCTCACAGGGACAGGGGCACTTTAAAAGTTTTTTTTTTTTTTATTGTTAATTTTACTTTTTTTATTTTAGCTTGACACTTTTTTCTAAAAAAAAATTTTATGATCACTTTTGTTTCTATTACAAGGAATGTAAACATCCCTTGTAATAGGAATAAGCATGACAGGTGCTCTTTACAGTGAGATGTGGGGTAAATAAGACCCCACATCTCACCTCTAGGCTTAGAAGCCTGAAATAAAAAAAAAAAAACGATCTCTGCTTCCCAGCCGAAGCGGCGCCGTTTTTTTTTAATACAGAGGCCGGGCGTGATGTCATAACATCACGCCCGGCCTCCGAACGATCATAGAGATTCCGGCGACCATCTGGTCCACCAGAAATCTCTATGCTAAACATCCGGGGCTGGCGGATCCTGTGACCGACTCACTGATCGTAGCGGTAAGTCGGTACAAGCACCAGAGGGTGGCGGGAGGGGGGGGGGACGTCCCCTCTCGCCTCCTGTTAGAATGATCAAGCAGTGGAACAGCCACTATGATCATTCTTATGGTGTGCAGATTCGCAGGCTCTAAAAGACGATATCTGGATGATGTCTGTAGCTACAGGCATCACTCAGATATCCCCGCTCAAAGCCGAGGACATCATTTGGCGTATGGCGGGCGGGAAGCGGTTTTAATGGTGTTTGCACAAATTTATTTGTCTGTTCGCATGTTCTGCTGCGAACCGAACAGGGGGGGATGTTCGGCCCATCCCTAGTTCTCATTAAGAATCATGGGGGTACAACTTGTCAAGCAACTCGGAAGTCCAAAGTCGCCCAACTGTGAAACAAGTCATATATATTTTAATAGAAAGGAGCTCTCATTTATACTTGCATTTACATCAGCAGAACAAATGCAGGAAGTGATGTGTGCACATGGGCCAGAAGCAAATGTGTGGGGATGCCAAACAAATCAATAAACCCCACTCACACCAAATCTAACTACCAAATCCACCCCCGCATTGATTAAGCACAAGTACATATCATACCCTTATCCGGAAAATGAGCCGCACCTCCTCTTTGCTAAAGAGGGACCTCGCCATGTCCACCTAGATGGAGATCTTGACCAGCACAGGGACTTCTAGGTGATTACAATGACTTATTTCTGAGTCAGAAGGCGAAACTACACTCTTTTGATCGCTGCTGCAAATATTTGATCGCAACCACTATTAGAATTTTATTATTTTTGTTTATTTTCAGATATGCAAATTTGTATTTCTACTTATGATATTTAAAGGCGTTCGATAAGAAATGGTGTCCCGGGGTTAGCAGCAGGAGGAAATCATTCAGCTGAAATCACACACTTTCATTCCCGCATGTCAGTCCCGACTGCAGGGGCAATTTCAGAGACATCTGTGCAGGTTTCTGCACTGATATCAATACAAATTGCACCCCAAAGTCACACCAATTAAAACCGTGCAATTGTCACCGCTTTGACATGTCAAATCGCACCAATGTGAACTAAAGCTGACACAAACACTGCCTATCCACCAGCTGAATTCATTACCTGCAATTCTCCACAGCTCTTATATATAAAGATTCTACCTTTATCATTTACTTGCAGGTGTGCAGAAGCCTAGGTTTACATTGGAGCAATTTGTCATGCAATTTCAGAGATCAAATCGCATGACTATTGGCAGCAATGGCACTGTTCCAATCGATGCAACATTTTTTTTGTGGCACCGCACCAATTTGCTAAAGTAGTTTCTGCACTACTTTTGCCAATTTCTGGTGCGACTTCAATAGACATGTGTATGAAGCCACACGGATGTCTATCAAGTAGCACCTAAAATCACGCTGACCTTACTACTTTGAAATCGTGCTACTTCAAGTGAAGTAGCGCAATTTCAAAGTAGCATCAATGTGAACCAGGGCAAAGAGATTCGTTTTTTGGTGCACAAATACATATTGAAATAAAATATAAGAGATATTGCACTTTCCCAAAACCACCACCCACAAACTGAAGAGAAGAAAGTAGAAGAAAAAAAACCAAAAACACAACAAGGCTCAATAATGTACTTTTATTTTACCAGCAGAAAAACAAAAAATTACATTCACTTACCAGCTTCAAAAAATTTTGGACAGGATATATGGTGCTACATTTAGCAATGGGATTTTAAGGGCCCTGCTCATAGGAGCTTACAATCTAAAATTAGACAAAACCTTAGAGTGGACACAGCTTTCATTTCTGTGTATAATGGGCAACACATCACATTGTTATCTGCAAGATTATAGAAACATACTTAACAGTCATTCTTACAAAGCATTCCCACATAATATTACAAAAGACTTATTCAAAACACCCACCACCAGCCCTAAATCCACACATACATACATTGGTGACCATGTTCTGCTGGAAGCTGCATTTTGGTGTACACGATTAAACAAGATAAAAAAAAGAGTAGGTCAGCAGATGCTTCCAAACGATGTTTGCATGATCAGACAGGAACAATACACACACAACATTGACAGCATGGCCACATAAACCCACTTTTGATTGAAAAAAATGCACAAGAATTTCATCAAATCTCCCAATTTTTTTTTTTTTTTGTGTCAATTCAGTAAATGGACAACAACACACATATACTGTCAGTACTTAGTGACTGTGTCCTTCACATCATATGACAAAACAAATTAATAATACAGAGCACATTTTAATAATCATGCAAATATATCAAAAGACATTCCACTTATCCCTCTTCCAATATCTCCCAGCTTCTTCCTCCCCCATCCCTTTCACATCAAAAAGATAAACAATATACATTCTAGCCAAAAATATCCTCACCGCATCTTCTACAGAAATTAACCTCTTCCTTCCTACCCATATATTCCTAACATCCCACATTACTTCCTTATAGACAACAGAAAAGCACCACGCCTTCCTGGCTGCATTTTTCTCCAATCTCCACAAGCCCAGAACCACCATTTCCTCCCTTACAAAAACCACCCCCACCACCTCCCTCAGGAAGCTCTTCAACTTTCCCAGCACTTCTTTAGCGAAGACACAGTTCCAAAACAAGTGGAACACATCCTCCACTCCCCCACAGCCCTCCCTTGGACACAACTCCGATCTTACCAAATCCCTACTTTTCAGAAAACTCATGGTCGTCAGACACCCCATAAAGGTCATCCAGGATATGTCCCTTTGGCGGTTAGTCACTCCTCTTGTGCTCATACTCTTCCAGATTTGCACACTTTCCTTCTCTCTTAAGTACTGTATCCCATTAGGAAAAATCTCCCCAGCAATCCAAGCTTTAAGTTTCTTTTTATCACCAACCTCCCTCCCCAGACCCCCCAACCTCCATCCTTCCCAGATCTTGGTTAGGACCAAAAAATACTGAGGAACGACCCATGCCTGTGGCTTTTCTAGGGCCCGCCTGTATAGTCCCCATCTTGTAAACAATCTTCCTCCAAGGTACTGCATCATCTCCTTCCCAATTCCGTTACCTCTTAGGGTCCTTATCAACGTCACCCAGTAATGCAGCATCAAAAATTCCCCGATCTTTGGAAGTCCGAAGCCACCTTTGGCCCTTGGTTTAGTAATCTTCTCCCTTGCACACTTCTCCATCCTCCCTCCCCAAAAGAACAAGAACAGTAGCCTCGTCATCTTCCTCACCCAATCATCAGGAGGCGGGAATATAACAGAGACATACAACATAATCGGAAGGATCACTGACTTGATGATCAGAACTTTCCCGGTGCAGGACAATTCACGCATCCGCCACATAGACAACTTTTCTTCCACTCGCTCAGTCACCTTCTGAAAACTGCGACTTCCCCTCAACTCCCTGTCAAAACACACACCCAGCACCTGCATCCTGTCCACCTTCTGACTGCGTCCCTCATTCACCTCCACCTCACGGCCCACACTACACACCTGACACTTACTCCAATTCACACTCATCCCAGACACACTGCAGAACAGACTAACCTGCAATCTTGCACGCCGCACATCAGCCATTCCACCAGCCACCAACACAACATCATCCATGTACCCCAACACTTTCACACTCCTTCCACCACTGCCAGGCACAAACACACCCTTGAATGCCTTGTCCTTCACTGCACTCAGTAATGGCTCCATCACGCAGATGAACATCAAAGGCGATAGGGGGCACCCCTGCCTAACACCAGACATCACAGGGATACTCCCCCCTAGGGTACCGTTGACCAAAACCTGACTTGAGACACCTTTGTATAGTCCTCTGATAACCTTCATCAGCTGGTCCGGAAACCCTAAGACCTCCAGAATCTGAAACAGAAACTGATGGGAGACTTTGTCGTACGCCTTTTCAAGGTCAATCGACTCTAGAAGGCACGGCAAGTTGTTAGATTGCGCGTAGTATACGACATCCCTCAGTAACGATAGATTGTCGGAAATTCGTCGACCAGGAACCGCACACACCTGCTGCTCCCCAATCACTTCACCAATCACAAGCTTGACTCGATCGGCAATCAATCTTGCCACAATCTTGTAGTCAACGTTCAACAGTGTAATTGGTCGCCAATTCTGAATGTCTCTCTTGTCGCCTTTTTATAGATGAGGGTAATCACCCCCTCCCTTAAGGACTTTGGCATCTCCCCCATTTCAAACACCAGCCTCACCAACTCACACACCTCATTCTTCATCACCTCCCACGCTTTACAAAAGAACTCAACAGTCAACCCATCTTTCCCAGGTGTCTTTTTCCGGTTCATCCCATCTATCACTCGCCTCACTTCCTCCTCAGACACAACCACACACATACCAAACCTATCCTCCTCAGACAATCTTGCATCCACTTTCTCGCAATACTCTCGCGTCTCCTCAGCACTTACTCCACGTCCACCTGCAAACAAATCCGTATAAAACTCACTCACCGCTTCCATCACCTTCTCACCATTCACTTCCTGTTCCTGCACCATCACCGATTTCATCAAATTGCGTCCCCTCAAGAGTTTCTTGAAGAAGAACCGCGAACATGTCTCCCCTTCCTCCATGTCCTTCACTTTAGCTTGGAAGATTAGCTTCTTCCCTCTTATCACCCAAGCTTTCTTTATCTCCTCCCGAAGCTTTCCAATCTCCTCTTCTAACTCCCAGCCTCCCTGCCTTAATTTAAGCAGGAGTCTCAACCTATGCTGGAGAGCCCTCCCTTCTTGTTTCTCTTTCCTTGCCTTCTTTACACCTGCTTGAAGAAAAAAGCTTGATTCGCTCCTTCAGCCAGTCCCACCACTCGAAAAAGGATTCAAAATCCCCCTTCCTTCCCAACCACACTTTATATTGCAGAGCAAACTTATCAAAAATCCCTTGGTCTTCCAATAACAGATTATTTAATTTCCAGATTCCTCTCCCAGTCTTGACATCTTGATCAAAAATAAACTTTCCCACCAAAACCTGGTGGTCAGAGAAAGACACCTCCCATTGCTTCCACTCTGCGACCTTCAGTGCCCCTGGAACCTAAAATAAAGTCAATTCGGGATTTCACACTTCCCTTATCTGAAAAAAAAGGTTGCTGGGGCTTTACCATTTCCATAGTAGCAAATTGCTCCATCCTGCAAACAAAAATCCTGCAAAATTGCATTAAAAGCTGTGCTGGTGACATCGGTCTGGCTTTCACCTTGGCCTACTCTATCTTCAGCAGTCCTAATAAGATTAAAGTCTCCAGCAACAATGGTCTTTACTCTCCCCACAAGGTGGAGCCTTAAAACTTCCAACAAATCCATCCTGGCATTTTTACGCACTGGTGCATAAACACATACCAACTTAAAGGATTCTTCCAGGTAGGTAAACATTACACTCAGAACTCTTCCTATCACCACTTCCTCCCATGATTCAACCTTAATTTCTGGGTTTTTAAAGAGCACCCCCACCCCTTCACTTCTATTTTCCGCAGCACAAGACCAAATCGCTGGTCCTGCAGACCAGTCCCCATGGCCTGGAGCATACCACAAACCACACTCTTGCAAACACAAGACATCACACTCAATCTTAGCCAACTCAGACAAAACAGCTGCACGACGATAGACAGAACCAATCGAACGCACATTCACACTACATATAGACAAAGCCATGAGAAGGATCAAAAAAATCCTGCAGAACACACTAAAGCCCTCCATCAGGAAGCTGTTTTCCACTTCTGTTCCCTGTACCTTTTACAAGAGGATCAACTGATTCACTCTCCAAATATTGCATGGCAGGAGAACCTACCAAGCCCAATGGTGATGTTGCTCCACTTGAATCATCTGACACTTGTGAATCCATACTTAAACTTGGCAGTACACACCCACCACCACCTGGGCTCGAACCCAGAGACAAGTCCCATTTAGGCTTCTTTCTCCGCGCCTCATTCTCCTGCTCCACCTCAGGCCCTGGTCTTAGAGTAGCCATTAAAAGGTCTTTTGATCCTGACCCCTCCTTCCACCTCACCTCCAGCACCTCCATATCCTCAGCCCACTCACCAAGCTCCTCATCTACATATTGACTCTCCTGTTCTGCCTCCACCTGTTTTATCAAAGCAATCAGTTCTTCACACACTCCACTCACCTCCCTCCCCCTCTCCATGCCTTCATCCGCCACAGCTTCTTCTGCCTCACCAACCTGCATCTCATTATCCCCCTCTGTTAGATTAATATTCACTCCACTTTTACCCATACTCCCTTGCAGTTCCTGTCCGACACCATCCTTGGAGCTACTACCAGGGTTTTCAGCGTCTGGGGGGGGGGTCGGTGCCTTTCCACCTTCCGTGCAGGCCACCTGCTCACCCCCGTCATCCGCCCGCTCAGTCTCCTGCTCCTCCGGTTCTCGGCTCACACTCTGCCCTGTAAACCTCCATCTCTGCACAGCCTCCGCATATGAGAACATCTTCCTCCCCACTATTTTTTGGACAGTTTCTGACCATATGCTCCCCTGAACCACACAGATCACATTTCTTTTCCTTGCACTCCGCTGCATTGTGTCCCGGCTTCAAGCACACTCTACAGCAAAGCTTAGAAGGGCAGTCCTCATGAATATGTCCATACTGAAAGCACCCCCTGCAGTAACGGGGTTGCCCAGAATAGAAAACAGTACACCGCTCCCCAGCAATGGTAAATGCCGGGGGAGGGTGACGTACTCCACAAAAACCTGATGCGTCCCTCTTCATGCGTACTTTAAAACGCAGTTTACCTCTATACATGCCATACTGGTTATAAAGCTTCTCTCCTCGATCAGCCCCCACACAATACCGCAACAAAAATTGTCTCACCAATTCCGGCTCCAAAAAAAGGATTATAACAATGTACAGTCATGGTCTTCAATCCAGGATCAAACAATAAACTGGCATCCATCTTCTTAGTTAGCAAATTTCCTCCCAGATCCGCCTTCACCCAATTCTCATATGCAGCTTGGCAGGTATCCTCAGTATGAAAAGAAACATCGTATTGACCACAAAATCTTGGAGAGCAAATATATCACTGACCTATAAATTCAGCAACTTCTGTAAAACATCCACAGCGATCGTCTTCAGACCCACTTCACCACGATATTCAGGCTTTACCTGGATTCTCATAGAATTTCGCAAACGCATCGGACCTCGCGACATGGCGACGTCCTTTTTTGGTTCTGCCTTTCTTTGGCCTCTCGTTTATCCGGGGGTCCCCCAGAACACCCCCAACTCAAAACCTAGGCAAATATGACACCTGATCTTAAGTTAGGAAGCCGAGCAGCACTCCGGAAGGAAGATTTTAGCCCTCCTTCCCACAAATCACAGGCAAAAAACCTGACCTTCTCAGGCCAAACGAACCCCCTCCTGCAGGCCTTTATATAAGAGAGGTTGTATTGTTAGCACACTGACACATCCAATAGAAGTACACGCCCACCAGTATCTTTCAATCTGTCTCTTCATGTATGTCTAAAGTGATTGCACCTGATGGGCAGGAACACATAATAGTGTTCGCAACTGTGTTAGCCCTTGGCTATCTGCATCAAATCTCCAACTACAGGACAAAGATCAAAGTCCATTTGCATCCACATAAACAAAGCAATAGTTTTCTAAGCATATGTACCCGTGCAGTGTAAACCCTAAAATTTGAATTGTCCAAGTCGCTGGGCATGATTAGTGCTAATAAACATTAACATCAGTCCCTGGCTGCAATGAGCTTCCAATATAAAGTCCAAAATTAACATTCTTACATTAGAACCTATTTTGACAGGAGACAAATAGAGTGCCAGCATGTCTTTGGATTGTGGTGAGAAACCCACACAGGGATAACATATAAACTTCAACACAAGGATTAGCATGTTGGGGAATTGAACCAACATCCCAGGTGCTGCTAGACAGAACTACTACCCACTTACCCACCAGGCATCCCCACCCATGTTCTCTGCATCTCTGTGGTGTGAACCAGCCCTAAGTCCATAGCCATGCTCAGTGTCACAAGCAATATACAATATATTGGCCTAAGTATTGGGATGCCTGTCTTTAAACGCACATGAACTGTAATTGCATCCCAGTATTAGTATTGGGTTCAAAACTCATTTGGCCCACCCTTTGCAGCTATAACAGCTTCAACTCTTCTTGTCCACAAGGTTTAGGAGTGTGTCTATGGGAATGTTTGACCATTCTTCCAAGTGCATTTGTGAGGTCAGGCACTGATGTTGGACGAGAAGGCCTGACCTACAGTCTCCTCTCTAATTCATCCCCAAGGTGTTCTGTTATGTTGAGGTCAGGACTCTGTGCAGGCCAGTCAAGTTCCTCCACCCCAAAATCACTCATCCATGTCTTTATGGACCTTGCTTTGTGCACTGGTCCAAATGATTTGGTGGAGGGGTAATTATGATGTGGGGTCGTTTTTCAGGGGTTGGGCTTGGCCTCTTAGTTCCAGTTAAATGAACTCTTAAGGCATCAGCATACCAAGACATTTTGAACAATTTCATGCTCCCAACTTTGTGTGAACAGTTTGGGGAAAGCCCCTTCCTGTTCCAACATGTTTGCACACCAGTGCACAAAGCAAGGTCCATAAAGACATGGATGAGCAAGTTTGGGGTGGGGAAACTTGACTGGTCTGCACAGAGTCCTGGCCTCAACCCGATAGAACACCCTTTGGCTGAATTAGAGTAGAGACTGCGAGCCAGGCCTTCTCATCCAACATCAGTGCCTGGCCTCACAAATGCACTTCTGGAAGAATGATCAAACATTCCCATAGGCACACTAAACCTTGTGGACAGCCTTCCCAGAAGCTGTTCTAGCTGCAAAGGGTGGACCAAATCAAAGTTTAACCCTACGGACTAAGACTGGGCTGCCATTAAAGTTCATGTGTGTGTAAAGGCAGGTGTCCCAATACTTTTGGCTAAATAGTGTATCTGGAAAAGACTTACAATGGGGGTGGAACCCTCCTACACATAACTACTACATTTAGACATAATTATAGGACCTGGGAGATGAGACAACTTCTCCACATGCAGTGACATGGTTGGGATTTGAACCCAGACCCTCAGAGATACTAAGCAGAAGTTCTAACCTCTAAGCCACGGAGCTGCCACGTGTGAGACCACCCTACACATAACTACACATAAATACACATAAAAACACATAAATACTGCATTTCTATGGACATACAAGTGATGGAATCACATTACTCAAGAGTTATTCTTCTTGATTTATTCTGTGATATTTGGTGTTTTTTTGTGGGTGAGAGTAGAATATTACCCTCAAATTTTTGGGAATTACATTTTGATTTCTGATGTTGGTACACATATCCATTTTTTGGGCTCAAATTATGAATATTTGGAAATAATAAAAAGCACAAAAAATTGTGATTCATTTTAAATTTGCATCAGCAATGGTATTGTTTGTGGATTATAAAGACACCTGTGTGAGTTTGGGGTAAAGATTGTTGTGAGATGAAGAGTAACAAGTGAAAGTGACAGAGAAAAATATATTTTATCAAAACATCAAAACATTCCACATTGTAGCATTCTTAAAATCAAAATATTTTAAGTAGAAGCAACAATGTTGCAAAGGAATATTTATTTCACAGAAAGATACATTTCATCTCACCCTTTCATGACTAAGCCTATTTTTGAAATTTGGTGTTTACAAGTTAAAATCCGTATTTTTTGCTAGAAAATTACTTAGAACCCCCAAACATTATATATATTTTTTTAGAAGAGAATCTAGAGAATAAAATGGCGATTGTTGCAATATTTTTTATCACACGGTATTTGTGCAGCGGTGTTTTAAAAGCAAATTTTTGGAAAAGTGACACTTTCATGAATTTTAAAAAATCCAAACAGTAAAGTTACCCCAATTTTTTTGTATAATGTGAAAGATGATGTTACGCCAAGTAAATAGATACCAAACATGTCACCCTTTATAATTGCACGCACTCATGGAATGGCGACGAACTACGGTACCTATGAATTTCCATAGGCAACGTTTTAAAAAATTTTTACGGTTACCAGGTTTGAGCTACAGAGGAGGTCTAGGGCTATAATTATTGCTCTCGCTCTGACGATCGCGGCGATACCTCACATGTGTGGTTTTGAACACCGTTTACATATGCCGGCGTGACTTCCGTATGCGTTTTCTTCGCTGCGCGAGCTCGCGGGGCCAGGGGCACTTTAAAAATTTTTTTTTTTTTTTTATTTATTTTATTTATTTTTGTACTTTTATAAATTGTGTTTAAATTTTTTTTTTTTTTTTTTTACTTTTATTGCTGTCACAAGCAATGTAAACATCCCTTGTGACAGTAATAGGTGGTGACAGGTGCTCTTTATGGAGGGATGGGGGGTCTAAAAGACCCCCCATCCCTCCTTTGCACTTCAAAGTATTCAGATCGCTGAAAACGGCGATTCTGAATACTGTGTACTTTTTTAAATTTGGCGCCATTGGCAGCCGAGTAAACGGGAAGTGACGTCATGACGTCGCTTCCGCGTTTACAACAAGAAGGCTGGAACGAAGCCACTCACAGCTTCATTCCAGCCCGCCCCGAAGATTCCCGATTGGACACCGGGCCTCCCGATCGCACGGGAGGCCCGGTAACAGCGGCGGGAGGCGGCGGGAGGGGGGGATGTCCCCTCCCGCTCCTCCGGTATAACAGCCGAGCGGCTTTTAGCCGCATCGGTTGTTATACTCGGGTAGCCGATCGCCCGCTGAAAACAACGGTACCGGGATGATGCCTGCAGCTGCGGGCATCATCCCGGTATAACCCCGGAAAGCCGAGTATGCATATGTGCATACGGTCGGCGGGAAGGGGTTAAAAGGTTTTTTTGTGAAAGTTAGAATTGTTCCATTAGAATCAGTGACTGAAACTTCATTTGGACTAAATTAGAGCAGATTTTAACTTCCAAAAAATGTTCTCTAATTAGCTCTCATTTTGGTATTTACTATAGCTCCAGGTAAAAAAGATACTGGAGATAAAATGAGAGTTATTTTCAGGTCTGAGCATGCTCAGTTGTGTTGGCACCTAGTTGTCCAAAATGGGGAATTTTTCACTTTTCAGACTTTTAAAGATATTTCAGTGTAGAAATCACTTTTTCACACAGTTTAAAAGCAGATAATCTTTAAATAATATACCGCATATTTCAGTACCATTTAGACAATTATATCATGTTCTAAACATTATTTCCATGTGCAATTCTCTAGGTTTTAAGAGCGTAAGTTTGGCAATTTGCGCGAATTAACGCCATAGCGCTATAGTAAATGACCCCCATAGTCTGCTTCAGTTTTATAGTCCTCCAACAGACTGCAATTCCTTTTCAGGTATTTTTTCATATGGCAACCATCTGGAAAGATAAGGTTAGTTGTGTCAACTGTGTTATGGAAAGTTTTAGTCTAAGTATTGTTATTGTCTGTAAAAAAGCATCAAATCCGGAACGTTAATGGGTTGATTACTAATTGGTGGGTGTGATATTGAATTAGTTGCTATTAATGTGTACAATAATTTTATCAAGCAGTTCTTGAGTTCCATTTCATATAAGGATCATGTTGTCAACATAGCATTTCCAGAAGAAACAGTTTACAATCCCACTGGCCCCTAATGAACAGGGGTTCCCAATAGGCTAAAAAAAGATAGGCATAAATAAATGCTAACCTCATCCCCATAGCTGTTCCAGTGGTGTGCAGAAAAAAATATAATTTATTTTAAAATAAATATGGGTAAGTATAAAACTAATACACTTTAGAACAAATGCTCTATTTTTTTCCTTGTCAAAAGAAGTTTATTGAGTATACAATGTTATAAAGATACATAAAGTAAGTTTACAAGGATCTATAAAGTAAGCTCATTGTTTTACAGTAGGGTTTATATAGGTAAATATCATGAAATTTCAAATATTAAACATTGTGTTCACGTAAACCTAAATTAAAGATATATATCATTTCCTTAGTTACTTTTGTAGGTATTTAAATGATTTATACCTACTATACATATTGTTTACAAGTAGAGTGTATATAGGTCAAATAAATTCTGATAATGAGCTTTAATCGTAAGGTGGAGAAAAGGAAAGAGAAAAAAGAAAAAGGGTTGAAAGGTAGAGGTATGGTCCACAAGGTTGTCCCGCTCGTCAGTTTATTATTCTTTTTAGTTCTCTTTGAAGCCTTAGAATGGGTGTCTCTGTAAGTCATTTAATCTGTTACCATGGCAACAGGACAGAGTCATTGAAATTTGACAGGAACTGTTGTTTTATCCAAGGATGCCAAAGTTTTTCAAATTTTGGAATTTGATTTTGATCGATGGCTACCATCTTAGCATGGGACATTGTATTATTCATTCTGTGAATTGTTTCTGCTAGTACCAATGTAGGAGATTTCCATGCCTTGGCCACTGTTTGTTTTGCAGCCGTTATTAGTTGGATCATAAGTTTGAATTGAGAGAGTGTTAACCATTCCGGTTTTAGATTAAGTAAAGTTAAATATGGATCTGGTTGTATTATTTTTTTAAATATTTTAGATGCAATCACGAAGACTTCCTTCCAGAAGGTTTGGATTACTGGGCACGTCCACCATATGTGTAAATATGTGCCTATTTCTGGGCATCCTCGAAAACAAAGAGTTGAGGTATTAGGTGAATATTTTGCCACTCTAGCGGGTACAAGATACCAGCGAGTTAGGACTTTATAATTTGTCTCCAGTGCTAAGATGTTGGGTGAAGATGACTTAGATGTGAGCCATATATTAGACCAGTCCGTGTCTTCTAAAGTTCGTCCCAGGTCCTCCTCCCACCTCTGAACGTAAGAGGGTCTATTAAGATTTGCTACTCCATATAATTGATTATAAAGTGATGAAATTGTACCTTTAGCAAATGGATCTTTTGTACAGATTGATTCAAAAATGGATAATTGGGATAATGGTGTATCCCCCTTTAGGAATGGTGTATAGAAATTTTTGATTTGGAGATATCTAAATATCTCAGAGTTTGGTAGATCATATTTTTCTCTAAGCGATGGGAATGAAAGGAATGATTTAGATGCTATGAAGTCATTTAGTGTCTGAATGCCTGATGTTGTCCAAGCTTTAAAAGAATTTGGGTAGATCCATGCCGGATAAAAGGCCGGATTTCTGATAAAAGAAAGGAGAGGATTGTGTGGAGATTGTAACTGATATTTGGTTTTTAGTTTATC
The DNA here is from genome assembly GCF_042186555.1 of Aquarana catesbeiana. Classification (NCBI taxonomy): domain Eukaryota; kingdom Metazoa; phylum Chordata; class Amphibia; order Anura; family Ranidae; genus Aquarana; species Aquarana catesbeiana. Next base: position 96,773,080 of record NC_133334.1, on the reverse strand, counting down.
CCAGAGAGATAAGAAGTGTTTAGTTATGGGATTATGAATTTTAAAGCGGTCTTTAGGATCAAGCCATAATAAATTTGATATTAATAGAGGGTCATTTTCTGAAGCCTCTATAAATACCCATAATGGGATTTCCTGTTTTGCATGGTATTTGGACAGACTGGCCAAATGTGCTGCTCTGTAGTAGTTAGTAAAATTAGGGTATCCCAGGCTTCCTTTATTTTTGGGAAGATGTAGTGTGTGTATAGGTATACGTGGTTTAGAAGAGCCCCATATAAACGAAGTTGCTCTTTTTTGTACTATTCTCAAAAAATAGGAAGGAATTGGAATAAGGAGGACTCTGAATAGATAAAGCAATTTGGGTAGAATAGTCATTTTGATTGCATTAATCTTCCCTATCCAGGATAAAGGAAGTTGCGACCATTGTTTTATTAGATTTGTGATCTGTCTTAATACAGGAGGATAATTGGTTGAGAATAAGTCAGAATGAGATGCTGTTAAATGAATTCCAAGATATGGGATTGATTTTTCTGCCCATGTGAATGGGAGTGCAGCCCTAGCCGGGATCAATTCCATGTTTGTGAGTGAAATATTAAGCACTAGGCATTTCTTAGGATTAATCATAAGGCCGGATAGGGCTGCAAATCCATCAAGAGCTGGTATTAAGTTAGGACCAGAGACCTGTGGTGATGATAGAAAAAGTAATATATCGTCTGCAAATATACATAATTTGTGTGTAATACCTCCTACTTCAATGCCAGTTATAGTTTGGTTTGTTCTGATGTATTGGGCCATGGGTTCGAGTATAAGGGCAAATAATAAGGGAGATAATGGGCAACCCTGTCGGGTACCTCTTTCGATATTAAAGGCTTCAGATTTGTATCCAGCATATTTTATATAGGCTTTGGGTTTATTATATAATGCTTTGATCCATGTTAAAAAGTGGGGTCCAAAACCCCATTTTTGTAATGAATATTGCATATATTGCCAGGATACTGTGTCAAATGCCCTCTTAATATCGAGAGATAGAAAACATAAAGGGATTTTCCGTTTTTTAGCAATATGTGCCAATAACACTGCCCTGCGTATATTATCGCCTGCCTGTCTATTTGGCATGAAGCCTACTTGATCTCTATGTATTAATTTTCCTATAATGCTATTGAGGCGTTTTGCTATTATTTTTGCTAATAATTTAATATCGAGGTTTAACAGAGAGATAGGCCGATAATTCACACAGGAAGTATCATCAGAAAGGGGTTTTGGGATCATACAAACAATTGCCATTAGTGTTTCTTGCCGAAAAGAATGTCCATCTAGAAGTTTGTTAAAAGTTTCAGTGAGAATGGGAGAGAGTATTTCTGAGAATGTTTTATAGTATAAAGCCGAGTAGCCCTCTGGGCCTGGTCTTTTGTTAAGTTTTAGGTTTTTTATGGCGTTAGCAACTTCATCTATAGTTATAGGCTTATCCAAACTGCTTTTTTGATTCTGAGATAACTCAGGTAAGGTTATTTTTGAGAAGAAGGATTCAGCTTCTGTAGGATTAAATTCATTGTTTGTCTTGTATAAAGTTGCGAGATGTGAGTGAAATTTATGGACTATTTTAACTGGATTACAAGTGTAAACATTTTTTGATAATTTCAAACGTATTGGTTTGAAAGATTTATTAGTTGAATTTAATGCCCGAGCCAAATATGTACCTGGTTTGTTTGTATTCATGTAGAAATTGTGTTTGGAGCGTTTGAGGGATTTATCAACTGACTCAGTGAGAAATAGATCGTATTCCAATCTAGATTTTTCCAGATGAGATTTTGTACTCTGAGATGGATTATCTTGAAATGATATGTAGGCTGCATTAAAATTGAGTTCTAGTTTTTTTGCTAGATTTTTGCGTTCCCATTTAAATAGTGCCATTTGTCTTTGTATTGTACCACGCAAGACAGGCTTATGAGCTTCCCACAGTGTTATTGGGGAGATGTCTGTTGTGTTATTAATTGATATGTATTCCTTTAAAGCTTGTTCAATGGCCATCTGATGTAGTGGGTGTTTGAGCATTATGTCCGGTAAGTACCACGTTGGGTCATGCGCTTTTGGTATGGCTGAGGCTATAGTAGTGTATACTGCATTATGGTCAGACCACGGAATCGGAATTATATCTGATGCAATAATTTCTGGTATCATTCCTATTGTTAGAAAAATATGATCTATTCTGGTGAAGGTTTGATGAGGGTGCGAGAAATAAGTGAATTTCTTTTTCATTGGGTTACTTTCTCTCCATGAATCTACCAGATTGTATTTGGAAAGAAGTTGAGAAAAAGGTAATCTAGAGGTTATTTTGGATGGTGTAAAAGGTGATTTATCTAGAAATGGGAGGAGGACCTGGTTCGAATCCCCACACATTATCACTGTTCCTATTTTGTGTGTATTAATCACTTGTAATATATGTGAGAGGAATGGTGTAGGTTGTTTGTTAGGAGCGTAGTAGGAAATCACCGTGATTGCTGTATCCATTATATAACCCATGAGTATCAGGTATCTACCTTCTGGGTCTTTAATTTCTGATGATAAGGTGAATGGTGTGGATCGGTGAAATGCAATTAGAGTTCCCCTTTGCTTGGTACAGGCAGAAGCCGTGTAAATTTGTTGATAAAAAGGAGAAATATATTTTGGAGTAGAATCTTTGGTGAAGTGTGTTTCTTGGAGGCATACTATGTGAGCCTTCTTGTTATGGAAAGTACGGAAGGCTTTGGTCCTTTTTTGAGGGACATTTATTCCCTGAACATTCAGGGAAAGTATATTCAGTGGTGCCATGGCAATAGATCAAATAGTTTTGACTTACTTTTTGTTATGCAGAGCTGACTGCGCAGATCAACCTGTGTGGACTGAAGAGATGAATAGATAGAAAAGAAACCAGTGAATTCTGGAGTAAAGAGTAAACAAAAAACATGAGATTAGATGATACATTGTATAAATTATTTTTTGCAAGTAATCACAATTTACCCGTAAAAGAGAATAAATATCTCTCTCAGGGGAATAAGTGCCTTCGTCACACTCCCACATAATATGGTTGGGAGAATGAGGAGGGCTAATGGGGGTACACGGATCTTCCGCTTACAGGAGAGAAGTGCTATGTCAAAAGACATCAAAATGATGTTTCATTAATTGGAGTGCAGAATATAGTTTTTGTTGAAATGATTTATTCCAGGGTGGTTGTATATGGTTAGTCTTGCCCTAGGCTAAATAATTCAGTTAGAAAGGTACTGTTAATAACTTTGGTATTGATGAAGATAGTTTGAATTATTTTGGGATTTTAACCCTTTTAGAGTAAACAATTACATATTTTATTCATATGTAACTGTTTAGATATGTTAACTCATAAAATTGAGGTTGTATTGCTTCAGATTAGAATAAACAAAAACATAATTCTGGGAACTAGTTAGGTAATAATATATTTGTTTTAAGAAAAGAAAGAAAAAGCTTCCATTACTTCTGGATTATTGAACATATTTGTCCTAAAAAGTAATAAATCTATTGTTATTACCTGATAATATATAACTGAACAAGAATTTCCTTATTTCACTTATATATTCTAAGGCTATATGAATCAGAAGTAATAAGAAATATAACTGGAATGTAACATGATCCCACGCAGTGTGTGACTATCAGAATGCAGTTACATTCAGTTATAAATATAGGTTTTTTATAGAGAACCATCTCTTAGTATAATAAATTAAGAGATATCAGGAATTAGGATGTCAGTCCATTGAATCTTCTTGGTCCATGGATGATGTGGCATAACGGCCTCTTTTGTGAGAATGTTGATTCCCATTTTGTTCTGAAATTTTCTGGGTGCTGCCTGAAGGTGAAGATGATGCCATTCTTCTGCGTGTGGGAGTGTTGCTGCTTGTGGGTTCTGTCAGATTTAATTTTAAAAGGGTTTGTTGTAGTTCATCTGCTGATCTGCTTCTGTAAATTGTACCTTGGTAGTTAAATCTGACTGAAAAGGGGAAGCCCCATTGATACATAATGTTGTGGCGTTGCAGTTCCATTAGTTGGGGTTTCATGGATCGTCTTTTAGTAATAGTAAGTTGGGATAGGTCAGCAAAAATTTGATAATTGTGTCCTTGAAAATAAGTTCCTTTTTTTCTCTTGCAGCAATTAGTATTTGTTCTTTCGTTCTGTAATAATGAAATTTTGTGATTATATCACGTGGGGGTCCATCTTTCTTTTTGGCTGTGAGGGCTTTGTGTACTCTGTCCAGTTCTAAACGTTCAATAGGGATATCTGGCTTTAGTTCTTGTAATAGAGCAGTAATAGTAGATTGCAGGTCTGTCACAGTTTCAGGTATTCCCCTTATGCGCAAGTTTGAACGTCTGGCTCTATTTTCGTAATCTTCGAGCTTAGTTTGAAGTATTAAATTCTCTTTTTTGAATTGTTCCAATTCTGTTATATTTTCTTGGGTTGTAATTTCAATTTCATCCATTTTTATTTCTAAGGCTGCGGTGCGGTTTCCCAGCTCTCTTATTTCTTTGGTTAGGCTGTTTGTTATTTGGTCTGAGGTTTGTTTTAAAGCCTTATGAAGCATCTTTTCAAATTGTAATAATATTACTGGGGATACTGAGGAGGCTTGTGGAGAAGTTTGTGAGAGGATTTGTTCTGTATCTGACTCAAATGGAGAGTCTTGCTGTGACATTTTCTGTCTGTGAGAGCGCCCTGATGCTGTATATTGTGAGGTGACTGGAGCTGCTTCAGCTGCAGTGAGTGCCTGTGAGCTCTTTGTGAGGTGATTTTTATTTCTGCCACGGTTTCCTCCCAGTACCATATTTCCTGCCCAAACTTTCACAGTTTGTTCCCTGGGGCAAAAAGGTTCAAATGGATACCTTTTGAGTCTGCAGGCTCCGCTTTGTCCTTCTCTTCTCTCCTCAGCGGTGTGGAGCTCTAACAATGCATGTCTGCTCTGCTAGGCTCCGCCTCCTGCCCCCCAAATGCTCTATTTTTTTGTGATAAGAACTCATCTTTTTTAGAAACTGCTCCACATCCCAGATCATGGTCTATAATAGTATAAAGGGAAGTCACTTCAATAGTGCTTAAACTGTAGTCTTCAAACCACTGGATTGATGACAGAATATTCAATATTTCAGTGGAATCTTTTAGGTTGTCTGGAGTTGAGGCGGTGTAATTATGCAAACAGACATCATCAAAATGAGACAGACCAGAAGTAAGGAAACCTATACAAGAGACTTGGGACATCCAGTAGGTTTTTTTTTTAAACAAAAAATACATGTAAAAAAATATATAAAATACAGTCCACTGTGCTCAAAGTGAAAAAAATGTTTTTAAACAAAGCATAGGAGTCCAGTGCATTCAGTCCCAAGAAACTTTGAAGTAGTTTTATAAACACAAAGTCCACTCCTGTGTTTTCTTTCCACGTTAAACATATATCACCAATGGTGCCTTCAGTGACTACCACCAAGCACCCCAATCCAGTGTAACTTACAAGATCATATTGTCTCTGATAGGCAAAAGCGCTTTAGAACGGCATCCAGACCACTTTTGCTTCTCCTCAACAAACACCTCTACTTCTGAACTCCACTTTCCATGTGATAACAGGCTCATGATATGTGAGGGAAATAAAACGCTTCCAATAGTGTAATAAAATCCAAAACTCTATATTTTATGCCATATAAAATATAGAGCTCATAAGACAAATTAACGTGCATTGCAAACAATGTTTTTGTACATAGAAAACCCCTATGGGTGCAATTACTTTCATGTTTGCATAGGTGGGTTCCACTTTTTGGGGGGGGGCTGTTATGTGCTTGGGTGTAACTTTTTGCTTGTAACTTATTTTTACTTTCACTATAACTTTATTTGTAACACATACAGGGTCAAAAAATTCATTGTAATATATTATTTTTAAGACACCTTCTCTTTAATGAGACAACAGGGGTCTATTAGATACCTGATGTCTCACTTGCCTTCCATTGAAGCTAAGAGGGGACCCCCCCTTGAAAAACACCTTGTGCCCATGTTGATGAGGACAAGAGCCCCTTCTCCATAACCCTAAACAGATGTTTGTGGGGATTTGTGGAGGAGGATGCTAATGTAATCTGAAAGCCCCCTTTAAAAAAAGGGGGCACCCACATACCACTGCCCCCATGTGAATCAGTATGGGGTACATAATACCTCTACTATTTAAAAAAAATAATGTAAAGTGTAAATAAAAACACAGAGACAGTTTTGATGAGCCCCACATTAAATAATAAATGTCCTGACACCCACCAAATGAAAAAAACCCAATGACCCTAACCTGACAATGTCACTCGTCAAATGACAACTCCCTGAGCTGTCATCTGCAATATAATTGATAGAGCAGGGATAGCAGTGAAATAATTGCCCAAATATGGCCATGTGTCCATATTTACGTAATGGTGTCACCTCCTATCCCTTCCCTTTTGCTTACATGTCTGAGAATTCTTGGTTTTGTAAGTTAATGGGCTGGGTTACATTAGTGGTTGGTAAAGATACATTTACAAATACACATAAAGCTATGCTACCCTATCAAGGCACCTCTGTAAAGTGTGGTCCCTAACTAAAAATGATCTGCATTTCCAACTATAAGACATAGGCTAGCTCTCTATCTCTTAGCCACCTTACTATCATTGTATTGTAATAAAACAGTTGGTAAGTGGACTGGAGACAGGTGGACATGGAGCCAGTGCACCCTTTGAATGCATGTGTTTCAATTCAGTTGTCTTTAGTCAGAGCAGATCATAAGCAAGATGTAAAGAGCCAACCAGAGTGGCTCTGTATCTTGTAATCACTGTGATGGCCAAAGCGACCACAAATGTAAACACTGCCTATGTTTACATTTGAGAGCCCTCCCCTTTGTTTCACATTAGAGAAAGGAGGATTGCAGCTTGTTTGAAGGATGAAAGTAAGAGGAGGAGGAGAAAGGCCACAGCAGAGAAAGCCTTGTGATTCAAGGTGGGGGGATAAAGTGCTCTTGACCATCAATGAAGGGGGGACTTAAAATGCCAATGGCCAATGTTTAAGGGGAGGGGTGATGTTATTGTTTCTACTGGGCTTCAGTGGGTAACTTTTAGCTAACTTCACACCAGCATGTTTCATAATTTCCAAACAATTTGGCCAAAAATGAGTTCACCATGGCATGGCCTACTTTCCAGAAGTGGTATTTTTAGGACTGTTTGTACTGCCCTGGCATTTTAGGCCTCAAGAAATGTGGTGCACAGTCAGAACATCACTTTTTTAGTTCAGGCATATTCTAATATTTCAGGCAAAATAAAACAGTACAAAAATAAAACAATACATCAGGTAAAAGTAGCAGTCACAAATGAGCTTACACATAAATACAGAATATAAACAGAAACAGAAGCATAATTACATGTTTGCACCATGTAAAGGGAAGAGAGATCATTCCTCGAATCCTGAAAATAGCATTGCTTCAGTATCCTTTTATTATAGCTGGGAACCAACTAGATTGAGACAGAAAGGGGCTGCCAGCCGGCCCCATTGAGGATCTCCTCGCGTTAGCCTTAATATGCACATCCAGTAAGAAATGAGAAATAGGTGAAGGATAGGAAAGAAAGCAAGGGAGCACAATAGAAAAGGAAATGATGAAGAGGAGTTGAGATGGGTGGGGAGGGGGGAAGTGTGAGGGGAAGGATAGAAGGGGAAAGTAGATCCAACAACCTCTCCACCAAGGCCAGTTAAAGAGATAAGCCTAGTCACAAGTAGGGATGGGCCTGATGTGTTCGAGTCGACTTGAACATCGGGTGTTCGCCGGTTCGCCGAATAGAAAACATTATGAACGCCCCTTAATGCACTGCAAGATCGCAGTGCATTGACATCTGATGGTTGGCCAAAGCATGCACCTGACCTGCATGCTTTGGCCAATCACAGCGTGCTCTGCTGCGAAACCAATAATGGCCAAAGGCAGATCTTGAGCTAGATTAGGCAGGTTAGTTACTGGCGTACAGGCAGTGCATTAATATATATATACAGTGTAGTATACTGTATATATATATATATATATATATATATATATATATATATATACATTATCTCACAAAACTCAGTACACCCCTCACATTTTTGTAAATATTTAATTATATCTTTTCATGTGAGAGCACTGAAGAAATTACACTTTGCTACAATATAAAGTCGTGAACGTACAGCTTGTATAGCAGTGTAAATTTGCTGTTCCCTCAAAATAACTCAACACACAGCCATTAATGTCTAAGCCGCTGGCAACAAAAGTGAGTACACCACGGTGCTCACATTTGCAGCAAACGCCCCATATGTTCGGTTTGTTTGCAGACAAACGAACACCTGATGTTTGAGTCGAACCTACGTTCCAATCGAACATCGGGACCATCTCTACTTATGGCGGTACCATAATGAATCCTAAAGGGGGTTTTAAAAAATGCTGGGGATATATGGTCTGAAAATGCAATATTCTTATCCACAAGCACACAAGAGGTCTTTGGCTTTAAAAAATGAATAATGTGACACAAAACTGCATCCAGTGTCCCTGCAAAAACAACATGCAGGGACAAAAAAGGGAGTTAAAAATAAGAATAAGAGAACATATACAGTATACGGGACTGTGAAAGAGAAGAAAAAACACCAACTTTATGATCAGTACATGTAAGGTCACAACAGCAGCTGGAATGCCATGGAATTTTGGGTAGAGTTCCTCAAACTCAATGTATCCAAACTGAGCTTATAATATTTCCTCCCACACGTGCCCCCCTGACTTCTCAATCAAGATCAACGTTACAACCATCAACCCATTCCTCCCATGCCTAGCCTCCGCAACATGTCCAAAATACTCCCCTTCCTAAGCAATGACACAACAAAGCTTCTAAGGCCCCTTTCACACATGCGGACAGTATGTCCGTATTTCATCCATCCGTTTTCGGATGAAATACGGACATACATGCATCCCTATGGGATAGCGGGTGTCAGCGGATGTACATCCGCTAACACCGTATGTCGTCTGCCTCCGCTCTCGTCCGATTCTGCGGACGGAAGAAAATCCTATTTTTCTATCTGTCTGCAGAGCGGATCGGAGGAACACGGACAGACGGTCCGTGTTCCTCCGATCCCCCATAGGGGAGAGCGGAGATCTGACAGGGCGGTCCCTGCACAGTGTGTGGGTCCCGCCCTGTCATCTGCCTGCTCAGCTGGGGAAAGCGGAGCGATCCCCGCTGAGCAGCGGATAAACACGGGGCGGATCAACACGGATTCGTCCCGTGTGAAAGGGGCCTATTTCACTCTTTGGTCATCTCTCGCCTTGACTACTGCAACTCCCTCCTCATTGGATTACCTTTACATATGCTTTCCCCCTTCAATCCACCATGAATGCTGCTGCCAGACTCATCTACCTTACCACCCATTCAGAGTCTGCTTCCCCTCTCTGCCAATCCTTTCATTGGCCACCACTCACCCACCAAATTAAATTTAAAATGCTAACAATAACGTAATAAGAATTAAAGAACAATAAAAAAGCCATCCATAACTCGGCTCCCAAGCTACATCATTAACATTGTCTCAAAATACCAACCAAATCATTCGCTTCATTCCTCCAAAGATATTCTGCTCTCTAGCTCCCTTGCCATCTCTGCCCATGCTCACCTACAGTACTTTCCCCAAGCTTCTCCCATCCTATTGAACTCCCTACCCCAATCTGTCTGCCTATCCCCTACTCTGTGGACTTTTTGTCGATCCCTGAAAATAGTTTTTTCAGGGAAGCCTATCCCGCCTCCACCTAACAACTGTATTTCCACTATCTCCATCAGCTCATCCCCAAAAGTTATTACCCTTTGTATTATTTGACCCTCCCTTTTAGATTGTTAGCTCTAACGAGCAGAGCCCTCTGATTCCTCCTGTATTGAATTGTGTTGTAACTGTACTGTCTGCCCTCATGTTGTAAACTGTTGGCGCTATATAAATCCTGTATAATAATAATAGTAACAAAATATTCCTGACACTGTCCCTGAAAATTTTAACGTTTCTTAACACCACATACAGCTTAAAGGCTTTTTTCAAGCATGCTATGTAAACAACTGGTGTTGTTTCCCATATCACCTTCCAAGTTTCCTTAAGAGAGCCCTCTTCCTGCTGCACAGTAAATTGTAAAACATTTTTTGCTTTGGTTAATATACAGCAAGGCAATGCCCAGCTTTGGGTTTTGCAAACTTCAAACAGGATTTGACAACCTCCCTCCCCCCACCACAAATCAAACCAGGGCAGATTTTCCCATCCCTAGTGCTGTGTAACAGCTGTTTTTATATTACACAAATGTTTCTAGCAACCGTGTAGTGTATTTTATATTTACTTTTTTTTAAAACAATGTAAAACACTTTATCTCCACGATCAATGTCATCTCTGTAACCTCTTTCCATTTGACAATAGCATGTTATTCACTATACAGTGCCGGTTTGAAATTTGCAAATATTAAACTACAAGAAACAAAGAAGCTATAAATTACTATGTAAAAAGAAAGATAACATCTACTCAAAAAAAACATGTACAGAGTTTTTTCTGAAATGAAAGTACTTTTCTAACCAGTTTTATGAATATTTCAAAGGTACCCTGCCTTTTTTTCTTTTTTTTCTGTTAACAAAAAATAAGGCTAAAAAGGGATCTGACACAGTTGGAAGGAGCTTCCTTAACCTTAGTGAGCCATTTAAAGCTCATAATACCTATATATATATATATATATATATATATATATATATATATATATATATATATATATATATATATATCCCTGATCTATAGACAAACCGGTGTCATGTCATGAAGCCAATTCCTCTCTCCCCTCTCTGTACCGATCGGTACAGTGTGAGAGGAGAGAGGGAGAGATTGTTTGCAGTTCTCTGGGCACTACAGATCCAGCCCACAGGGCTGCTCAGTGCCCATACTCTGCCAGTACTCTGCCATACTATCAATACTCTGCAAACTCTGCTATACTATGCAATACTCTGCAATACTATGCAATACTATGCAATACTTTGCAATACTATGCAATACTCTGCAAACTCTGAAATACTATGCAATACTCTGCAATACTATGCAATACTATGCAATACTATGCAATACTCTGCAATACTATACAATACTCTGCAATATTCTGCAATACTCTGCCAATACTCGCCAATACTCGCCAATTTCTAAATACCTTGGAATGTCTACTTTCCAAAAAGGGGTCATTTGAGGGGTAGGAAGTCGGCACTGCGCTGCGCTAATCACAGGCAGTGAGACATTTTCCCAATGTGCGGCTGCAGAGATCGAGAAATGTCTTACTGCCTGTGATTAGCGCAGCGCAGTGCTGACTTCCTGGCGGGCTCTGCACCTGGAGTGTGCGAACAAGCCCGGGCCCATGCTTAGCCGTCAGTACTTCAGGTGTGATCAATTTTCAGAGATAGGCACCATAGCTTGCGGACTCTATAACTTTCTCACCGACCAAATAATATACACCAATTTTGATTATTTTTACCAAAGATATGTAGCAGTATAAATTGTGGCCAAAATTTATGAAGAAAAATTACTAATTTGCAAAATTTTAACAGAAACAAAGAAATTTTTTTTTTTACAGAATTTTCAGTATTTTTTTTTTATTTATAGCGCAAAAAAAAAACAAAAAACGAACGGTGATTAAATACCACCAAAAGAAAGCTCTATTTGTGTGAAAAAAAGGACAAACATTTCATATGGGAAAGCTGAAAATTGGTCTGGTTAGGAAGGGGGTTTAAAGTGGTTGTAAACCCTTTACAACCACTTTAAACTATAGGCAAGCCTATAATTAGGCTTGCCTGTAGCTGCACTGGATATCTCCTAAATCTGCACGGTGTAGGAGATATCCCTCTATATGCATGTACCGACGTCATGCGACACATGCGCACTTAAGCCAACTGAAGCAATGGCACGTACGTGCTATTGCTTCAGTTGTACTGTGCTGTCGTGGCGGCTCCCGCGCGCATGCCAATCACAGCGCCTGAGCCATGATACCTGGAAGCAAGCCCCGGGTGACATGTCGGCGGCCTGAGGGGGAGACGAGGAAGACTGCAGGGGCTTCGTTCTCGGGTAAGTAATTCATAATGAGCTAGTATGCTATGACCTCCTGGATCAGTTGTCGTTGTGCTCTTGGAGTCATTTTTGTAGGCCAGCCATTCATGGGAAGATTTGCCAGTGTTTCTAGTTATCTCCATTTGTGGATAATGGCTCTCCTTGTGGTTCACTGGAGTTCCAAAGCCTTTGAAACGGCTTTGAAACCCTTCCTAGACTGATACATTTACATTACTTTGTTTCTAATCTGTACTTGAATTTTTTTAGATTGTGGCATGATGTGTGGCTTTTTGTGATCTGTTAACATGCTTTACTTTGTCAGACAGCTTCTGACAAAGACAGCTTCAATGTGATTTATTGATTCAACAGGTCTGGCAGTAATCAGGCCTGGGTGTGGCAAATTAAATTTAACTCAGCTTTCCAAAAAATTGTGGTTAATCACAGTTCATTCATGATTCAGCATGGGAGGGGGCAATTACTTTTTCACATAGGGCCAGGCACATTTGGAAAGCTTTTTTCCCTTAATAAATTAAATAATAATTTAAAAACTGCATCTTGGATTTACTCGGGTTATCTTTGTGTAATATTAAAATTTGTTTAATGATCTGAATCATTTAGGTGTGAGAAATATGCAAAAAATTTTAAATCAAGAAGGGGGCAAATACTTTTTCACACAACTGTATATACCTTTATATATATTATAAAGTGGTTCTAAAGGCTCAAGGTTTTTTTTACCTTCATGCATCTATGCATGAAGGTAAAAAACCTTCTGGATGCAGTCCCCCCCCCACACTTACCTGAGCCAGCAATGTGCATGAGAGCAGTGGCTCTCCTGGGTCTCTCTCCTCATTGACTCAATCACAGCCAGTGAGCCAATGAGGAGGGAGCGGGGGTGGATCCAAGCAGTGCTCTGTGTGAGAATTGCACATAGGAGGGAAGGCTTGCTATCGGGGGCACTTGGCAGGCAGGAGGAGTCAGGACCCCCGGTGGGGGACCCAAAAAGAAGAGGATCAGGGCTGCTCTGTGCAAAACCACTGCACGGAGCAAGTAAGTATAAGGTATGTTTTTTTTTTTTTTTTTTTCTTTAGAATTACTTTAAAACCACCAAAAAAAAATCTTAAAGGAACCCTCTCACCAGACCTTTAATTTTATCAAAAATATTTATGATGTGTAGCACTACCCCTGTAGGAGTTGCAGATGGAAGGGATCCCCCACTCCTGCACAGCCAGGCACACTGAATCTACAAAAGCACCCAGAGTCAGAGAACAGTTTGTGGCTTTGTTTTTTTATTTATTAGAGGGTTAACAACTTGGATAGGGATGGGAGGTTATGGGATGCCCACTTGACTTCATCAAAACTTCAGGGACCTCTTCCTATATCCAAAGCAGAAATTCAGCCGGCAACTCGATAACTCCTTAGTATTATCTTTTATTTGGCTACATCATATACACTTGATCAATGATGACATGTTTCGGCCATTACGGCCTTACTCATAGCACGATTAGCATTAAAATGGCATGTCTTATATATTATAAAACCCACCCCCCAATTAATGGAGGCAGGACTGAACATAATTACAATTAAAACCAATTAACATCAAGTAGTTACAAATGGAGGGTGCACACCTAGTAACACCACATCAGAAAACCAATGGTTTTAATTGTAATTATGTTCAGTCCTGCCTCCTCCATTAACTGGGGGGTGGGTTTTATAATATATAAGCCATGCCATTTTTTTTTTTTTTTTAATTGTTTATTTAACATTTTTCATAACAATTATAATAACATTGATGTCACATTCAGAGTGAAAAGAAAAACATAAGGCTTCAATACTGTCAATCAAGGGTGCACAACCTTATCAGAGACCGCAGGGTACCTTACACTACAACTTTAAGATTGAAAATACCAAGTGATAAGAACCTTTGGTTATTAATTAAGCGGTTCTACTGTGGTTACATTACTTGTCCTACCGGAACTGGAGAACTTTTTAGGAAAAATCAACACAATCAGAAGAGTAAAGTATGTATTAACCCGAGAAAATAGAAAGCATGTATTACTATATACATCCATCGTTTCAGCCAGTTTCATTCGTCTTACTGTTGTTTTCATAGTCATCCCATGGTTGCCAAATGAGGGAAAATTTCTGTATGGAATCTTCAACAATGGCAGTTAGGTGTTCCATTCTACGTATATCCATTAAGGTAGTTAGAGTATGTGAAAGGGTGGGAGGGGAAGTGGATAGCCAAAGTTTAGGGATAATTTTCTTAGCTGCTAATAATACGTAGGACATCAGTTTCTGCTTTGGTTTGTGAAGACCTTGATAGGGAAGACCTAGTAAATAATACATGGGGTCTAGGGGAACGAGGATTCCCACCAGTTTCTCTAGTAAAATTTGGATCTGCTCCCAGAAATGTGTAACTAAAGAGCATTCCCAAAAGATGTGAAAGTGGGAGCCTACCTCCCTATTACATCTCCAGCACCATTGGGATATGGATGGATCAACCGCATGTAGTCTTTCTGGGGTTTTATACCAAAACATAAGTACTTTATAACCGATTTCTTTGTGGGAAATACATCGGGAACTCTTGGAAATGGAGATCCAAATCTTGTCCCAGTCTAGAAGAGATATGTCATGTTGGAGAATCTGTGTCCATTTCTTCATATAATGATGTGTATCTACTTTTAGGGGATTGGCCTCATGGAGTATTCTATAAATGGTGGATATCAATTGGGGTTCATGAGGGCCATTAACACAAAGCATTTCGAACTGGGTAGGTTTATCTAAAGATAGTGTGGGAGTTTTGATAGAAAAGAAATGTCTGATTTGTAGGTATGAGTAAAATATTGTTTTGGGTAATTGGTGGTGTTTTTTAAGGTCCTCAAAGGATAATAAGTGTCTCGTGGCTGGATTGACTAGCTGTCGCAATTGAAAAATCCCGGCCTTAGTCCAGGGCACCATACGTTCATAGGACAGACTATCTGGGATATCTGGGTTAAAGAGGATGTTGGTGAGAGGTGAGCATATGGATGAAAGTGAGTATTTAGTGGAGCATTTCTTCCATATTGCCAATGTGAAGAGCATTGGGGCCAGGCATAGGGTTCTCAGCTGGGGCATATATTTGTCCGTAGACGGCCAGAGCATGTAGCACGGGTGTACTGGGGATGTTATGCTCATTTCAATATCCGCCCATCTGTTTGGGGCAGTTCTGTTGGTCCACGAAGTAAGGACCCTTAGGTGAGAGGCGTAGTAGTATTTGATAAAGTCAGGGGCGCCAAGGCCCCCTTTAAGCTTACGTGCCAGGACCACTGAGCCCGCCACCCTATGTGAGGCATTGTTCCATATAAAACGGAGGCTTCTTCTTTGAAGAATTTTCAACTGAGACATTGGTATTGCCACTGGAAGTGTCTCAAATAAGTACAATAGTTTAGGAAGGATAGACATTTTTAGAATATTTATACGTCCCAGGAGAGAGATGGGCAAAGTGGTTCAATGGTTCAGCAAGCGGTTAATTTCTTGGAATAGGGGGGGGAAGTTCGCCTGATAAAGTGAGGAGTATGATGCTGTAATTCGGACACCTAAGTATTTCAAGGATGTAGAGCTCCAATGATAATTGTATTTCTGTTTAAGGGTGGCCAGATTAGATGATGTGATATTTATGGGAAGAGCTTCTGTTTTGGTAGTGTTGATTTTAAACCCAGAGATTTCACTGAAAGTGTTTAGAATTTTGTGTAGCGAGGGTAGGGACGTGTGTGGTTGAGTAAGTGTTAAGAGAATATCATCTGCAAAAAGGGATAATTTATATTCTAGCTGACGCAGGCGTACTCCTATAATGGAGGGACATTCACGAATTGTTATAGCTAGGGGTTCTAAGCTGAGTATAAAAAGTAGAGGTGATAAAGGGCATCCCTGTCTAGTACCGTTGCTAAGGGGGAATGTGGAAGATAAGTAAGATGCAAGTTGTACTTGGGAGGTAGGGTGGGAGTATAAGGATCTAAGGGCCTGTATAAAGGGACCTGAGAAACCGTATTTGGTCAGGATCGCAAACATGAAAGGCCAACTAAGGCGGTCAAATGCTTTCTGTGCATCTAAACTAAGTATTACTGCCGGAGTTTTAGTTCTAGTTAGCAAATCGACAAGATCTATGGTGCATCTAGTGTTGTCCCCTGCGTGTCTCAGGGGGACAAATCCAACCTGATCTCTATTTATCAGAGATGGTAAAATTTTTGAGAGTCTGTTTGCCAAGATTTTGGTGAAAATTTTATAGTCGGAATTTAGTAGGGCGATAGGACGATAGTTGTCAGGGACAGAAGGGTCTTTATCTGGTTTTGGTATGACTATGATATGGGCATGAAGAAATTGGGGGTGGGGTATTGTACCTTTTAGTAAGGAGGCATATAGATTTAACATGTATGGAGATAATATAGGAAGGAAGGTTTTGTAGTAAGAGTAGGGGAGTCCATCTGGGCCTGGGGATTTATGTAGGGGAAGTAATTTAGTCACTTCAGTCAATTCTTCAGTGGTGATGGGAGCATTTAATGAGGAGCACTGGTCAGGGGATATTTGTGGAAGCTTCAAAGACGAAATAAATGAATCAAATTTCCTTTGAGTGAATTGGGTATGTGGATCAGAACTTAAGCAGTTATATAATTTGTTGTAAAATTCTCCAAAGACCTTAGACATGGATTGGGGACAGTAGGTGGGAGTTCCATCCGATTGTGTTAGGTGGTCAGGGATGGAGAGGCTTGGGCGTGGTTTCAGCTTGTTTACTAGCATTCTGTGAGGTTTGTCAGCATATTCATAAAACTTCTGCCTTGACCAAAGAATGGCTTTGGAGATTTTATTCATATCTAAGGACTTAATTTTATTACGGATATTTATTACCTCCCTTAAACGGGTAGTTGTGGGGGCTTGAAGTAAGTGCACCTCGGCTGAACGCAGTTGGGTCAATAATTCAGATTTTTGTTGGAGCGAGTCACGCTTCCTATGCGATCCAGCAGATATGCACTCACCCCTGAAGAAGGCCTTGTGGGCCTCCCACAATATGGAAGTGTCCGAGACAGAGCCTTCATTGAGTTGGAAGTATTTCATCAGTTTTGATTGGAGTTGCTGTTTAATGCCTTCATTTTTCAGAAGAGACTCATTAAGTCTCCAATGACATGACTTAGGGGATGCTAAATGTAGGGATATATCTAGAGATATGGGTGCGTGGTCAGACCATGTAATTGGGCCAATTTCAGAGGCAACTAGTTGGGGTAGTAAGGGTGCGGAGAGTAGGAAATAATCAAGACGAGAGTATCCTTTGTGTGGGGGGGGAGTAAAAAGTGAATTGTTTACCAGTGGGATGTTTCACTCTCCAAGAGTCAAACAGGTTATGGGTGCGAATTAATTTGCGGAAGGAGGTAGATAACCTATAAGCTTGAGTTGGGGGAGTATTTTGGAAGAGATTTAGTCTGTCTTTGTTGGCGGACATACACATGTTGAAGTCTCCTCCCACAATCGTAAATGGGTGAGAGGAATTTTGTACCTCCTCAAGGACCTTAGTGAGGAATCCTATCTGTCCAGAATTGGATGCATATATGTTAACCATCGTGAGTTTTGTTTTTAAATGGACACAGTTCAGGATGACAAATCGTCCCTGGGGGTCTAATTTGGAGTCAATTACTCTTATAGGGCATGAATTCTTGAACAAAATTGCTACTCCTGCCTTCCCAGATGGGTCAGAGGCTACAAATGTGTTAGGAAACAATTTAGAGGCGAACTTAAAGGAGCCTCCCGGTCGAAAGTGTGTCTCCTGAACCATGACCACATCAGCTCCAGAGGCTCTGAATTCCTTCAAGGCCAACCAGCGTTTGTGAATGGAGTTCAGACCCTTCACGTTACACGAGAAGACCTTCAGAGCCATGAGGAGGACAAGTAATTTGCAGCAAATGAAATCTTAATAATAAGCAACAGCATATTTAACCAGTGTAGATCAAACAATAATAACTTTGCACATTTCTCAATTAGCATGTAGACAGTGAGCAAATATACATTAACAAAATAAACAGAAAATGTTAGGCATATATTCAGGCCAAAAAAGGGCCTAGGTTTGAAAAAAAGAAAAAAAGAAAAGGAAAAAATATGAGCTACAAAAAATGATCCAAAAAATAATAAAAAGAGAACATTTTGTAAGCCTGAAGATTAAAAAATCTTCAGGGGGCCTTGGCTATCAGCCAAAGACCTGTAGAGGAGCATGTCGGTCAGCAACAAGGACGGAGTGGTACCCGCTCCCTCCAAAAGGAAAAGAAAATTGTGTATGTAAACTTTAAACTTTAGATTCTGGGGGAGAGAAAAAAAAAAAAGGAGATAGAGAGGGGACCATCTCGGCCGGGAAATTGAAGTCCACAGACTGGAACAGTTGCCATTAAACTAGGCCATCAAGAGCAGGAATGGGGAGGTCTCTCTCTGCGGACACCAGGGTAGTGCCGTTGTCAAACCCTCGAAGTACCGAGGGAAATAGTAAGAAAAAAAGGAAGGATATATTGAGGAGCTGCTCCTCATTATGTGGAATGAGTTCAGGTAGGCATTCTAGCTGAGGTATGGCGTTGAGGAGTGGAAAGGTTTCTTTGACGTCTCCGACGAACTGGGGTCCAGATCGCTGTGAGTGGTTGAAGAGGGGCGGGGATCATGTTTAATGGTGGCGGAGGGAGATCCTCTTCAGGGATAGGTGGCAGTCCCAAGTTACGGACAAAGGCCTCACATTCATGTAAGGCTCGCATCGAATATTGAATGCCATCTCGCGAGGCCGAGAGGCGAAAGGGGAAACCCCATCTGTAGGCAACTTGATGTTGTTGTAGGTGCATGGTCACTGGCCGTAAGTCGCGTCTTTTGGCGAGGGTGATGGGTGATAGGTCACTAAATATTTGAAGTTTAGCGCCTTTATATTCAATGCGATGTTTATTTCGCGTGGCCGTCATAAGAGCTTCTTTGCTTTCATAGTAATGGAAGCGAGCTATTACATCTCTCGGGTTGGTACCAGGGGGTGGTTTCGGAGCTAGGGACCTATGGGCCCTATCTAGCCTCCAATCGATATCCGGAATGTGTGGAGCCAGAGTGACAAACAGTCCTAGAAGATAGGGACGTATTTCTTTGTCAGGGACTGTTTCCGGGATTCCACGGATTCTCACATTTTGGCGTCTCTCTCTGTTCTCCAGATCTTCCTGCTGTAGTTGGATCTGGAAAACGCTTTGTTTGAGTGTCGCGTTATCTTCTTCAAGCACGTGCACGTATTTCACCAGTTCGTCAAATTTGGATTCTAAAGTGTCCGTTCGATCACCAAGTTGATCGATTTCCCCTCGTAACTCCTGAGCCAATTTCCCTACTGCTACTGTAAAGTTACGGGTCAGGTCTTGTAGCAGGGTCTGTAGCTTTAAGTCAAGCACCGCTACTGTAACTGTAACTGAGCTGTCTGGGGGTGGGGGGTAGAGGTAAAAGTACCTGTGAGTAATGCAGGGTGATCAGCAAAGAGGTCTGCAGCTTGTTCTTCTGTTTCTCTGTGGTTGCTATGTGAAGTCTCCCTTCTTTGTTGTTGTGCAGAGGAGGGTGTCTCTTGGGTTAGGGGACTATGTGCAGAGCGGTCCGGTGCAGTGGTTGCTGTATCTGCCGTTCGTTCCGCGGCGAGCGCTGCAGCCTTTCTGGCTAATTGAGGCCGGGGATTGCGGCCTATACAGGAACCGCTCCATATTTTGAGCCGGCCGGGAGGTCGGAGGCGGGACAAACCCCTGATATCCGTGCCGCTGGGATCCTATTTTCCCCATGAGGTGCCCGGAGGGTTCCGGGAGCTTTTCCAGTGGATCCTGGGTCTGGTGAGGCTAATGTTGTTGAGCAGGGTCCGGGAATGGAAGGAGCGGGTCCGGAACTTCTCTATCAAGCGTCTGCCATCATCGCCGGCCGCGCATGCGCCGAAGCCATGCCATTTTAATGTTAATCATACTATAAATAAGGCTGTAATGGACGAAACATGTCAGCATTGATCCAGTATATATGATGTAGCTAAATAAAGGATAATACTAAGGAGTTATCGAGTTGCCGGCTGAATTTATGCTTTGGATTTTCATATAGGGGACTGGGGATGCCTCCAGCCAGTGCACCTAATCTCAGCAAGCATTTTTCAATTGTGCGGTTGAGCTTGGGTATTTTGTGCTTGTATATTCCTATATACATCTATATACAGACACTTTCACTTTCTTCCTGCACATTAACTTGCTTGCTCCAGCTGAATCACTCTGCTTAATCTGTCAGACTCCCAGTCAGATTATAAATAGCCCATTACAGGCAGGAACTCATAGCACAGATGTAGTGAAACAGCATGGAATTTCTGCTTTGTGGTCACTGATACCAGCACCACCTCTTCAGGCACTTCCAACTAGACATGTGCAATTTGTTTCCGTCTGAATACAAATTCGAATGAATTTTTGGTTATTGGGAGTTTTGGGTGTATCCGAATCTCCAAATGAAATAATAACAAATAGTAATGATTTTCATTAAAATCCGTTAAAATTTGTTTTGTTTATTCATTTTCTAACGAATT
Organism: Aquarana catesbeiana; assembly: GCF_042186555.1. Taxonomy (NCBI): domain Eukaryota; kingdom Metazoa; phylum Chordata; class Amphibia; order Anura; family Ranidae; genus Aquarana; species Aquarana catesbeiana. Next base: position 96,752,421 of record NC_133334.1, on the reverse strand, counting down.
TCAACTTTTCAGAACAATTATAATTCAGATCAGTTAAAAAATGATCGATCGATTTAAATTCTGTGTAAAGTAATAGCTGGTTATTAAGCAGGGGGCCAGGAAGCTGGCCGCCCGCATCCTTAACAACCATGAGTCATCATTTGTCAGCGGGCTTCCCCACTGACAGATGAATATACAGTGCCTTGCAAAAGTATTTACCCCCTTTGGCTTTTTACCTATTTAGTTACATTACAGCCTTTAGTTCAATGTTTTTTTAATCTCAATTATATGTGATGGATCAAAACACAAAAGTCTAAGTTGGTGAAGTAAAATTAGAAAAATATATACATAAAACTATTTTTCAGAAATAAAAAACTGATAATTGGCATGTGCGTATGTATTCACTCCATAAAGCTCATAAAAAGCTCTGGTGCAACCAATTACCTTCAGAAGTCACATAATTAGTGAAATTATGTCCACCTGTGTGCAATCTAAGTGTAACATGATCTGTCATTACATATACACATCTTTTTGAAAGGCCCCAGAGGCTGCAACACTTAAGCAAGAGGCACCACTAACGAAACATTGCCATAAAGGCCAAGGAGCTCTCCAAACAAGTAAGGGACAATGTTGTTGAGAAGTACAAGTCAGGGTTAGGTTATAAAAAAATATCAAAATCTTTGATGATCCCTAGGAGCACCATCAAATCTATCATAACCAAATGGAAAGAACAAGGCACAACAGCAAACCTGCCAAGAGACGGCCGCACACCAAAAATCACGGAACGGGCAAGGAGGGAATTAATCAGCAAAGAGACCTAAGGTAACCCTGGAGGAGCTGCAGAGTTCCACAGCAGAGACTGGAGTATCTGTACATAGGACGACAATAAGCCATATGCTCCATAGAGTTGGGCTTTATGATACAGTGGCCAGAAGAAAATTACTTTCAGCAAAAAACAAAATGACACATTTTGAGTTTGTGAAAAGGCATGTGGGAGACTCACAAAATGTATGGAGGAAGGTGCTCTGGTCTGATGAGACTGAAATTGAACTTTTTGGCCATCAAAGAAAACGCTGTCTGGCGCAAACCCAACACATCACATCACCCAAAGAACACCATCCCCACAGTGAAACATAGTGTGGTGGGGATGTTTTTCAGCAGTCGGGACTGGGAAACTGGTCAGAGTTGAGGAAAAGATGGATGGTGCTAAATACAGGGATATTCTTGAGCAAAACCTGTACCACTCTGTGTGTGATTTGAGGCTAGGATGGAGGTTCACCTACCAGCAGGACAATTACCCCAAACACACTGCTAAAGGGGAAAAATGTAAATGTGTTGGAATGGCCTAGTCAAAGCCCAGACCTCAATCTAATAGAAAATCTGTAGTCAGACTTAAAGATTGTTGTTCACAAGCGCAAACCATCCAACTTGAAGGAGCTGGAGCAGTTTTGCAAGAAGGAATGGGCAAAAATCCCAGTGGTAAGATGTGGCAAGCTCATAGAGAATTATCCAAAGCGACTTGGAGCTGTGATAGCCGCAAAAGGTGGCTCTACAAAGTATTGATTTTATGGGGGTAAATAGTTATGCACATTGACTTCTTCAGTTATTTTGTCCTCTTTGTTGTTTGCTTCACAATAAAAAAAATCTTCAAAGTTGTGGGCATGTTCTGTAAATCCTCAAACAATCTATGTTAATTCCAGGTTGAGAGGCAACAAAACACGAAAAATGCCAAGGGGGGTGAATACTTTTGCAAGGCACTGTAAAGATAAAGAATGCCTGGCAATAGAAAATGTTTTAAAAAATGGCGTAGGGTCCCCCCCAGTCCATACCAAGCCCTTCGGGTTTGGTATGTATTCTAAGGGCAACCCCATGCCGAATTATAAAAAATGACATGGGGTCCCCCCAAAATCCATACCAGACCCTTATCAAAGCATGCAGCCTGGCAGGTCAGGAAAAGGGGGATGACGACCGAGCGCCCCCCCTCCTGAACCATACCAGGCCACATTCCCTCAACATGGGGAGGTGGGTGCTTTGGGGGGTGGTCACATGACATCAGAAGGAGGCGGTGCCACCATTTGAAGTAACTGGGTGGCCCCGCCCCTTGCCTATATAAGAGCTGTCAAAGCAGAAGAGGGGGCATATGGTAGGTAGCCTCGTAGGAGGCAAAACGCTTTTTGATATTTTTCTATTTTGCGAGTGGGCGGGCATTATGATGGATGATGGATGTACATCAAGGGACACCATTTTTTTTCTTTTAATAAAGGACTTGACAAAAACTGTTTCCTGTCTTTCTTACTTTTTGACACTTTTTTTGGTAAATGGGTATGGGTACGATGTACCCCATACCCATTCACATAGGGGGGGGTCGGGATCTGGAGGCCCCCTTGTTAAAGGGGGCCTCCAGATTACAATAAGCCTCCCACCTGCAGACCCGGACAACAACAGCATGCTCAGATAAGGGTCCGGTATGGTTTTTGGGGGGACCTCACGCCTTTTTTTTTACATTTTGGTGTGGGGTCCACTTAAAATCCATACCAGACCCGAAGGGCCTGGTATTGACTGGGGGGACCCTAGGCCATTTTTTTAAACATTTTCTATTGCCGGCATTCTTTATCTTTATATTCATCTGTCAGTGGGGAAGCCCGCTGACAGATGATGACACATGGTTGTTAAGGACACGGGCAGCCAGCTTCCCAGTCCGCTTCTTAACAACCAGTTATTTCTTCACACAGAATTTAAATCGGTTGATAGTTTTTCAGAATTCTACTCTTTCTGAAAAGTTGGAATTCCTTAGAAAATGAATAAATGAAAAAAATTTTAACTAAACTGAAATTAAATGTAATGAAAATGAAATGAAATGAAACTAGTTCCGAAATTAAATTAAATGAATTCCATAACGTAACATAATGAATCTATCCAAAACGAAACTAAACAAATTTTTCCATTCTGCACATGTCTACTGCCAACCCACCTGGCTGCAGCTGTCCTTTTCACCAGCCCTGGCTGTCTCTACACCAGTATACTGACTGACTCTTCACCAGCCCATCTGGCTGACTCTCAGGACATCTCTAGGGAAAGGCCTGAAGACTTAAGCACACCGCTGTCTTCAAGGGAGACTGGTTACATGTGGCAGTCTCCCTCCTATGTTAGTCCCCACAGTGTTGCATTGCTCACTCTGTCTTCTATTGCTCCTGTGCCTCCATGTGTTTTGGCAGGATCCTTCCAACACCTGAGCCCTGGCCCAAGGCAGGACACCCCCAGACTAGGGGGTACCCCTGTGGGCCACCGACAGCCTCCTTAACACTGCATCTCCATCTTCCAACCGACTGCCTTTGCTGGCATGGCTCATTTCTATTTATAGAATTGTCTCAACTCCCTGCCAACCCACTGCTGAGGATTGGCTGAGGCTCCAAAACTATTCAAGTCAGCTCTTAACCACCATCCTCTAATTATAGAAGATTCTCCAACCTTCTTGACTGGGGGAGGCATCTGAGAGCTGCCAGGATGAGTCACCCAGCCCTGAACTTTAGTAAACCCCTGACCCAGATTCAAGAGACTCATTTTTCCATGAGCCAGTAAATTTACCTGCACTAACTCCTAGCACACACTAGAGGGTGCTACAGATGCAAAGGGCATTGTTCCAACCAAAATACAGCAGGTTACGTAATGGCACAGGTGGAATATAAAATTACTTCACCTCAGATAAAGAGGTAGTGATATCAATAAGGCACCTCTTTACAAAAAATACAGTGAAGGCTCACAGATCACTGCATGCACTAGGAGTGATTCCTTAGAGAAGGGTATCACTGCTGTAGGAAACTCTCAGAAATGGTAGTAGATGGTCAGACTAGTGGTATGAAGCAGCTATATAAGCTGGCAGACAAGAGGGCCCTGAAAAGCCGGGTACACTCTATTAGTCATTATACACTACTCTCTCCCTATCAAGTGGGACTTTGTCTCAGGAATTTGGCAGCCAATGCAAGACACTATAAATTTTCATCCAAAGATAGGGGCTCACATTGAAATGCACCACCTCCCAATATTGAAGTCATTATACAGAAGAATATAGGAGTGGGAGTTTTAAGGTACAAAAATGAGTCTACTTAACACATAGTCAAGATTATTAAAGTTTTATTACACAAACATTAAAAATGTTAAAAACAACAAATGAATAATCATACGATCGTAGTACAATGGATTTGCGGCTCAATGGCTTTATTTGCATAAATTTTGTAACTAAATTGATTTGAATTTTCCAAATTCAAAAAGTTTTTGAATCAATTTCGAATAGTTGTTGAATTCAAATAGTTTTCAAATTCGAATTCCAAAAGTTTTCGATTTGTTTTCAATTTTCCAAAGAGAATAAGATAGAAAATAAGATAAAGGAATAGAATAGAAAAAATATAGAATAGAATAGAAAAGAATATAACAGAAAATAAAAATATAGAATAAAACAGAACAAAATAGTAATAGGAAATAAAGAAACAGAATAGAATAAAAAAGGAAAGAATAGAACCATCCTCTAAAATTCAAATAGAAAAGAATAGAATACAAAATAATAGAATTCAAAAAACAACAGAATAGAAACAATATGCCCATTTCCCAAAATTCCAATAGAATCAATTAGAATTTGTATAGAATGGAAAAGAATAGATTAGAATAGAATAGAAAATAACAGAATATTATAGAAAAAAAACCAACAGAATAGAATAGAATAGAAAGAATATAACCATTTTACTATTCTGATTTATTCTTTCCTATTCTATTCAAATTTGAATTTATTCTATTTGCATTTTGGGAAATGGTTATATTCTTTGTATTCTATTTTATTCTATTCTATTCTCTTGGGTTTTTTTTAATTCTAATATTTTTCTATTTGTGTATTCTATTCTATTATTTTCTATTCTATTATTTTCACTTCCATTCTATTCTTTCTATTCAAATTTGAATTTATTCTATTCAAAATTTTGGAAGATAGTTATATTTGTTCTATTCTATTCTATTCTGTTGTTTTTTTCTGTACTATGTTATTATTTTCTATTCTATTCTAATCTATTCTTTTTTTTTCTATTCTAATTCAAATTGATTCTATTCGAATTTTGGGAAATGGTTATATTCTTTCTATTCTATTCTATTCTATTTTATTGTTTTTTTATTATTTTTTTTCTATTCTATTATAGTCTATTCTATTCCATTCTTTTTTTTTCTATTCTATTTTTTTTCAATGTGTCAGGGCTGGCCACTCAGCTGTTGGCAAATTGCTAGCTCCTAACTCTCCACAGGTACTCAGCTGTTGAGGATATCCTGCTTGTCAGTCCCGCCTACATAAGTCGTCCAGCCCAGAGAATCTCTGCCTTCGCCTTAGTCAACATCACAGAGATGCTCTCCTGCATTCCTGTTAAAAGACTTGCTTGGCTGACATCCCTTCTGGCTCGAAATCCTGCTTGCTGTTTTACTACGCTCATCTCCGGCTCCCTGACGTTTGGCTTGTCGGACTATCTGTTCCAGTTCCTGAACTCTGGCTATGCTTTGGCTATGTTTGTTCTATTTATTTTTATTATTAACCACCTCAATACAGGGTACTTACAAACCCTTCCTGCCCAGACCAATTTTCAGCTTTCAACGCTCTCACACTTTGAATGAGAATTACTCAGTCATGCAACACTGTACCCATATGAAATTTGCATCCTTTTTTCACACAAATAGAGCTTTCTTTTGGTGGGTTTTAATCACTAGTGGGTTTTTTTATTTTTTGTGCTATAAATTAAAAAAAGACCGTCAATTTTGTAAAAAAAAAATTCCTTTTTCTTTGTTTCGGTCATAAAATTTTGCAAATTAGTATTTTTTCTTCATAAATTTTGGCCAAAATGTATACTGCTACATAGCTTTGGTAAAAATAACCCAAATTAGTGTATATTATTTGGTCTTTGTGAAAGTTATAGAGTCTACAAACTATGGTGCCAATCACTGAAAGTTGATCGAATCTGATCAGGTCTTCAGTACATCAGGTGTATCTCATTTCTTGAGACACTAACAAGTCAGAAAAGTACAAATACCCCCCAAATGACCCCTTTTTAGAAAGTAGACTTAGTATTCCAAGGTATTAAAGGGGTTGTAAAGGTACAAATTTTTTCACCTTAATGCATTCTATGCATTAAAGTGAAAAAACTTTTGACAGTACCGCCGCCCCCAGCCCCCCCGTTTTACTTACCTGAAGCCTCGAATCTTCGCTGCTCGTCCTCGTCATCTTCATTGCAGCTCAGCCTGGTCGCTGATTGGCTGCAGTGGATGGATTGAAAGCAGCGCAGCCATTGGCTCGCGCTGCTGTCAATCACATCCGATGACGCGGCGCGCCGGGGGCGGGGCCGAGTGATACAGCGAGCGGCTATAGCCGCCGGCTGTATCACGGGAGCGCGCCCGCAAGCACTCACCACTATGCGAGGGAGCTCGCATTAAGGTGGTAAATGCTTGCGGGGAGGAGCTGAAACAGCCGCCGAGGGACCCCAGAAGACTAGGTTCAGGGCCACTCTGTGCAGAACGAGCTGCACAGTGAAGGTAAGTATAACATGTTTGTTATTTTTAAAAAAAAAAAAAATACCTTTACAACCCCTTTAAGTAAGTAGCATGGTGAGTTTTTTAAGTTGTATTTTTTTCCCACAATTCTTTGCAAAATTAAGATTTTTTTTGTTTGTTTTTTTACAAAATTATAATATTATCAGGTTATTTCTCACACACAGCATTTGCATACAACAACTTATACCTCAAAATACATTCTCTAGGAAGGTACAGTACACTTCCCATGGTCATATAACCATCATCACTCTTTTTGGAGGGCGTGTACTCTATACATTTTTTAGTATAATTATGTCTCATTACGAGCCCCTTTCCCTAATATAAATGTAAATATGTTTTTAAATATATATTATTTTTATATACATCTATTCATTTGTGTATGTTTGTATACAGAGTCTAACATTATATCATGTCTAGTAATTTTGGGTGTTTACCATATGTATTCATATATAAAGTATAAATGCACATATATAGAAGTAAAAACATAGGGATGAGACTTTGAATGAAGTACAAGATGGGAAGAAGAGAACATGGTAAAGTAGGTGAGCCCCCGAAAAGGCAGTCAATAGGAACTGAGTAAAAAGAGAAAGAAAGAATGAAGGGCAAGAAGTGCAAGAAAGTGAAGGTGATACCTGTCAGATGGGCTAGAGAGCAAATAATGTGAAGTATCCTGTGGAGTGGAAGGAAGCCAAATGCCAGGGCCATCCAGGGATGGCGCCCATATAGTGCCAGGGCCGCCCATGGGCGCGTGAGCCAACAGATGTTGTGTTTTAACTATGTGTATCCATACCTCATCTATCTACTGTGGATTTTCCTATGTATTTTGAATACATTATTTTTCAACATGGATTTATATATGTTGGGTCCCAATATTTATCATGTGTTATCTTTGTTAACAGAACTGTTATGAACTGTGTATTTTATGGCCAATTACAATTTTTTTTATCAAGTATATATTTTCCTTCTTTAATGTAAGGGATTAGAGGATTTCTAAGATCTTAGAAGTATCAAATAATATGTGTATATATATATATATATATATATATATATATATATATATATATATATATATAATGTATTGAATATAAAATGTAGCGCCCTGCTTCTGTTGATCAGGTGCTTGCATGTAAATTTAGGGGGTTATCTGTTCTGTATATAGTTCAGATTTAATCTGTGGCTAAATTAGCTTCTGTTCCAGCATTGGCTGTGTTGTGTGTAGTTCCACAATGTTGTCTATAGGTGTCATTGTCACCACAGGACAGTGTTGGATGAGCAACAGGCTGAAGTGTATTGAGTGCTCTTCTTTCTTGGAAACAGCCCAGTGGGGGTGGTCCACCGCTGTGAATTCTGGGAGAGGGTACTTAAGGGGCAGACACCATTTTCTTCTCTCTCTTACCTCCTAGCCCTTCTGGGAAAAGGTATGTGATATCTTTTCTCCGGCCTCGTGCCATGCTGGCCTGAGGCTATGTGACTACAAGTAGGTCCAGAAGTCTGTCTGGGGCCTACCACCGCAGAGGTGGTCCTTAGGCTGTCTTGCCTGTTAGGAAGAAGCCGAGCCAAGCTGAGGAGGTCCAGGGGAGGACCAATGCTGGAGAGAGCCAGGACGAAGGCTGGTCTCTGGGGAGGGCCTGGTAACTTACTTGGAGGATGCACCTATACCTAACCAACCTACAGCACAGTACTGCTGGATCGGCTTAAAGGTTCTGGTACTGTGTTTGCTGTTCATCTATTACTAAATCCTGTGGCAGAGGATCGTTCAGCTAATACTATATTCTGTGGCAGAGGATCGTGCAACCATTTTGTTCTTCTCAAGTCTGTGGCAGAGACTTTTCGTCCATGCACCATTCCGGCTGATAGGTCAGTGAGAGAGGCCTATCCAGGTGGGCAAAGATCTGTTGACTAAAGGTGTGTTTGTCTTCAGGATCTCAAATACCTCAGTGATCTGCATAAGGTATCTGAACCCTCCTACAACTCCCTTTCTACCTCTTTACTGCTACTTCTTCAAAAGTTTTGCAATAAAGCATTGGAAACATAACAAAGTGACTGGTGCATACATTGGTGGGCATAAGGCCTAATACAGACTCTAAGTCCCGTGTCTGGTGGAAATACAGGTAAGGGGATAATGGCAAAGAGGCAATTTAAATCAGCCGCACCTTCAGGGTAAGTGCTACATGTGGGCGCGTCGTCTGGGATTATTTGCCATTACCTCTCGTAACTCTGAGAAGTATTTCACCGAGAGTCCATGCTAAAAGAGGGTTTCCTGGACTCTGTCACTTTCTCCAGGAAAAAGAAGGGTTGAATTGCAAGATCACATTTCTGACTGTGTAGGCTGTGGGTGGAGAAGTAAAAGCCCGGGAGCTACGTGATCAGAGGAGAAAGTGGGAGGAGCTAGACCTGCTTGCTGCTGCGTGAGACACGTGTGTGTGTGTCTGGCGCCAAAGAAGAAGAGAGGCCTCGTGATCATACTGATAGGATCAAAGTGCGGCCATGTCTTCTTTTTCATTGATGCCATCAACCATGGGGTCCAAGATGCTCTCTACAAGCACCACTGCGGGTGCTATGCTAACCGGAGCCCTGCTGACGGATACTGGCATCTGCTTGAAGCCGCAGGGGCTGTTCGTGTTGTACACTGTTGGAGATATTGAAGGGCTGGGCATGCTGTGCCACAAGTGCGAGGCACTGGCCATACATCTCCGTCCATTTGTTTGATGTTTACAGTGCGGAGAATACCTATTCTCTATGGAGCAACCTACAATGTCGCCCTGTTCTTACTGAGTGGACTTAGCTATAGGGATCGCTACAGCGGAAACTACTGCCATTGCTGCTGGAGAGCAACAGGCCCTTGTCCCATCTGCTACTGTGAGTGTTTCTGAGGGAGATGTCGCTGTTACTGTTTCATCAGCGGACATCACCCTCGCTTCTACTTCCATTACATCTGTTCTCGCTGCACCTGTCCAGAGGAAGGTGGGATATGTGAAGGCTTCCCGCGGCCGTGGTAGAGGTCTGCCCCAAAGACTACCTGAACCGAAGCCGGAGGAGAACATGAATCCGGAAAAGTCCACGACAGGAACGGGTGAGAGATCAAGGGGGAACATATCTGGGACTGTCTGTAAATATTTGCCTGCAGAGGAGTTGAGAGACTCGGAGATAGATTCTCTGTCAGAAATCTCCGGTGATGATGATTTGTTTGAGACTCTGTCACAGGAATAGTTGTGGGCCCAGGGTGAAGATATTTCTTCTGCCTTTACTTTCTCAGACTGGATAGCCATGGATTCTGGGAAGACATCACCTAGTGTGTCACCACACAGCACTATCAAAGAGACATTGTCTAAAGTCACTAGTTCATTTGAGTCTGAACCGATGCCCATCGGATCTATGGTGCGCAAATCTCCAAATTCTTGTGTGCCTCCTGGTCTGGGAAAAACCAGAGCTTTACCTAGACTTGCCCGATTGCAAAGAATGCTCACCAAACGAGTTGCCACAGAATATGGTCTGGAGTTTCCTTATGTTACTCAAGAAGTTATGCAGGAAATTGAAGCCAATCGAGAACAGTGGTACCGTGAAGCTGTCTGGGACTATTTATGTGTACCAAAACCTTTCCGGAGAGCTGGTTATTCTGCTATCATGGATGAACAGTTCAATGGGTGTTTGCTACATTGGAATTATGGTCGGCACATCTATGCTGACAAAGTAGTCATTTGCAGACCTGGAAAAGATGACATTGTTTATTTCATCGCCACTTTGGATAAACAAGGGAAAAAACTGACTCTGCCAGATCCCCGGTTCTATTGGTGATTATGCAAAGGGACTGCTGTTTTCTACTTTGCCAAAGAAAAGAGAACTCTGGGGTACATAGTTAGATAGCGTTAGGGTTGGTGAGAACTTTGCGGTCAAGAGGTTTCATCTACTTCAGCATTCCTATACCCAAAGACTCTTTGTCATGCCAGATTTCTGCCACTAGGTGGTGGGATTCGTCCAGAGATAAGGATGGACTTTTAAGTTACATTTAGTTCACTTTACATTTAAAGAAAATGTGTGGAAGAAAGTTTCATTCTTTTGGGAGTGGGGTTTTGCTCTCAATTGATGAGTAACACCATTATGTGATTTTTGTATGTGTAACTTTGCTTTTCAGGTAACAAAAGATCTTCTATCAAGCTGCTAGCATGGGGGCGGTTAGATAGATAGTGAGGTTGCTGTAACATGATTGATGTGAATATGCTGTTGATTAATGTTTGAAATTGTAACATTCTTCTTTATTGTTTTTCTTCTTCTCCCATCCAAGTTTTGGTTCAGATACCTACTCTCAGGCTTGAGAGTCATTTTTTTTCCTAGAGGTTGAGGACACCGTCTTTTGTAGTGGGGGGAGTATGTAGCGCCCTGCTCCTGTTGATCAGGTGCTTGCATGTAAATTTAGGGGGTTATCTGTTCTGTATATAGTTCAGATTTAATCTGTGGCTAAATTAGCTTCTGTTCCAGCATTGGCTGTGTTGCGTGTAGTTCCACACTGTTGTCTATAGGTGTCGTTGTCACCACAGGCCAGTGTTGGAAGAGCAACAGGCTGAAGTGTATTGAGTGCTCTTCTTTCTTGGAAACAGCCCAGTACACCCTGTGCATTCTGGGAGAGGGTACTTAAGGTGCAGACACCATTTTCTTCTCTCTCATACCTCCTGGCCCTCCTTGCCTAAGGTATGTGGTAACTTTTCTCCTGCCTCAGGGCCACGCTGGCCCGGGGCTATGTGACTACAAGTAGCCCTAGAAGTCTTTCTGGGGCCTACCACCGCAGAGGTGGTCCTTAGGCTGTCTTGCCTGTTAGGAAAAAGCCGAGCCAAGCTGAGGAGATCCAGGGGAGGACCCTTGCTAGAGAGAGCCAGGATGAAGGCTGGTCTGTCGGGAGGGTCTGGTAACTTACTTGGAGGATACACCTATACGTAACCAACCTACAGCACAGTACTGCCAGATCTGCTTAAAGGTTCTGGTACTGTGTTTGCTGTTCATCTAATACTTAATCCTGTGGCAGAGGATCGTTCATCTAATACTAAATCCTGTGGCAGAGGATCGTGCAACCATTTTGTTCTTCTCAAGTTTGTGGCAGAGACTTTTCGTCAGTGTGCCATTCTGGCGGATTGCCCGCCCATCCGGGTGGGCAAAGATCTGTTGACTAAAGGTGTGTTTGTCTTCAGGATCTCAAATTCCTCAGTGATCTGCATAAGGTATCTGAACCCTCCTACAACTCCCTTTCTACCTCTTTACTGCTACTTCTTCAAAAGTTTTGCAATAAAGCATTGGAAACATAACAAAGTGACTGGTGCATACGTTGGTGGGCGTAAGGCCTAATACAGACTCTAATGCCCCGTACACACGGTGAGACATTGATCGGACATTCCGACAACAAAATCCTAGGATTTTTTCCGACGGATGTTGGCTCAAATTTGTTTTGCGTACACACGGTCGCACAAAGTTGTCGGAATTTCCGATCGCCAAGAACGCAGTGACGTAAACCACGTACGACGAGACTAGAAAAGGCCAGTTCAGAACCAAGCGCGGCACCCTTTGGGCTCCTTTTTCTAATCTCGTGTTAGTAAAAGTTTGGTGAGAGACGATTCACGCTTTTTAAGACTCATGGCTTTCAGATCGTTTTCTGCGGTTCAGTTTGTGCTTGTGGGTTTGTATCTGCTCTTCAGTGTGTGCAAGCAAGCTACGCGTGACTTTCATTAGTCATTGTGTTCTTGTTCGTTCCTTGCTGTTTTTCAGGTCGCTCTTCACAGGCCTTGCTGTTCTTCAGTGCGTTCTGTTACTTCATTCTGAGCAACTGACCGTTTTCTAGCCATGTTGCGTATACGTACTCCTCGTAGAGTTCGTGCTGTGCGGGGGCTTGGTGTTGGGGTCCTGACCTTGACACAAGTCCAGTCCATGAACAGGGTGGGAAGGAGTTCATCGACCAAGAATTGGTTGCTTCAGCGTGACCAGTTCTGTCATATGCCTTTGCTCCGCGAGATCCGTGAGAATAATCCTGATGATTTCAGGAACTTTCTCAGGATGACGGACCCCGTATTTCACCATTTGTTGGCTTTGCTGACCCCCTATATCAGCAGGCAGGATACCTGCATGAGGCAAGCCATCACTCCGGAGCAGAGGTTAGTCGCCTCCTTGCGGTACTTGTCGACGGGGAGAAGCCTGCAGGACTTGAAGTTCTCGACAGCCATCTTCCCCCAGGCTCTGGGTATCATTATGCCAGAGACCTGTTCTGCCATCATCCAGGTCCTGCAGAAGGAGTATATGAAGCTAAGATTTTTATCCTTTAATATCACATTTTATTGTATATAATGTTTGATAATATATTGTATTTCTTTCCTCATTCCCTAATTACCATGATTGTAATATGCTGTGAATGTCCCCTTTGTTCTCATGCATGCTGGATTTTTATGTAATTCTTTTTTTGTCCTTCATACATATTTGCCTTCACTTACCTCCCCAGCATGCTCTCCTGCCCCTATATTCACCTCATGTAGTCACTTAACAATGTATTTTATCAGCTCCATAGTAGTGCTTTACCCCAAACACTCCCTAAAATGTTTTTAAATGTGATTTGTGTTTTAAATTCAGGCAGAGTGCCAGAGGCTTTTTTTTGTGGTGTCCCCAAATCATTTTTAACCCTCCCTCCCCCCAACTGCTAAGTCAGCTGATCCCAATTCTCTATCTATCCTCAATCATCTATCTGCTGACTTTACCAAACCCATACACACTATACCCATCTCTTTTGTGGTCAGATTTATGGATGAATTCCCCAAAGCATGTAGTGCAAGGGCCTGCCTGTATACTTTCAAATGGTACTGTTTAACGTTTTTGTATTCTATTATTATCTTGATAGGTAATAGCAGAATGTCCAAATGTGCTCAAATGTGTACAGTGTGTATTTATATCTTTGTATTATGACACTTCTTACCTGTCCAGTGGGCTGCCAATAGTGTAACTAGGGAGGGGCTGTTCCAAGTAATACCCATTATTTAGGCATTCATCTCTCAATGAAGAGTAGAGGGTTACCTGTCCAAGAGTTCCCCCCCATATAATGTTAGAAATGGCCCATGAGAGGGGGGGAGGGGGAATATGATAGGTGTACCTTATACTTTGGTGTTGTAAAATTCCCCTTAATAAATGTTATCTGGATGTTGGCCAAGAATGTTTGTGTCTAATCTGCTTTCTATGTTTTAATGTGCAAAAAGACTAATTTTTATTTTTTTTTCCTCAACAGTTTCCTTCCACGCCACAGGAATGGCAGACTGTAGCCTTCCACTTTGCCCAGCGGTGGGACTTTCCTAACTGCGGAGGGGCAATTGATGGGAAACATGTCCACATCGTCCCACCACGCAACTCGGGGTCATACTATTATAATTACAAGGGGTTCAATAGTATTGTGATGTTGGCGGTGGTGTCAGCTAATTATGAGTTCCTGTATGTGGACGTGGGGAAGAATGGCCAGATGTCCGATGGTGGAGTCATCACCCAGATGGAGTTCTACAGGCATCTCCAGAATGGCAGCTTGGACTTGCCACCTCCAGAAGACAATGTGGAAGGACTCCCATTCGTCTTCATTGCGGATGAAGCCTTTGCGCTGGGGGACCACCTTATGCGGCCATTCCCGATGAGGACCCTCACCCCGGACCAGAGGGTTTTTAATTACCGGCTGGCCAGAGCCAGAAGAGTGGTGGAGAACACGTTTGGAATCATGGCCAGCCGCTTCCGCCTATTTATTACACCCATCCATATGGCAGAGTATAAACTGAATCATATAATCCTGGCGTGCTGTGTTCTACACAACTTTTTACGGCAAAATTCGGCCAACTATGCTGGCTCAGTTGGGCCTGAGGTCGGAATTATAAATGAAACAACCCTGAAGGCGCTTGAAAGTGCCCGTGATGTCCAGTTAAGATACCTTGAGTTCTTTGCGGGTAGGGGGGCCATCAATATGCCAGACAATTTGTGAAACCTTGATCAAATTGAAAAAAATACGCAAATCTTTGGTGACATTTACTGCTTGTGTTTGTTTTAGCTGACCCTGACAGAAATGTGGTGAGTCCAGAAAATGGCGTGATTGTGTAACCTTACAAAGCACTGTTGGGTGTTATTTATTAAAGGCAAAGACACTTTGCACTACAAGTGCACTTGAAACTGCACTGAAAATGCACTTGTAGTGCAAAGTGGATTTGCCCTCAGGAAATAACCCCCATTGTCACAGAAAGCAGCAATTAGAGCACAACAAAAGTGTTGTAGCGTTGAGACAATAATCCACACATTCTTGATTAACAATCTTTTTAATACCTGCACAATCACATGTGCATTTAGAAAAGGTTTTTAAAACAAACCAACATGTTTGTTGTATAACAATTTTTTGGGTGGCATTATCAAAAATAGAAATGTCCATTTAAGCTAAAACAGGCATGTTTCAAACCAACAAGAAAGACACAAATCTTGAACTTACATAGTTCACATTTGGTAGAACTTGAAGGCAATATCGGATATGAGTATTTAGGAACTGTGTTTGATATTGCGTTCAGATGGGGTGAAGTCACCCCAGGAAAAGCCAAATTTTGAAGATGCACACCAATTTACGAATGTCAACATGTGCTAGCTGCCATCACAGGGGATCAAGGGATGTGTTTTGGGGGAGCAACCCCTTCCTCTCAGCTACTTTATTATTGAGGAAGGGGTTGCACCCCCAAAACGCGTCCATTGATCTCCCGTGATGGCAGATAGTACATATTGACACACTGTGTGCATCTTCAAAATTTGGCTTTTCTAAAAATCGCTAAATCATTTTTAACATTGTAGCACACAAAAAAACAAAGGGATTTGGAGGGGTTTTAAACTCTCCCCAAAACATCAATGATGTTCTTATTTTTTTTAATAACATCATTGATGTTTTTCTTGAGGTTTTCCAATGCAACATTACACCCCATGATCTCCCCAATCAGGATCTGGGCACTTTCCGAGGTGAAAGGATCTGGATCCACAACATCACGATCACCTAAAAAGAGAGAAACCAAAAAAAAAAACAGGTATTATAAATATGCCGGCATCCATCTCTTACCTGAGCCTGTGGTCGCAGACACTCACCTATTGTGGTGACTAGTTCCACCACGTCTTCCTCCTCCTGCTCTTCTTGTGTTTGGGGTATTTCACCTTCTTCCAGAGGTGGGGGGTCTCTGGTCTCCTCGGATGAGGGGTGTCCTCCGAGTCTTTTCTCCCCTATGTAAAACAAAAATGGTATACTTAGCACACAGATATTTGATGGCAGAACTATAAAGATGAAACATTGCTTGGAAGTGGGGTACTATTGTTTATTTTGGCAGAGTTCCAAGATGTAGAATTTTGAGTGACCTTTGTCAAGCTTCAATACTTTACCTGTTTGGTACAAGCTTCACAGATGGAGACACCCCTATAGTATACACTAGAGCACCTGTGTGGGCCCCCTAATAAAAATGGTGTTCTTGTGTCCCACACTAGTGCTCCAGCGTCCAGATGTGTAAACTGCTGCTGAGTGTCCTCTCCTTACACAGAATCTAGTTTGCATTTCATTCTAGTAACAAACCCATCTACACAACCAAATTAGTTTCATACAAGTAGGCCCTAAAAAATGTGGGCAAATGCATATGGCCAAAACAATGGTGTTTTATAGGCCGAAAGAAAAATGTTTGATGCGAACGAATATTGTGCCCATGAACATGAAAGTTGCCATTTTAAACTGTACAACACTTATTAAGAAAAGCACATGGAGCAGCATGAACATAATAAAGACAAAAAGAATAGGAACACAGCACAACTACTTACTTTTTTGCAGCACTCTCCGGATCTTTCTGTACTGCTCGTGTTCTCATAATTTGAGGTCCGACCACCGCTTCCTGAGCTGATTTTTCGATCGACGTACCCCGAAATTACGGTGCAGACTTTTGACCACTTTTGCCATTATCTTGGCCTTTCTGACATTTGGGTTGGGGTAAGGTCCATACTTCCCGTCATAGTCGGCCCTCTTCAGGATGTCGACCATCTCCAACATCTCCCCAAAGGACATATTTGAGGCCTTAAATCTTCTCCTTCTGGATCCAGATGTTTCCGGCTCCGGGCTTTCCTCTCCCTCCCTGCTATAATTAGCACGAACCTGCTGTGTCTCCGCCATGTGCTTTTCCCCCACTGCGCCGAACAAAAAGGGGCGGTGAATAGACTAGAAAGAACGTCAGGGGCGGGCGGAGTTACACGCATGTGCAGTGTGTATAAAGCGTAACGTGCGTAGTACGTACGATCTGTGAGCGGAGGAAGGAGTATCGGAGGCGCCGATCGTGATAATGAAGGTAAGAGCCAAACTTGGACCTATACTGCTTCTAGATTGAGGCCTATATTGTAACAAGATTAGGAGAGTTTTGCCTGACATTAGGGTTTGTTTTGTGTTGTGTCTTGCAGTGAAAATGGATATCTTGAAAGATACCGAATTTATGGCAATCTTCATTGACATGTTCAGGGAGCTGCCTTGTCTGTGGGAGATAAACCACCCACATTATAAGAACCAAACAAAGAGGAAGGCAGCACTGGATCAATTGCTGGAAATTGTGAAGCAGGTGATCCACACGGCAGACATCACCTATTTGAAGATCCTAATTGGTGGCCTGAGGAGCATTTATCTAAGGGAGCACAAGAAGGTTCAGGATTCACAGAGATCCGGAGCAGCGGATGACATATATGTCCCCAGGATGTGGTACTATGACAGGCTGCATTTTCTGGAAGGTCAGACTGAACCCAGGTCATCACTCACCAGTCTTCCTTCCACGCTTCCTTCCCCCCCAGCTGAGGCTTCTGATGCCCAACCTGGGCCTTCCAGGCAGCAACATGTGGAGGAGCCCAGATTGAGCCAGGTATAGCATTCTTCTAAATATTTCAGGTTGTCCAATCAATGATGTTAACTAGATGTTAGTTTGGAGTACTAATTTATGATTGTGATTGATGATGCAAAAACTAAAACCATGTCCCTTTTTCATACACAGGAAAGGCTCAGCCAAGAGGTGGCCGGGCCGAGCAGGCTGCCTGATATGCAGGTCCCTCCCCTACACCCACAAAAACAAAGTGGCAGGAAGAGGAGTACCCTGGAGGAGGCTGCCATAGGCCTCTTTTGGAAGGCTACAGAGGCCCTGAGAGCCCCCCACACTGGGGAGGAGCACTTTGCTGGCATAATTGCCTGTAAAATGCAGCGGATGGAGGAGGGCCAACGACTCATGTGTGAGTCCTTAATTTTGGAAGCTCTCAATAAGGGGTTGAGGGGCCAAATAACATCTGCTACCCACATTTGTGACCTCACACATGGCCCTCCTCCTCCTCCAGGTCCTACTAGTCCTCCTCCTCCTCCAGGTCCTACTCCTCCTCCTGCCACATCTCCAACAGCAGAGCCACAGCCAGGAAAGAAGCGTGGAAGGAAGACCAGAAAGTGATGACCCTGAATCCAGTCTGGTCTGGCAAAAGATGCAGCTTCTTGTAATACCACAGCCTGGGGACACAGATGTCATCTGCTGCTTTCCGGATCTCTGGGACTTCTGGACCAGACTGCACTCCCTTAGATAAGGACTCCTCAGGCCACCCATTTTGATCTTCAAGAATTGATGTCTGCCCTAGGGGTCCAAGGCTTCGCTAATTTCAGCTGTTTCTCCAGTGTTGCCTCCCTCTTTGTTTGGTTCTGAGCCCTTAATAAAGGATTTTTGGTTTCAATTATATTTGCCTATGTGTTTTTTACTTCAAAAAGGACAGTTTGTTGGTGAGGATTCAGGTACATTTCTAAAGTACAATGTGAAATTAACAAGGGACACCAACACCAAACAATCTCCTTGAGATTAAATAATACAGGATATCAATGGTGTTGTGGTAACCTGACACACAAAACACACACAAAAATATTCTGGAGTAAAACTAAAAATAAAATAAAACAAAGATCAGCCTTGGAAAAATACAAACCTAAAAAAAAAAAAAAAAAAAAAAAATCTGCCTTTAAAAATAAATAAATAAATAAAACAACCTAAAAATATTTTTGTCAGATGTGACAAATCAAAATATATTGAGGGAATCCCGATAAATAATAAAGAAAGAAGTTTGTGAGAAGTCTGTGTGAATATGAGCAGCAAAACTACTTCTTCAAAGAAGAGAGTGCGCTGTATTAAACCATTTTTTAACATTGCACCGTGACGAAAGTGTTGTATCCATTGCGAACGCTAAGTTTACCAGACCGAGCTGTTCCGTCTCGGAATTTCTTCTGAGCATGCGTGGCACTTTGTGCGTCGGAACTGGCCACACCCGGCGGAATTGACGCGATCGGATTTTGTTGTCGGAAAATTTTATAGCCTGCTCTCAAACTTTGTGTGTCGGAAAATCCGATGGAAAATGTCCGATGGAGCCCACACACGGTTGGAATTTCCGACAACACACTCCGATCGGACATTTTCCATCGGAAAATCCGACCGTGTGTACGGGGCATAAGTCCCGTGTCTGGTGGAAATACAGGTAAGGGAGTAACAGCAAAGACCCAATTTAAATCAGCTGCTCCTTCGGGGGTAAGTGCTACAGAAATATTTATATGTGATAATGTATTATGAATTACCAGTATAGGTTTCAAATATAATTACATTTACCAAACATTATTTGACCCATCGTCATTTTCGGATGTTGGTTCACGTTTACATTTTCGTTTTTCAGGCACTGGTGTCCTACAAAGGGATCTTATTTACTCTGGTTTAACACACATTACTCCTTTTCCACAGTGACAAATTTCCCCCGCCCCCCCACCAACTACATATAAATTCACATATGTTATTTATCATGAAAATGCATTTCTATTCAATTCATTTTTTATTTTTTAATGATCACATTTTTTAATGATCACATATTTCCTATTATGGAACTTTAAATATGGCATTTCTATTAGATTCAGGATTTGTTAGTTTAGCATTGTCTTGTCATGATATATGTATAATAATTCTCTGTCTTATTACATAATTGGACTGTCATCCTACAGCTTTTGCTGTTTATCATTTGGTTTATGATGGTATAGCATGTGTTTTTATATTTATTTTTATTCTTAACAATCAGATGTTAACCTGTATCTGAGAGGTCCAACACACCAGCTGCTTGGCTGTTTGTAATGCTATAGTTTGTTTTTCAGTTGCAATCTTCTAGCCTCTGTATTACTTCCCTTTTCCCAGTTGCTGCCTTTTTTGTTGCACGCTCATCCCGCCCACTACACAACCTACCCCTCACTCTTTCCCCTTTTTTTGATTGTCTCTGGCCAGCCTAACAGCTTATTTACTCTTCTCCTCCCTTGGGTGGGCTAGCTTGACAAAGAAGGCAGGGCCTCAGAAACGCATTGTGGCCTGCCCATCTGTCAGTCACAACATTCTGTCATGGTCTCCTGTTGTTGGCTGGAGTGAGGTGAGAAACACCACCAACTGCTTTCCATGAGCGGGTCCTTACTTATGCCCCGCAGCTGCTGTCTGTTTACCCAGACCAGAGAGAGCTGTTTTCGTGCATGCCACACTGTGGATATTGACTAAAATGTAGCTGTTTATTTCTTATAATCATCTGGTGCCCTGCTTTGTTCTTCTTTGCTCTTGTTAGCAATTTAACTGGCTCAGCAGTGGTGTTCAAAAGAGAAGTAGTGTGCTCAGTCTAGCCTTTATGTAAAGAATAATTTTGTCAATTCTGGCATCCAGTTGACAGCCCTGGACAGTGGAAGTACCTATGAGTATATGCCTCAGTACGGTCAGTACCAAAATGCCCATAGGTGCAATGTAGTTTTTGGGAAATTTCCAAAGTAGTTGACTGAGGGGTTATTATTTGGTAGATATCTCACTTTTAAGTGGGAATTTGGGCCTGCTGATATACTGTAGCAACCCATTTCACTTCTTCAGCCTATCCCACTGCCAGAGCAGATGCTGTACCGAGGAAGTAAACCACAGCCAATAGTGATAAGTGAGCTTTTGGTTCCTAGACAGAAACTTCCAAACCTGAGAGATGTTAGGATCCTGTTATTGCAATTCAGTTCATTCTGCTAAAGTAAATACAGTCAGGTCCATAAATATTGGGACATTGACACTATTGTAATCTTTTTGGCTCTATACACCACCACAATGGATTTGAAATGAAACAAACAAGATGTTCTTTAACTGCAGACTTTCAGCTTTAATTTGAGGGTGTTTACATCCAAATCAGGTGAACAGTATAGAAATTACAACAGTTTGTATATGTGCCTCCCACTTTTTAAGGGACCAAAAACAATGGGACAATTGGCTGCTCAGCTGTTCCATGGCCAGGTGTGTGTTATTCCCTCATTATCCCATTTACAAGGAGAAGATACAAGGTCCAGAGTTCATTTCAAGTGTGCTATTTGCATTTGGAATCTGTTGCTGTCAACTCTCAGTATGAGATCCAAACAGCTGTCACTATCAGTGAAGCAAGCCATCATTAGGCTGAACAAACAAAACAAACCCATCAGAGAGATAGCAAAAACATTAGGTGCTGCCAAATCAACTGTTTGGAACATCCTTAAAAAGAAAGAACGCACCAGTGAGCTCAGCAACACCAAAAGACCAAGAAGACCACAGAAAACAACTGTGGTGGATGACCGAAGAATTTTTTTCCTGGTGAAGAAAACACCCTTCACAACAGTTGGCCAGATCAAGAACACTCTCCAGGAGGTAGGTGTATGTGTGTCAAAATCAACAATCAAGAGAAGACTTCACCAGAGTGAATACAGAGGGTTCACCACAAGATGTAAACAATTGGTGAGCCTCAGAAAACAGGAAGGCGAGATTAGAGTTTGCCAAACAACAACTAAAAAAGCCTTCACAGTTCTGGAACAACATCCTATGGACAGATAAGACCAAGATCATCTAAAAAAGCCTTCACAGTTCTGGAACAACATCCTATGGACAGATGAGACCAAGATCAACTTGTACCAGAGTGATGGGAAGAGAAGAGTATGGAGAAGGAAAGGAACTGCTCATGATCCAAAGCATACCACCTCATCAGTGAAGCATGGTGGTGGTAGTGTCATGGCGTGGGCATGTGTGGCTGCCGATGGAACTGGTTCTCTTGTATTTATTGATGATGTGACTGCTGACAAAAGCAGCAGGATTAATTCTGAAGTATTTCAGGCAATATTATCTGCTCATATTCAGCAAAATGCTTCAGAACTCATTGAACGGCACTTCACAGTGCAGATGGACAGTGACCCGAAGCATACTGTGAAAGCAACCAAAGAGTTTTTTAAGGGAAAGAAGTGGAATGTTATGCAATGGCCAAGTCAATCACCTGACCTGAATCCGATTGAGCATGCATTTCACTTGCTGAAGACAAAACTGAAGGGAAAATGCCCCAAGAACAAGCAGGAACTGAAGACAGTTGCAGTAGAGGCCTGGCAAAGCATCACCAGGGATGAAACCCAGCGTCTGGTGATGTCTATGCTTTCTAGACTTCAGGTTGTAATTGACTGCAAAGGATTTGCAACCAAGTATTAAAACATGAAAGTTTGATGGATGATTGTTAATCTGTCCCATTAAGCAAAAATAAAAGAAAAAAAAACGCTGAAAAATAATATAAACACTTAAAGCTGCACGAATAAAACACCAATACCTGTGTACAATAAAAATAAAAGAGAAAACAAACGTGCGCTCATAATGAACATAATCTGTGTAAAAAATACATAATCTAAATCCCTGTAAGAAAATCAGAAATGTGCATCAAAAAATATTGATAATTAATAAATGGTAAAAAGCTGTGAAAAAAATATGCTTAAAAAGTGTCATAACATTTCAAGAAAAGTTTTCACAACCCAAATGGATAAGGAACAGTCCTTAGATGAAATACTCCAAGGAGCGAAAGTTCTTATGATGAACAGTAGGAGAGGGAGTCCCATACATAAACAGTTACTTCACAGAAGCAGGAGGAAACATCCACCTTCCGACCAGTCAGACACTGCACATATATATGGAGAGGGAGGGAAATGAGGATAAGAGCTCTCATATAGTCCCACAGTATTAAAAGGTGGACCCTTACCCTCAATGATGGACCTCCTCTCTGGCGAGGTCTCACACGCAGGCAGACTTTGCCCTCTGCAGGGACTGTGGATGGATGATGTCCGGATCCAGCTCATACAGTGTGCGTCTCCAGCTTGGCTTCTACCAACTTGTCCACCTGGGGGGGGGGGAGTGACAAGCACACTTGTTCCAAAGGGAGGTGGATAAAAAACAAAAGAGGGGCTCCGATGGTGTAATAAAGTTTTGGAATTTATTGCTAGTTAAAACAATGGAGTCACAACAAGTGAGCTCCGTAAATACAATATAAAAAAGCCGGCATAAAAATAGCAAACACCCGTGCAAATCATGGGGCGGACTGAGTGATGGCTTACGATGCGTAGCCACGCCCTACTAGTTTCGTTACATCCAACATCTTCAAAGGGGCACGGGCGACGCATCAAGTCATCACCTATATAGTGCAGAGCATGAACCAAGCCTCATTCTGACTTGATATCACCACTCAGCAGTAATCAGACAGCTGGATGGGGAAATAACCAAGCCTCTCACTTGTGTTCTTCCCTGCAATCAATGCTGCCATGTTAACCTTTAATAAACAGAGACCAGAAAAGAGATTAACCCCTTAAGGAAGAAATCCCTGGTTCAGTATAATAAGCTATTGCTAACTATACCGCACAGTGCTCACAGTATTAAAAACTCTCAAGTACACTTATCTGAAGTGTTATAAACACAAATAATTTAATTCAATTTATTAAAATTAATATAAATTAGAATTATATAATACACTGAACGGAACCCAAAATGAAAGAAAAAAAAGGGGTTTCTCAGTATGCATGTTCCCCTGAAAAAATCAGTACAGTAGCAAGCGCATTCATAGATGGAAAGAACATCAGTGAACCTGTATTAATGATTTTACATTGGGGAGTATATCAAGACACTAAATATATATATATATATATATATATATTTTTTTTTTTTTAAAGTGGATCTCATATATAGTTCCACAAATATGAATAAAATAAACATCATAAAGAATAAAAATATAAAAATATAAAAATATAAAACCATCGGAAATATATGATCACAGACGATCGTATAGGACCCTCAAACTGAGTCTATTGCCCTCCACTCTATAGTTGTCTAAAAGAGGGGAAAAAAAGGGGGTGGGGTTATTTCTAGGAATTATCTATAAAAGCATTGAGCTCAATGTCAACGTTTAGTCCTCTGGGTCTTAAAGAGCGGATTTTATAGATCCATTCCATTTCGAGCTTTGAAATAGCTCTTCTCTTAGAACCTCCCCTCCAGGGGAGCTTAAGTTTGTCAATGCCTATGAACGAAGTCCCCCTGGGGTTTTGTTTATGAACCTCAAGGTAGTGTTTGGAGACCAGATGACCTAAGAAACCTCTTTTAATGTTCCCAATATGTTCCCCAAGTCTCACTTTCAATGAACGTACAGTGCGACCCACATAGTGGAGCCCACACGGGCAAGTCAGAAGATACACGACGTGGGTTGTTGAACAGGTAATGAAAGATTTAATCGGGAATTCACTCGATGTATTATTACAGTGAAAACGGCCCACCTTCCTTTCAGTAACAGCATTGATAGAACAGACCTCACAATTTTTACATTTGTAAAAGCCTATTAGGTGTTGAAAAAACATTGGCTTATGAAGAGGGGGATCGCACACCATTGACACAACCCGAGATTTAATCGAGGGGGCACCCCTGAAAATTACTTGAGGTTTGTCAGGAAGGATTGGTCCCAACACAGGGTCATTTTTAATGATATGCCAATGTTTGTACAGCATTTTTTTAACAGAAAAGTACTGCCATGAATATCCAGTAATAAAGGGACAAACTAACTTATTATCGCTATTGGGATTAGGTTTATCTGCCAAAAGTAAATCTCTATCCATTAACTTGACCTGGTTCAGTTTTTCTTCTAAAAATTGGGCCTCATACCCTTTTTCCAGAAATCTTCCCGTCAGAATACTTGATTGGGACACAAAATCCGCCATTGTGGAACAATTTCGTTTCAACCTAATATATTGACTCTTCGGGACAGATTCTAACCATGATTTGTGGTGACAACTGTCCCGAGGTATAAACGAATTCCGGTCTGTGGCCTTGAAATGGGTGGAGGTAAGTAGAGAGTTCCCTTCACTACGAATTTCAAGGTCCAGAAAATTGATCCTTTGTTGACTTGCCTCATACTTTAAAACAATGCCCCTTTCATTATTATTTAGGTCCTCCATAAATGAATTCAGTGAATCATAGGAGCCACTCCATAGGAGGAGGACGTCATCTATGTACCTAGCCCACAAGACCAATTCGGGTCTTTGTTGGGCATAGATGACGTCCTCCTCCCATTTCCCCATAAAAAGGTTCACCAGGCTGGGGGCAAACTTAGCCCCCATTGCAACACCTTTAGTCTGAAGGAAGACTTACTATTGTGCTAAAAGAAATTATGTGTCGTGGCATACTCTAGAAGTTCCATAATAAAGCGTTTCTGCTTTTTTCTTTTAATCTGTCCCATTACTTTTGGTCCCTTAAAAAGTGGGAGGCACATATACAAACTGTTGTAATTCCTACACTGTTCACCTGATTTGGATGTAAATACCCTCAAATTAAAGCTGAAAGTCTGCAGTTAAAGCACATCTTGTTCATTTCATTTCAAATCCATTGTGGTGGTGTATAGAGCCAAAAAGATTTGAATTGTGTTGATGCCCCAATATTTATGGACCTGACTGTATCTCAGGGTGGTTGTTGTCCACTCTGAATAGCCGTAGTAGCAGGACTTCTCAGACCTAAAAGTGGAATCACCACTTATGACTGAACTGCTGCTAAACTGTTGCTAAAGGTTAAAAACTCATAATCGCTGTTAACTGTTGGTGAGAGCAGAACTGCAGAATTGCTACCATTGATGGACTGTTATAATTATTGGTAATAGACCGGATGCTAATGATAGAGTGATAATGCTGCTAATTATTTAACTCTTGCTGCAAGATAAGTGATGTACTGCTGCTATTAGATGATCACCATAATTGTTGCTAATCATTGAACTTTTGCTGCAAGTTAATCGCTAAAGTGCTGAATTGCTGCTACCAGATGATTGTTACAATTGTTGCTAATCACTGAAATGCTATTGCAAGTTAACTGCAAGTTTATTGCCCAATTACTACACCTGTTATTCGCCAAATTGTGGAATTGCTGCTATTGGATGATCGCTATAATTGTTGCTAATCACTGAACTGCTACTGCACGTTAAACTGCAAAACTGCTACACCTGCTGAACGCTGTTAATCACTAAATTGCTAAACCGTGGAATTGCTGCTATCAGATGATCGCTATAATTGTTGCTCATCACTGAAATGCTACTGAAAGCTAACGGCTAAATTGCTACACTTGTTGAAAGGCTGCTATCAGATGAGCGTTATAATTGTTTCGCTGAACTGTTGCTGCCAGTTATCTGCTATAATTGTTGATAATTTTTAAATATGGTTGCTAATGAATGGTTGCTGCAAGTTAATCTACCATTGATGGACTGTTATAATCATCGGTAATTGATCGGATGCTAAAGATAGAGCAATATGAATGCTGTCAACTATTGAATTGTTGCTGTAAGCTAATTACTGAACCGCTGCTATTAGTTGATTGCTATAATTGTTGCTAATTATGGAACCCTTGCTGCAAGTTAGTCGCTGAATCGCTAAAGTGTGGATTTGCTGCTATCAGATGATCGCTATAATTGTTGCTAATCACTGAAAGGTTACTGCAAATTAACTGCCAAATCGCCACACTAGCTGAAATGCGGCTGTCAGATGAGCTCTATAACTGCTGTTAATCGCTGAACTGTTACTACCAGCTATCTGCTATAATCGCTGCTAATTGCTACATAAGGCTGCTATTGAATTGCTGTTGCAAGTTAATCGCTAAATTGGTAAAGAGCAGAATTGATGTTATCAGATGATCGTTATAATTGCTGTTAATTAATGAACTGTTACTGCAAGCCAATTGCTAAATCGTTACAGTTGCTGATTTGCTACCATTAGATGATCGCTACAATTACTACAATACTATCGAATTACTGTTAAGTCGCTGAATTGTTGCTACCTACTAACTGCTGAAACTGTTCCTGATTGCTACATTTGGTTGCTAATTACTCCCCTTTATCTGCTTAGCCTTTATATCTGTGAAAGCTATCTGAAAAGATAAATATACTTTTATAAAAAGGAAATTATTTATAAAAAAGAAAGGATAGCAGATTATGACCCAGCAAAGGAGGAGGGAGCAGGAGGCCGAAATGGAGAAAGCACTGAGAGACAATGAGGAGATGCAGGCAGAGGCTTTCCTTAAAAAACTCTCTGTTAAAATTCAGTAGGAGCAGAAAAAGGGGTTTAAGGAAAATCTGTCCAAACTAGGAACAGATTCTAATAAGATCGCAAAAGCCATAATAAATGAGAATAGCGAAGCTGGGGCCAATCAGGATACTCTGAATGAATCTCAGAGTAATACTAAAACTACACTTCAGTCTCGAATACCTCGAGTATTTTGGGGATTGGAAGGGAGATCGGTATCAAATATGTCATTGGTCTTATCACCAGATCCCAAAGGGGATACGAAGATGATAGATTATGAACTGAATAAACAAGATATTGACGTTAGCCATCTATTAAAAGATGGAAACACACAGTATATCACACACAGTATATCATCCCTACCCCGTAATAACAGAACCTACTCTGAGAGACGTTCTTACTGCAGTACAGGGCTGCAATAATTCGCTCCTATCATTAACCAATCAGATGCTGGAATTGAAGGGAGATATCACAGTCATGAGACAGGAGAATCAGAAAATATGTGAAAGTACTGATCCCCCTACCCAGAGCCTTCTTTGACCATCTGTCCAGCATGTTCTCCGACTTCATCTGGAACACACGCAAACCCAGGATAGCACTAAGAATACTAAAACACCCGAAACGGGAGGGCGGATTGGGAATCCCAGATATAAAACGTTACTATCGAGCTATAGTCCTTCAGAGAATTCTTAACTGGCATTTCCACAAGCACTTCAAACTCTGGGTCACCCTAGAGAAGTGCCTGGCAAGTAGAAACTTGGCTTATGCACCGTGGTTGCCGCGGGAATATAGGGGGCTTTCCGAAACGACCTCCCCACTGACGTCTCAGGTGCTGTCAGTTTTGGACAAAATTAACCTATTGCTGAAATTGGCCCCCCCCATGTCCCCGTTGGCACCATTAGGTGGGTTCCAGTGGTTCCCCCCAGATGAGCAGATGGCGGTTTTTTGAGCCATGGGTGGACGAATGCTGGGAATGCTAGTTGTGGCAAATTCATGAAGGACGGCAAGCTCATGAGCTATGAAAACCTACCAGTGGGGCGCAGAGGCCCGCAACTCAACTTTTGGAGATACAGACAGTTGCACCATTTCTTTGAAAAACATAACCACACAATTAGAGACCCCTCTACCCTCACCCCATATGAATGCCTCTTCACCAATGAAGAGCCTGTCCCCCATATGGTGTCGGAACTGTACCAACTTCTAGGAGTTGCTGCTCCCCAACTTAAACCTCCCTACATTCGGTGGTGGGAAAATGACTTGGGACAAGATTTTACAGTCACACAATTAAATCACTTATACTACCTGACCCACTCATCCTCCATAGACTCCCGAACCCAAGAAACAAATTTTAAGATAATGTCTCGCTGCTACTGTGCCAGCAGACTTAGCCCGTATCTATCCAGCCATATCAGAACAATGCTGGCGTGGCTGCGGCCATCAAGGTACTCTTATACATATATGGTGGAACTGCCCCCTAATCAAACCCTTTTGGGAAGATATACGAAACCAGATAAAAAACATAACAGGGATGGAGGTCCCTTTCTCTCCAAAGCACTTTCTTCTGCATGTACCCACAACCTCGCCAGTATAAAAAAAGTGTGCTGCCCCACCTTCTGAACGCAGCAAGGTGCCTACTCCCAACCTACTGGAAAAGATCCAGTATCCCTACCCGGGAACAGTGGATTGATGGGGTAAATGTGATACGAGAGGCTGAGGACTGGATAGCGACCTGCCGAGGATCTTGTGAAAGATACTCAGCACTCTGGGCACCCATGATTGAATTTGTCTCTGACCCACACTGGGTTCCCTCCAGCTTAGACATTGCCCTACTAGAGTTAACAGATCCTTCCCTCAAAACCCGCAGCCCAATGAAGCCCTAGAGGATAGAGGCCTCACATCCTGAA
This sequence comes from Aquarana catesbeiana, assembly GCF_042186555.1. Lineage (NCBI taxonomy): Eukaryota > Metazoa > Chordata > Amphibia > Anura > Ranidae > Aquarana > Aquarana catesbeiana. Next base: position 96,723,549 of record NC_133334.1, on the reverse strand, counting down.
GAGTTACTACAAATGAGTCCGGACGGGCGGTATAGATGCTCGCGTTGCGGTGCACCCGATGTGGACATGGACGAATCATCCTTATGGATCACAGGTACGCTTAGTTCGCCCCCCTCCCTAACCCCCCTCTCCCTCTCCCTCGTCTCCCTTCTTCTTCTCTTTTGTCCCTCTTATGTACTCTACAAAAGTTAAATGTTTTGTTGATTTACTATTACCGGTTGGGGAAATAAACAACCCGCTGTTGATAGACATTGTCACAGAAAGTCCCCATACTCATAAGATCAGCCCCTAATGTTACAGGATCATAGGTGGTCCTGTCAGATATACACACCGTTATATTTTGTCGGTCTCTCCGACGTGTGGGGGGTGGGGGGGTGGTTTGATGGAGGCCGTGGAGCCCCCCGTCCACCCCGATCGCAGGCAAGGGGATCACATGTCTCCACAGCTATTCTAGAGTTTGCTACACTTAAACCCTCGAATATTCCCCCATCCAGTATGCTCCATTGGGCTTTTGATCTTGTGATTATATTTCTGTTCAACTAGTCTAATCGAACGAGTTCTGTATAAGAGACCCTGCGAGGTCAGTGTTACTATTTTCTTTTTTTACAGACTATTGGACATGTCTTGTTATGTGTTTTCTTATATAAAATAAAATAATGATTACAAAAAAAAAAAAAAATATGTGAAAGAACTACGGCAATGGAAATGAGAGTAGGAGAGCTGGAGGATTCTGTACCTGTGATAAAGAAGGATCTCTATGAGACAAAGACACGGATAAAGGATCAACCTCAGAGAATTGAATAAATGGAAAATAGATAAAGACGCAATAACATCCGCATATTAGGACTACCAAAACAAGAAGAAGACCAAAAATCCATTATTTTTTTTTGAGAATTGGCTAATGAATTATTTTGGAGGAAAGGGTTTTTCAAAATCTTTTGCAATAGAGCGAGCTCATCGGATACCTATCCATTCTCCACCTCCTGGAGACAGACCCAGGCCAATTATTATCAGGCTATTAAACTGCCAAGATAGGGATCTTATAGTGTCTAAAGCATGACAACGAGGTAGTATTCAATATAAGGGTAACAAAGTGTCTTTTTTTCCAGAATTTTCAGTGGAGGTACAGAAACAGAGAGCAATATTTGTTAAGGTCAAACGTACATTACAGGCACTGAAAATTACCCATTCAATGTTGTTTCCTGCAAAATTACATATTACAGATAGAGATGGAGTACAGTTTTTCGACACCCCTGGTGCAGTGAACGTGTGGCTGGACAAGAGGCGGTAGTGGAGGGGAGGTATTGGGGATGGAGGTCTGGAGGGATGGAGGGGCGTCTTTCTTTCTTTTCTGTGTTTTCTTCTACCCCTTTGGAAGGGAAGGGGGATGCTGGAAGGGGGATGCTGGGGGAGGCACTTTGTTAGTCCCCCTAGGCCCCCGAGACCCATTGGGATAAAACACAGCACAGAGGTAGTGTCTGAGTTGGGTCACAGTGGTTCCTCAGTATGTGTCCTTAGGGGACAAGTGGTATGCAGTTAGTAGCTTCCTATCAAGGAGGGATATCCAGCTGGAGGGGTAGTATTCAGATACAGGTTAGTTTGTGGTGGGGGGGCAGGTTGGTGGGGGATGTATGGGTGGTGTGTTTTTCTTTTGTTGTTGTTTCACTCTTCTGGTGGCTCTTCCCCCCCCCCCATCTTTCCCCCTTCCCTCTCTCCTTCATTTTTCAACTATTGTTCATCATAGATAATGGATTGTGATGACAAGTAAAATTAAGATATTGTCTTGGAATGTTAGAGGTTTGGGGGATAGAAGAAAGAGACAAGCAGTAAAAGAACTAATAGAATTTCATAACTCAATAATAGTCTGTCTGCAGGAGACACATATGGGACGGAAGCAGGATAAAACATTCAGTATATATATATATAAATTTTTCACTCTTTGTTATATTGCAGCCATTTGCTAAAATCATTTAAATTCATTTTTTTCCCCATTAATGTACACACAGCACCCCATATTGACAGAAAAAAACAGAATTGTTGACATTCTTGCAGATTTATTAAAAAAGAAAAACTGAAATATCACATGGTCCTAAGTATTCAGACCCTCTGCTCAGTATTTAGTAGAAGCACCCTTTTGATCTAATACAGCCATGAGCCTTTTCGAGAAAGATGCAACAAGTTTTTCACACCTGGATTTGGGGATCCTCTGCCATTCCTCCTTGCAGAACCTCTCCAGTTCTGTCAGGTTGGATGGTAAACATTGGTGGACAGCCATTTTTAGGTCTCTCTAGAGAAGCTCAATTGGGTTTAAGTCAGGGCTCTGGCTGGGCCATTCAAGAACAGTCACGGAGTTGTTGTGAAGCCACTCCTTCATTATTTTAGCTGTGTGCTTAGGGTCATTGTCTTGTTGGAAGGTAAACCTTCGGCCCAGTCTGAGGTCCTGAGCACTCTGGAGAAGGTTTTCGTCCAGGATATCCCTGTACTTTGCCGCAATCAGTCGTCCTGTCCCTGCAGCTGAAAAACACCCCCACAGCATGATGCTGCCACCACCATGCTTCACTGTTGGGACTGTATTGGACAGGTGATGAGCAATGCCTGGTTTTCTCCACACATTCCGCTTAGGTTTAAGTCCAAAAAGTTCTATCTTGGTCTCATCAGACCAGAGAATCTTATTTCTCACCATCTTGGAGTCCTTCAGGTGTTTTTTTAGCAAACTCCACGTGGGCTTTCATGTGTCTTGCACTGAGGAGAGGCTTCCGTTGGGCCACTCTGCCATAAAGCCCTGACTGGTGATGGTTGACTTTCTACAACTTTCTCCCATCTCCCGACTGCATCTCTGGAGCTCTGCTACAGTGATCTTTGGGTTCTTCTTTACCTCTCTCACCAAGGCTCTTCTCCCCCAATAGCTCAGTTTGGCCGGACTGCCAGCTCTAGGAAGGGTTCTGGTCATCCCAAACGTCTTCCATTTAAGGATTATGGAGGCCACTGTGCTCTTAGGAACCTTAAGTGCAGCAGATTTTTTTTGTAACCTTGGCCAGATCTGTGCCTTGCCACAATTCTGTCTCTGAGCTCTTCAGGCAGTTTCTTTGACCACATGATTCTCATTTGCTCTGACATGCACTGTGAGCTGTAAGGTCTTATATAGACAGGTGTGTGGCTTTCCTAATCAAGTCCCATCAGTATAATCAAACACAGCTGGACTCAAATGAAGGTGTAGAACCATCTCAAGGATGATCAGAAGAAATGGACAGCACCTGAATTAAATATATGAGTGTCACAGCAAAGGGTCTGAATACTTAGGACCATGTGATATTTCAGTTTTTCTTTTTTACTAAATCTGCAAAAATGTCAACAATTCTGTGTTTTCTGTCAATATGGGGTGCTGTGTGTAAATTAACCGCTTAACAACCGGCCCATAGCCAAATGACGGCTACAGGGCGGTTGTTTAACTCTGGGAGGACGTCCAGGGACGTCCTCCCAGAATTCTGCTCTCGCGCGCCCCCTAGGGCGCGCACTCGAGAGCATCCGTGACCGCCGGGTCCAGAGGACCCGGTGCATCACAGATCCCGGTAAATGGCCGCTAATCGCGGCCGTTTACCATGTGCTCGCTCCGTCAAATGACGGAGCGAGCACATGTAAACAAACCGGCGTCATCTGATGACGCCGGTTCCTCTCCTCCCCTCTGTGTACCGATCGGTACACTGTGAGCGGAGAGGGGGATGGATGGATAGCTGCAGCATTGTGGGCTGCATGTGTAGTGCCCACAGCGCTGCACAGAGACATCCAGCCATCCATCCATCCATGCTCAGCCATCCCCACTACTATGCATGCCCTGCAATGCCCTCTGTAATGCCCCACAGTACTCTGGTATGCCCCACAATACCCCTGCATTACTCTGCCATACCCTGCAATACCCCTGCAATACTCTGCCATACCCTGCAATACCCCTGCAATACTCTGCCATACCCTGCAATACCCCTCAATACTCTGCCATACCCTGCAATACCCCGCCATACTCCGCAATACCCCGCCATACTCCGCAATACCCCGCCATACTCCGCAATACCCCTGCAATACTCTGCCATACCCTGCAATACCCCTGCAATACTCTGCCATACCCTGCAATACCCCACAATACTCTGCCATACCCTGCAATACCCCGCCATACTCCGCAATACCCCGCCATACTCCACAATACCCCGCCATACTCCGCAATACTCTGCCATACCCTGCAATACCCCGCCATACTCCGCAATACTCTGCCATACCCTGGAATACCCCGCAATACTCTGCCATACCCTGGAATACCCCGCAATACTCTGCCATACCCTGGAATACCCCGCAATACTCTGCCATACCCTGGAATACCCCGCAATACTCTGCCATACCCCGCAATACTCTGCCATACCCTGCAATACCCTGAAATACCCCGCAATACACTGCTATACCCTGCAATACCCCGCAATATCCCGCAATACTCTGCCATACCCCGCGATACCCAGCCATACTCAGTGATACCCAGCCATACTCTGCAATACTCAGTGATACCCAGCCAAACTCTGTAATACTCAGTGATACCCAGCCATACTCTGCAATACTCAGTGATACCCAGCCATACTCTGCAAAACTCAGTGATACCCAGCCATACTCTGCAATACTCAGTGATACCCAGCCATACTCTGCAATACTCAGTGATACCCAGCCATACTCTGCCATACTCTGCCATACCCAGCCATGCTCTGCAATACCCCGCAAAAATCTGCAATACTCTGCCATAACCTGCAATACTCTGCAATACCCCGCAATACCCAGCCATACTCTGCAATACTCGGTGATACCCAGTCATACTCGGCGATACCCAGTCATACTCGGCGATACTCTGCAATACCCAGCCATGCTCAGCCATACTCGGCCATGCTCAGCCATACCCAGCCTCTGTATGTGGCCAGGCTGTGGAAGTCTCACACATGTGGTATCGCCGTACTCAGGAGGAGTAGGAGAATCTATTTTGGGGTGTCATTTTTGATATGTACATGCTATGTGTTATAAATATTGTATAAATGGACAACTTTGTGTTAAAAAAAAAAAAGCGTTTTAACCACTTCCGGCCTTCCGTCATACGACGTCCTTGACTTTGTGCGGGGATATCTGAATGATGGGTGCAGCTACAGGCATCATTCAGATATCATCTTTTTCAGCCGGCGATTCCCTACACCATAAGAATGATCATAGCGGCTGTTACACTGCTTGATCGTTCTTACGGGAGGCGAGAGGGGACGTCCCCCCCTCCCGCCGCCCTCCGGTGCTTCTACCGACTCACCGCTACGATCGAAGCCAGGATCTTTTTTTTTTTTTTTTTTTTTTAATTTCAGGCACAGCCTAGAGGTGAGATTTGGGGTCTTATTGACCCCATATCTCACTGTAAAGAGGACCTGTCATGCCATATTCCTATTACAAGGGATGTTTACATTCCTTGTAATAGGAATAAAAGTGATCAAAAAATTTTTTTGGGGGAAAAAAGTGTCAAACTAAAATAAATAAAGTAAAATGAACAATAAAAAAAAATAAAAAATTTTTTAAAGCGCCCCTGTCCGTGTGCTCGCATGCAGAAGCGAACGCATACTTAAGTCCCGCCCACATATGAAAACGGTGTTCAAACCACACATGTGAGGTATCGGTGCGATCGGTAGAGCGAGAGCAATAATTTTGGCCCTAGACCTCCTCTGTAACTCAAAATTTGTAACCAGTAAAAAATTTTAAAGCGTCGCCTATGGGGATTTTTAAGTGGTGACGTTTGGCGCCATTCCACAAGCGTGTGCAATTTTGAAAGGTGACATGTTAGGTATCTATTTACTCGGCGTAACTTCATCTTTCATATTATGCAAAAACATTGGGCTAACCTTACTGTTTTGTTTTTTTTTAAAGCAAAAAACATATTTTTTTCCAAAAAAAACGCGTTCGAAAAATTGCTGCGCAAATATCGTGCGAGATAAAAAGTTGCAATGACTGCTATTGTATTCTCTAGGGTCTTTGCTAAAAAAACATATATAATGTTTTGGGGTTCTATGTAATTTTCTAGCAAATAAATTATGATTTTTACATGTAGGAGAGAAATGTCAGAATTGGCATGGGTGCTCCAGAATGCCTGAAGGTGCTCCCCTGCATGTTGGGCCTCTGTATGTGGCCACGCTGTGTAAAAGTCTCACACATGTGGTATCGCCATACTCAGGAGTAATAGCAGAATGTGTTTTGGGGTGTAATTTGTGGTATGCATATGCTGTGTGTGAGAAATAACCTGCTAATATGACAATTTTGTGAAAAAAAAAAAAAGAAAAAAAAAAACTTGATTTTGCAAAGAATTGTGGGAAAAAATTACAACTTCAAAAAACTCACCATGCATCTTTCTAAATACCTTGGAATGTCTTCTTTCCAAAAAGGGGTCATTTGGGGGGTATTTGTACTTTTCTGGCATGTTAGGGTCTCAAGAAATGAGATAGGCCGTCAGTACTTCAGGTGTGATCAATTTTCAGATATTGGCACCATAGCTTGTGGACGCTATAACTTTCACAAAGACCAAATAATATACACTAATTTGGGTTATTTTTACCAAAGATATGTAGCGGTATAAATTTTGGCCAAAATATATGAAGAAAAATTACTAATTTTCAAAATTTTATAACAGAAACGAAGAAAAATTAATTTTTTTACAGATTTTTCGGTCTTTTTTCTTTTATAGCGCAAAAAATAAAGAACCCAGCAGTGATTAAATACCACCAAAAGAAAGCTCTATTTGTGTGAAAAAAAGGACAAAAAATTTATATAGATACAGTGTTGCATGACTGAGTAATTGTCATTCAAAATGTGAGAGCACCAAAAGCTGAAAATTGGTCTGGTTATTAAGGGGGTTTAAGTGCCCAGTGGTCAAGTGGTTAATGAGGAAAAAAATGAACTTAAATGATTTTAGCAAATGGCTGCAATATAACAAAGAGTGAAAAATTTAAGGGGGTCTGAATACTTTCCGTCCCCACTGTATATATGTCTACATATATATATATATATATATATATATACACACATCAATTCCATGCCACCTATTCTAGATACTCTCAAGGAGTGAGTATTTTGATTTCGAGCTCCATTAGGTTTATATGTAAACCATTAGGTTTATATGTAGGTTTATATGTAGTGTATTAGAGACCCTTTGGGTTGATATCTGGTGCTTTTATGTACTCTCAATGATAAAATGTTTTCTTTGTGAATGTTTATATTCCCCCTCCATATAAGGATGAAGTATAAAAAAGGTTTTTGGAAAAATGGCACAATGGTCAGAGAAACCAACATTAATAACTGGGGATTTCAATAACGTACTGAATGAAGAGGTAGATAGACGGAGTAAAGGGAAAGGCGATGTAACAAGACTGGCCGGTCAGATACAGTTACATAGTTACATAGTTAGTCAGGTTGAAAAAAGACACAAGTCCATCCAGTCCAACCACAAAAAAAAAAAAAAACGTACAATCCAATATACCCAATACTATACCCACAGTTGATCCAGAGGAAGGCAAAAAACCCCAGCAGAGCATGCTCCAATTTGCTACAGCAGGGGAAAAAATTCCTTCCTGATCCCAGAGAGGCAATCGGATTTTCCCTGGATCAACTTTACCTATAAATGTCAGTACCCAGTTATATTATGTACATTTAGGAAAGTATCCAGGCCTTTCTTAAAGCAATCTACTGAGCTGGCCAGAACCACCTCTGGAGGGAGTCTATTCCACATTTTCACAGCTCTTACTGTGAAGAAACCTTTCCGTATTTGGAGATGAAATCTCTTTTCCTCCAGTCGTAAAGAGTGCCCCCTTGTCCTCTGTGTTGACCGTAAAGTGAATAACTCAACACCAAGTTCACTATATGGACCCCTTATATATTTAAACATGTTGATCATATCCCCCCTTATTCTCCTCTTCTCAAGAGTGAACAAATTCAGTTCCTCTAATCTTTCCTCATAGCTGAGCTCCCCCATGCCTCTTATCAGTTTGGTTGCCCTTCTCTGCACTTTCTCCAGTTCCACGATATCCTTTTTGAGAACTGGTGTCCAAAACTGAACTGCATATTCCAGATGAGGTCTTACTAATGATTTGAACAGGGGCAAAATGATATCTCTCTCTCTGGAGTCCATACCTCTCTTAATACAAGAAAGAACTTTGCTCGCTTTGGAAACCGCAGCTTGGCATTGCATGCTATTATTGAGCTTATGATCTACCAAAACCCCCAGATCCTTCTCCACTACAGATTCCCCCAGTTGTACTCCCCCTAGCATGTATGATGCATGCATATTCTTAGCCCCCAAGTGCATAACTTTACATTTCTCAACATTAAACCTCATCTGCCACATAGTCGCCCAATTAGACAGTGCATTGAGGTCGGCTTGTAAATTGGAGACATCCTGTAAGGACGTTATTCCACTGCATAGCTTGGTGTCATCTGCAAAGACAGAAATGTTACTTTTGATCCCAGACCCAATATCATTTATAAAGATATTAAAGAGTAAGGGTCCCAGCACTGAACCTTGGGGTACACCACTGATAACCTTAGACCATTCAGAGTAAGAATCATTAACCACTACTCTCTGAATTCTGTCTTTTAGCCAGTTTTCTATCCATTTACAAACTGATATTTCCAAGCCTGTAGACTTTAACTTACACATGAGCCGTGTGTGCGGAACTGTATCAAACGCTTTTGCAAAATCCAAATAAACCACGTCCACAGCCACCCCTCTGTCCAAGGTTTTACTTACCTCTTCATAAAAAGAAATCAGGTTTGTCTGACAACTTCTGTCTTTCATGAATCCATGCTGTCTGTTGCTTAAAATGTTTTTTTCCAGCAAGAACTCGTCTATGTGGTCTTTTATTAAACGCTCCAGTATCTTCCCGACTATAGAAGTTAAACTAACAGGTCTATAGTTACTTGGTAAAGACTTTGATCCCTTTTTAAATATAGGCACCACGTTCGCCCTGCGCCAATCCAGCGGTACTATTCCCGTCATTAATGAGTCCCTAAAAATTAGATACAATGGCTTTGAAATTACAGAGCTCAATTCTTTTAGGATCCGTGGGTGGATGCCATCAGGTCCAGGTGCTTTATCCACCTTTATTCTGTCTAAATATTTCTGGACCATATCCCTTTTGAGCCATTGTGGATCATTGGGGGCTGTGTCAATACCACCCCCATTATGGACATGAACTTCCCCATGCTCTTTTGTATACACAGAGCTGAAGAAAGTATTTAATAAATTAGCCTTCTCCTTGTCCCCAGTCACCCACTCTAGATTATTTTGTAAAGGGCCTACATGCTCAGATCTGACCTTTTTACTATTAATATATTTGAAGAATTTTTTGGGGTTTGTCCTACTATTTTTTGCGATCTGTCGTTCATTTTGAATTTTTGCACCCTTGATTTCCTTTTTACATATTCTGTTAAATTCTTTGTAGCATTTAAATGACACTAGTGTTCCTTCATTTTTATATTTTTTAAAAGCTCTTTTCTTATTGTTTATAGCTTTTCTAACTTTGACCGTGAGCTGGAGATGGGCTTAACGGATGAATGGAGATTGAGATACCCTACTATTCGAGAATACTGGTGTTGTTCTAGCACATATTGGTCATTATCAAGAATTGATCTGACCCTGGGAAATGGGAGTTTTCTCCCATGGCTAAAATCAATTCAGTATGAATCAAGGGGACTCTCTGATCATTCACTTCTGACTCTTTCTCTGGAGTGGAGAGAACAACTGGTTCGCCCAGTGGAAAGTCAACCCTAACCATGTTTTCTTTTAATAAGTGATATTTAGTATCTTATAAATATGTCAGATTCATTGTGCATATATTGTTTTTAATAATACTATTTTAGTATAAATGAAGTACATAAAGAATTTTTAAAAATGTGTTTATTAATGCGCTTATGAATTTAATGTACCCTAGAATGATAAATTGGGGGCATGTTGATGTTAACATCAAATACAATTAGCCCGGAATGTACCCATTGACTGTGGCAGGCAGCTGTTCCAGGAGATGATATGGAATTAAGCTAAGTCAGGATTAAGGAGAATAAAGGGTTAAGCATTCGGGTGAGGAGATAATAAATTCTGGAATGCTGCGCCATATGGCCACTCCCTCAGACAAAGTCGTAATGATGATACGTGTCAGCACGGGACCATACATCGACTGGACGTGACTTAGCGTGTCACCGTGAGTACCAGTCAGGGCTACGGAGCGAGCCGTGAGAGGCTATACCTGTATATAAAGTGGTGATAAAAGCTAATGAAGGATCACGGATATTTGTAAACCAATACAATTACGCTTGATGTGTTTCTGTTTTCTTTGAAAAGATCAGCGGCTCCAGGAGCGTTCTTAAGTGTGGAGTGTCATCTCTCAGTCGATCTTAAAGGGACACTGTGATATATGCTGATGATTTAAGAGAATCTGGTGAGTTTTAAATCCTAAGGGAGCGGTTCTCACGTGCCGAGGTGCTGGTGGATGCTATACAACACTTCAGAGAAGGAGCCCACGGAAAATTCACATCAGAGACTACCAGTTATACATGGTGGACTGGTGTTTATATATAAATATGATCCAGGAGATCAGTACACACATATATGAATAGTGTGTTTTTGTAGAACCTGAGTGCTGCTATTGCTATTGGCTACTATATTGTTAAATGTCATAATAGGACATTAAATGCGCTATATTCAGAATACACAGATGCAGTGGCATTAAAGGGTTAACAGTTTCAAATTAACACAAGATATCTGTGTATCCTTCACTCGACATATTTCACGGATATATTACCGCTTCTTCAGGAGTTTCTGTATAATAGCGAGCAATTGTAAACAATTTATGACAGCATAAGAAAAAAAAGCCAATTACCATCTGGAGTAAACGGGACATCGGTCCCGCACACTCCAGACCTCACAGTGCCCACTTGTACCCACTAGTGCATATCAGCACTGCTAAGAAGTGCCCACCAGTGCCGCCTACCAGTGCCCACCAGTGCCACCTATCAATGCCCACCAGTGCTGCCAATCAGTGCCCATCAGTGCCTCATTATCAGTGCTGCCTTACAGTGTCACCTACCAGTGCCCATTAGTGCCAACTATCAGTGTCCATCAGTGCCCACCAGTGCCACCTATCAGTGCCGCCTATCAGTCCCCTTCAGTACCGCCTATCAGTGCCACCTATCAGTGCCCATCAGTGCCACCTATAAGTGCCCATCGGTGCCACCTATCAGTATAGCCTCAGCAGTTCCCACAAGTGCTGCTTCATCAGTGCCCATCAATGCCACCTGTCAGTGCCCATCAGTGCTGCCTTATCAGTGCCCACTGAAAGTGCACTTGGAAGTAAAGTCGCTGTAGATCCGAGGGGGACATGCAAGGAAAATAAAAAGCAGAATTTTAGCTTGCACATGATTGGATGATAAAATCAGTAGAGCTTCCACTCATTTCAGATCTACCCCTTAGATTTAGAGCGACTGCACTTCCAAGTGCACTTGCAGTGCAAAGTGGATTTTATCAACCAATCATGTGCAATCTAAAATGCTGTTTTTTATTTTCCTTGCATGTCCCCCTCGGATCTACAGTGACTTTACTTCCAAGTGCACTTTCAGTGCTCTTTCAAGTGCACTTGCAGTGCAAATTGGATTTTCCTTTAGTAAACCCCATTGCCATCTAGCTTATGCAGAGCAAAGTGACATGGGGGTTGATTTACTAAAGACACATTGGGGGTTATTTACTAAAGGAGAATCCACTTTGCACTGAAAGTGCACTTGGAAGTAAAGTCACTGTAGATCCGAGGGAGACATGCAAGGAAAATAAAAAACAGCATTTTAGATTGCACATGATTGGATGATAAAATCAGTAGAGCTTCCACTCATTTCAGATCTACCCCTTAGATTTAGAGCAACTGCACTTCCAATGCACTTTTAGTGCAAAGTGGATTTGCCTTTCAGAAATAACCCCCCATGGGGTTTATTTACAGTTTATTTTGCAAAGGAATTCATCCTTAGTCTAGTGAATGAGATGAGGCTCTGCTGACATTCATCATTCAATCATGTGCAAACAAGAATACTTTTATTTTTCTTGCACGTGGTTGGATATTCTTTGCACAGTGAATTTTTTCCCACATTCACTAAGTATATATACAGTATACATACATATATTTTTGTAACAGTAAACTGTTATTTTTTACGTTTTTAGAAGGTACGATGTCTGCAAATAAATTTATATGTAGCACTGACCCCCAAAGGAGCTGCTGGTATTTGATTGGGCCTGTACTCTGCTCTTATACCCCCAATAACTTGACTCAATCCCCTTGACACAGCTGTGGTGCAGTGTTAATGTGAAGCTAATAGTAAAGGATAACTCCACAGTGTGCAATATAACAATAGTATACCTTTGCTATTACATGGGTATCCGATGTTCCACCTGCTGGAAAAGGAACAACACTCCACACCAATTGTATTTAACCAGTTACGCATTTTTACTGGAACTGATATAAAATGGTAATTACATTTATTTGCACTGTCGCACAAACGTAATGCAAGAGCCCAATAGGTATTCACAACAGTTTGTACGTATAAAGTTGTCTTAGATGATCCCTGAGAGTGCGTCTCCAAGGGGGACTAATGCTCAGAGTGAAACCACCTTAACTCTGGGCACCTTCCCACTTCCAGCACACTTTGGTAACCACAGAAATGCAAAGTTAACCAATAAAGTACAACACAATTTCTAGGGAGCTCCCCCTACTTTATAATGCAGTCCCTCTTATCATTAATAGGATGCAAGGCCTTGAAATGAGAGATGCAGTCTTTTTAGTCTTCTCTCTTCTGCTAGCTATTTGTGTTGTAATCATTTTAATCCAACGGTTGAACAAATAAGGATTAAAGGAAGGTGAATATTAGAACTATTCTTGTAGTGCAATACACCGGTAACTGCCTCCGGTACAATTGGCTTTGAGTAACACGGTGTCAGTAGTACAGTGAAGGGAAAGCTTGAGGCCTGTTTAAACTCAGTCCTTTTGAATACGATCTCCTCTGTGGGGCTACAGGTCCCAGCAACACTGTGTTAAAAGTTTAGGTGTATAGAAGTGCATTAAGAAAATACGGGTGGCAGCCCTCTCACCCAACCAGGCCTGGAGAATGAATCAGCTCCGCTCCGGTGCAATCAGTCTTGCTTCTCGGCAGCCAGCGCCGTTACACCGTTCCGCTCTGCAAGATGGACCAGGTGAACCTCTGATGGTTCCGACAGGTGTCTCTGAATCCTTCCCAGTTCGGTCACACAGTCTTTCCAGCACACGGGTACAAATCAGAGTCACTGATCGTTCCGCTCCGCAGCAGGTGTAAGCCGCGCTCTCTGGAAACCTCCTCACCGGTCCTTGTAGGCAGGCCACGCGTCCAGAAGAGACCCAAGATGGCCACGCGGGGCCTTTTATAACCTACCCAGCATGCAGTTTAGTGGCATTGTGGGTAGGTAAATTCTTGTATAATGTCACTTCCTGTAACATTTCTCCATGTTCTTGAAATAGAAAAATAAATGAAGTCCATTTCCCGTTTAAGCCACTATATGGTGCCAAATACCAGTTTGTAACACTGTCTATTAATTAACATTACATAGCAAAAATGTCAGTGCTACATACCCCCCCTGCTTTAAGTCTTTGATCCCCAAAGATATTCAAAAATCTTTGCTCTATTGCACATTTTTGCCTCTAAGCGACTGCAGAATACTGACAGAGGAGCCTCCCACCAGTTCTCATGTGATGGGAGACTGTTCTGTGCACTCACAGCTGACACCATGGTGTCTGGTACAGATGTGTCAAGGGGTGAGATGGGGTTGTCTGCCTTTGAATCAACAGTAGAGAAACCAGGCATTTGTGACAACCTTTGAGGGGTGAGAATAACTTCTTCTGAACTCTCATTCAACATCCCACAGGCCATTCCCTTGACTCGGGAAATTATTCTTCGCTTCCTCTGATTCACTGGTTCAGACAAAGTAGGCTACTAGCCTTCTCTTCCTGTGCAACTACTTCTGCTGGCAGGGAAGGTACAGGATCACATCTGGGAACTGCAGGGGCTAACAGCCGCTTCACCAGATCTGTGTTGGTCCCAACGATCAATGAACTTCCTGTGTACCCTGGCAGCCAAGGGCAGACAATGGCCAGTGTCTCAAAGTTCTGAAGCTTCCCCTCCCTCAATGGATCACACGACAACTTGATCCGCAGACATCCATCACAAAGGTAATCTTCTGCTTGAATACCCTGAATCTTTACGTCTTCCAACCTTTTCAGGGGCAGGTATGACAAATACCTCTTGTAAAAGTCTCTGGTCTGCAGGGTTACCTGTGCGCCTGTATCAAGAATGGCTCTGGTATAAATCCCTTCAATCAGAACAGGCACTACAGGCAGAGGGCCCACCAACTGGGTAGGAGGCCTGTTAGAAACACCTGGAACAGCAGGTTTGCGTGACTGGGCTCGTGCCTCCTTCAGCTTCCGTTGTTGAGAATGCTGTTTCTGGCGCCGTTTTGGAGGCTGATAAGCACTTCTCACTGAGACAGCATAAACAGCAGGAGTTCTCCATTGCTCTCTCGCAGGTTCAGAGAAAGCTCTTCTTGAGGGCCCAGAACTTCTCTCCATCCTTGGGTCACCTCTCTGAGGTTCACACCTCCCTTCTGTCTCCCTTTGTGGGCTAGGACATACTCGCTGGTAGTGACCTACACCTCCACAGTTTCAACAGACGTCTTGATTCGCGGGCTTCTGGCTGTACATCCCAGTACGTTCTGTCATCAATTTGCTAATCTCTGCCATCTGAGACACCTGCAGCTTCAATACGGCTATCTCCGACATGAGGTCCACTGACTCAGTCACCATCTCCAGTATCTTGGACATCTGAGTCTTCAGACCTCTAATCTCTGATTCTTCATCAGCTGCGCTGGCTACTCTGACTCCAACAACAGATTCAGACTTTTGACTCTTCTTTTCCCTTTCCATCTCCATGTTGGCTGCTTCATTAGTTTCTTCTATGAGCACCTCATCTAGAGTGGAGGGATCGTCCAAATACTGCCGTAGTTGAAATTTGATGTAATCACTTCTCAGTCCCTTAGCCACGGACCTCAGAAATTTCTTCTGTATCACGTTAGCCCCGAAGTGTTCATCTGAGCCTTCTCCTTCTGAGGCAAACAACAGTCGGTCCTTTAACTCAATAGCTCGAAACAAGAAATTCTGGGGAGTTTCTTTACTGTCTTTTTTACCTTAAGTTTTACCTGACACACCCAGAGGGACCAGGTGAAAGCCCTACCAGCTCTAGACAAGCAGAGTTGGGAATACGGGAAGTCAGTTTTCAGTCAACTCTTTGAAGAAGAAGAGAGCAGTTGTTGGAATACCCAGCACCCCTAAGAGAGGTTCCCAACTGGGACAACAACTAGCTGATCTGAAGAAACAATCTCAAAATATAAGGAGAGGCTCCAGGAAACCTCTAGAATGATTGAAGAGCAGATCAGAAAGCTAAGTACTACATGCAAGACCTCGAGTGACAGGCACTCAAAGCCAAGACCTGTTGCAGTCATGCAGAGACTTCCCCATGGTAACTTGCCAGAGGTGATGATCAGGAAGGACTTCAAGATTGAAGGTCAGATAGGTGAGAGGGAACAGAAAGACAAGCTGTCCTACACAAACCTGATACGTCAGATCGAAGAGGGATTCCACAGAGGGTATCCGGAATCCGAGATTGTGGGAGCTGTAGTAAAAGCCATTATTCCCGGCCTAAACCTCAGAGGGATGCTGGAGATGAAGAATGGACTGACCCTAGTGCAACTCAAGAGAATATTAAAAAGCCATTACAAGGAGGAAAATGCCTCTGAACTGTACCATAACATATCTAAACAGTTGCATATGAATAAAATATGTAATTGTTTACTCTAAAAGGGTTAAAATCCCAAAATAAATCAAACTATCTTCATCAATACCAAAGTTATTAACAGTACCTTTCTAACTGAATTATTTAGCCTAGGGCAAGACTAACCATATACAACCACCCTGGAATAAATAATTTCAACAAAAACTATATTCTGCACTCCAATTAATGAAACATCATTTTGATGTCTTTTGACATAGCACTTCTCTCCTGTAAGCGGAAGATCCGTGTACCCCCATTAGCCCTCCTCATTCTCCCAACCATATTATGTGGCAGTGTGACGAAGGCACTTATTCCCCTGAGAGAGATATTTACTCTCTTTCATGGGTAAATTGTGATTACTTGCAAAAAATAATTTATACAATGTATCATCTAATCTCATATGTTTTTTGTTTACTCTTTACTCCAGAATTCACTGGTTTCTTTTCTATCTATTCATCTCTTCAGTCCACACAGGTTGATCTGCGCAGACAGCTCTGCATAACAAAAAGTAAGTCAAAACTATTTGATCTGTTGCCATGGCACCACTGAATATACTTTCCCTGAATGTTCAGGGAATAAATGTCCCTCAAAAAAGGACCAAAGCCTTCCGTACTTTTCATAACAAGAAGGCTCACATAGTATGCCTCCAAGAAACACACTTCACCAAAGATTCTACTCCAAAATATATTTCTCCTTTTTATCAACAAATTTACACGGCTTCTGCCTGTACCAAGCAAAGGGGAACTCTAATTGCATTTCACCGATCCACACCATTCACCTTATCATCAGAACTTAAAGACCCAGAAGGTAGATACCTGATACTCATGGGTTATATAATGGATACAGCAATCACGGTGATTTCCTACTACGCTCCTAACAAACAACCTACACCATTCCTCTCACATATATTACAAGTGATTAATACACACAAAATAGGAACAGTGATAATGTGTGGGGATTCGAACCAGGTCCTCCTCCCATTTCTAGATAAATCACCTTTTACACCATCCAAAATAACCTCTAGATTACCTTTTTCTCAACTTCTTTCCAAATACAATCTGGTAGATTCGTGGAGAGAAAGTAACCCAATGAAAAAGAAATTCACTTATTTCTCGCACCCTCATCAAACCTTCACCAGAATAGATCATATTTTTCTAACAATAGGAATGATACCAGAAATTATTGCATCAGATATAATTCCGATTCCGTTGTCTGACCATAATGCAGTATACACTACTATAGCCTCAGCCATACCAAAAGCGCATGACCCAACGTGGTACTTACCGGACATAATGCTCAAACACCCACTACATCAGATGGCCATTGAACAAGCTTTAAAGGAATACATATCAATTAATAATACAACAGACATCTCCCCAATAACACTGTGGGAAGCTCATAAGCCTGTCTTGCGTGGTACAATACAAAGACAAATGGCACTATTTAAACGGGAACGCAAAAATCTAGCAAAAAAACTAGAACTCAATTTTAATGCAGCCTACATATCATTTCAAGATAATCCATCTCAGAGTACAAAATCTCATCTGGAAAAATCTAGATTGGAATACGATCTATTTCTCACTGAGTCAGTTGATAAATCCCTCAAACGCTCCAAACACAATATCTACATGAATACAAACAAACCAGGTACATATTTGGCTCGGGCATTAAATTCAACTAACAAATCTTTCAAACCAATACGTTTGAAATTATCAAAAAATGTTTACACTTGTAATCCAGTTAAAATAGTCCATAAATTTCACTCACATCTCGCAACTTTATACAAGACAAACAATGAATTTAATCCTACAGAGGCTGAATCCTTCTCAAAAATAACCTTACCTGAGTTATCTCAGAATCAAAAAAGCAGTTTGGATAAGCCTATAACTATAGATGAAGTTGCTAACGCCATAAAAGACCTAAAACTTAACAAAAGACCAGGCCCAGACGGCTACTTGGCTTTATACTATAAAACATTCTCAGAAATACTCTCTCCCATTCTCACTGAAACTTTTAACAAACTTCTAGATGGACATTCTTTTCGGCAAGAAACACTAATGGCAATTGTTTGTATGATCCCAAAACCCCTTTCTGATGATACTTCCTGTGTGAATTATCGGCCTATCTCTCTGTTAAACCTCGATATTAAATTATTAGCAAAAATAATAGCAAAACGCCTCAATAGCATTATAGGAAAATTAATACATAGAGATCAAGTAGGCTTCATGCCAAATAGACAGGCAGGCGATAATATACGCAGGGCAGTGTTATTGGCACATATTGCTAAAAACGGAAAATCCCTTTATGTTTTCTATCTCTCGATATTAAGAGGGCATTTGACACAGTATCCTGGCAATATATGCAATATTCATTACAAAAATGGGGTTTTGGACCCCACTTTTTAACATGGATCAAAGCATTATATAATAAACCCAAAGCCTATATAAAATATGCTGGATACAAATCTGATGCCTTTAATATCGAAAGAGGTACCCGACAGGGTTGCCCATTATCTCCCTTATTATTTGCCCTTATACTCAAACCCATGGCGCAATACATCAGAACAAACCAAACTATAACTGGCATTGAAGTAGGAGGTATTACACACAAATTATGTATATTTGCAGACGATATATTACTTTTTCTATCATCACCACAGGTCTCTGGTCCTAACTTAATACCAGCTCTTGATGGATTTGCAGCCCTATCCGGCCTTATGATTAATCCTAAGAAATGCCTAGTGCTTAATATTTCACTCACAAACATGGAATTGATCCCGGCTAGGGCTGCACTCCCATTCACATGGGCAGAAAAATCAATCCCATATCTTGGAATTCATTTAACAGCATCTCATTCTGACTTATTCTCAACCAATTATCCTCCTGTATTAAGACAGATCACAAATCTAATAAAACAATGGTCGCAACGTCCTTTATCCTGGATAGGGAAGATTAATGCAATCAAAATGACTATTCTACCCAAATTGCTTTATCTATTCAGAGTCCTCCCTATTCCAATTCCTTCCTATTTTTTGAGAATAGTACAAAAAAGAGCAACTTCGTTTATATGGGGCTCTTCTAAACCACGTATACCTATACACACACTACATCTTCCCAAAAATAAAGGAGGCCTGGGATACCCTAATTTTACTAACTACTACAGAGCAGCACATTTGGCCAGTCTGTCCAAATACCATGCAAAACAGGAAATCCCATTATGGGTATTTATAGAAGCTTCAGAAAATGACCCTCTATTAATATCAAATTTATTATGGCTTGATCCCAAAGACCGCTTTAAAATTCATAATCCCATAACTAAACACTTCTTATCTCTCTGGGATAAACTAAAAACCAAATATCAGTTACAATCTCCACACAATCCTCTCCTTTCTTTTATCAGAAATCCGGCCTTTTATCCGGCATGGATCTACCCAAATTCTTTTAAAGCTTGGACAACATCAGGCATTCAGACACTAAATGACTTCATAGCATCTAAATCATTCCTTTAATTCCCATCGCTTAGAGAAAAATATGATCTACCAAACTCTGAGATATTTAGATATCTCCAAATCAAAAATTTCTATACACCATTCCTAAAGGGGGATACACCATTATCCCAATTATCCATTTTTGAATCAATCTGTACAAAAGATCCATTTGCTAAAGGTACAATTTCATCACTTTATAATCAATTATATGGAGTAGCAAATCTTAATAGACCCTCTTACGTTCAGAGGTGGGAGGAGGACCTGGGATGAACTTTAGAAGACACGGACTGGTCTAACATATGGCTCACATCTAAGTCATCTTCACCCAACATCTTAGCACTGGAGACAAATTATAAAGTCCTAACTCGCTGGTACCTTGTACCCGCTAGAGTGGCAAAATATTCACCTAATACCTCAGCTCTTTGTTTTCGAGGATGCCCAGAAATAGGCACATATTTACACATATGGTGGACGTGCCCAGTAATCCAAACCTTCTGGAAGGAAGTCTTCGTGATTGCATCTAAAATATTTTAAAAAATAATACAACCAGATCCATATTTAACTTTACTTAATCTAAAACCGGAATGGTTAACACTCTCTCAATTCAAACTTATGATCCAACTAATAACGGCTGCAAAACAAACAGTGGCCAAGGCATGGAAATCTCCTACATTGGTACTAGCAGAAACAATTCACAGAATGAATAATACAATGTCCCATGCTAAGATGGTAGCCATCGATCAAAATCAAATTCCAAAATTTGAAAAACTTTGGCATCCTTGGATAAAACAACAGTTCCTGTCAAACTTCAATGACTCTGTCCTGTTGCCATGGTAACAGATTAAATGACTTACAGAGACACCCATTCTAAGGCTTCAAAGAAAACTAAAAAGAATAATAAACTGACGAGCGGGACAACCTTGTGGACCATACCTCTACCTTTCAACCCTTTTTCTTCTTTCTCTTTCCTTTTCTCCACCTTACGATTAAAGCTCATTATCAGAATTTATTTGACCTATATACACTCTACTTGTAAACAATATGTATAGTAGGTATAAATCATTTAAATACCTACAAAAGTAACTAAGGAAATGATATATATCTTTAATTTAGGTTTATGTGAACCCAATGTTTAATATTTGAAATTTCATGATATTTACCTATATAAACCCTACTGTAAAACAATGAGCTTACTTTATAGATCCTTGTAAACTTACTTTATGTATCTTTATAATATTGTATACTCAATAAACTTCTTTTGACAAGGAGAATTCAGTTACTGCCTTTGAAGTACTTTTATTGAGCTTACAGTGATGGTGGTTATGCTGAAGAAGCTTGTCATATGAGAAGAGATACAGTACCTTAAAAAAGTATTCATACCCAATTTTCCACATTTTGTCATGTTATAACCAAAACCTAAATGGATTTTATCGGGATTCTATGTGATAGACCAACACACAATGGCACATAATTATGAAGTGGAAGGAACATGATAAATGGTTTTCAAAATCTTTTACAAATAAATATCTGAAAAGTGTGGTATGCATTTGTATTCAGCCCTCTTTACTCTGATACTCCTAACTAAAATCCAGTGGAACCAAATTCCTTCAGAAGTCACCTAATTAGTAAACAGAGTCCACCTGTGTTTAATTTCATCTCAGTATAAATACAGCTGTTCTGTGAAGCCCTCAGAGATTTGTTAGGTTTGTTAGGTTTGCAACATGAAGGCCAAGGAACACACCAGACAGGTCAGGGATAAAGTTGTGGATACGTTTAAAGCAGGTTTAGGTTATAAAAAAATATCCCAAGTTTTGAACATTTTTGTTGAACTGTTTGTATATCAAGGTAAATACACTCTCCCCACCCTAGCACTCACCTGGTGCTTCATCTGCATTCCCTGCACTTTTTTGTTTCATTTATAACACCGCTTTTCACACAACCTTTTCCTCTTTTCTTTCCCAGACAAACACATTTTTTCAGGATTTACTTTCTTACCCATGGTCGGTCTCTATGTCTGCTCCATTATTGGATCAGGTTAGTCAACACATGTTTCTATACAAATAATTGTACAACTTTTGTCTACTCTGCTTATTTAGTAAGGCTTGACATATATACTTATGCTAGAGTACACATGCTCTCATACAAAAATATTCACACGCCTGATTGGATGGTGTTCATCCCGCATGTCATGGGGATGGGGTGGTGACGTTGGCGGGTCGGGTATTCAGTACCCGATCGACGTTGCCGCCCGCCCCTCTCTTGATTTTGCAGCGTGACGTTGGTGGGTGGTCCCCGTGGTAGCGCCTATATGGGCGTAGCCTCGGCGGTGCTGACTCTCGAGGCTTTCACTTTACTGGATGTCACGTTCGTTTGGGGGTCACTGCTCTCTTCCCCTCACACTGTTCCACCCTGCACGCCAGGTATCCTTATTTCTGTCATGTCCTCTCATGTTTTGTCCATTCTCACTTTGTCCATATCTTCACCTTAGGGCACTTGGTCTTTTCCCTTTTCCATCTGCAGCATTTCTCAGGTGTTTCTATTTAACCCCCTCACGGGCTCAACTTCTTCTTTCCTTTTTTTGGGGGCTATATCACTCCTGCAATCTCACTTTCACTTTGCTCTCTATTTCTTGGCAGTTTGCAATTTCTTCTGTAACCCTTTTCACCTCAGGTTTTGCCTCGGGGGGACCATGCCTGCCCTGGATGGCACCCTGTAGGCTGCCCCCGTCGATCCATCCGCCTCAGCTCCCGGGGGGTGACGTCTCCGATGGCCGGGCTGTATATGGCTCTCTGCCACCACCCTACAAATCAGAATGCGTAAGCATGTACTTTGTGTGGGGCTTCTTCATTACCCCACCTTTGTTTCATTTATATACTTACTAGACCTATTTTTTATTTTATTTTATTTTTTATCCTAGATAAGATACGCGCTTGCTCCTGATGAGTGGCACAACAGCCACGAAATGCGTAGAGCTACCATTGTCGCGTTTTTTACCAGCGTCATGCATTTTTAATTTTTATTTGGAACCAAGACATTACCATCCACTTAAACTGACAGGCTGGGCAAGGAGAGCATTAATCAGAGAAGCAGCAAAGAGGCCCATGATAACCCTGGAGGAGCTGCAGAGATCCAAAGCTCAGGTGGGAAAATCTGTCCACAGGGCAACTATTAGTCATGCGCTCCACAAATATGACCTTTCCAGAAGAATGGCAAGAAGAAAGCCATTGTTGAAAGAAAACCATAAGAAGTCCTGTTTGCAGTTTGCGAGAAGCCATGTGGGGGACATAGAAAACTTGTTGGAGAAAGTGCTCTGGTCAGATGAGACCAAATTTTAACTTTTTGGCTTAAAAACAAAATGCTATGTGTGGCGGAAAACTAACACTGCACATCACCCTGAACACACCATTTCCACCATGAAAAAGGGTGGTGGCAGCATCATGTTGTGGGGATGCTTTTCTTCAGCAGGGACAAGGAAGCTGGTCAGAGTTGATGGGAAGATGGATGGAGCCAAATATCGGGCAATCTTAGAATAAAACTTGTTAGAGTCTGCAAAAGACTTGAGATTGGGATGGAGGTTCACCTCCCAGCAGGACAACAAACCTAAACATACAGCCAGAGCTTTAATGGAATGATCAGTGGTTCTCAACTCCCATCCTCAGGACCCACTAACAGGCCAGATTTTAAGTATTACCTTGGGGAGATGCAGACTAGAATTCTGCAAACACTGAGCAGCAAATGATATCACCTGTGATGTATTTCAGTTATCTTGCAAACCTGGCCTGTTGGTAGGTCCTGAGGACTGGAGTTGAGAACCACTGGTTTAGATCAAAGCATGTTCATGTGTTAGAATGGCCCAGTCAATGTCCAGACTTAAATCCAATTGATAATCTGTGGCAAGACTTGAATATTGCTGTTCACGGATGCTCTCCATCCAATCTGACAGAGTTTGAGCTATTTTGCAAAGAAGAATGGGCATAAATTTTACTCTCTAGTGCAAAGCTGGTAGAGACATACCCAAAAAGATTTGCAGCTGTAATTGCAGCGAAAGGTGGTTCTACAAAGTATTGACTCAGGGGGAATATGAGTATTATCCCCGCACCAATGTGGATCTGACCAGGTATGAAATGGATGTTACTCTCTCCAGGAATGAGGAGCCCCGGGTGCTGGCTAATGCTAATTGAAGCTGTATGCAAATGAGAAAATCCGGACAGCCGCACTCCAGGAAAATATAATCCAAAAGAATTTCTTTATTGTAAAATCAGGAACATGTCGTATACAAGACACCATAGACAGAGTGTACAGGCAATCAGCTAACGCGTTTCGCACTTATGCCAAGTGCTTACTCATAGCTATTGACTCAGGGGGGCTGAATACAAATGCACGTCACACTTTTCAGATATTTGTAAACAATTTTGAAAAACATTTATCATTTTCCTTCCACTTCACAATTATGTGCCACTTTTTGTTGGTCTATCACATAAAATCTGAATAAAATAAATTTATGTTTTTAATTGTAACTTGACAAAATGTGGAAAAGGAATACCTTTTCAAGGCACTGTAGTACACTGTAGTACAATAAGTATTGTTGTTACATATTAAAACCAAACAGTTTGTCAGAATGCTCCTTGCAATGAGGTGTAGGTAACCTTTTTAATGGTTACAATGTGTCAATTTTGCCTCTTGAACAAACTGCGCTGCCATGCACACCTGTAAATAAAAAACATACATACACACATTCAAAGAGTGTGTGAGTTTTAAAATGACGCGTGTTCTCAGTGCTGTGTTAAATTCTTGGTAAAGAAAGAAAAATCTGTGTCATAGAAGAACACCATCTGGAAGTCATTCATGTGGTGCATTCCTCATCAAAGCCTTACTTATGACAAGGAAAAAACAAGCGTCTAGCTTTAAGCTCAACTCAGGGAAAGTTAGAAATGATCCCTTGCAAAGGGGCTGTGCTCGCATTGCAAGGGTTGACTGCTCATTTAGGTCTAGGGTCCCCGCAGTGTCTTCTACACTGATTTCATCAAAATCATAGCAGAGTATACAGTGCAGTCAGTGTAGTATATATAATACAGTTCAGAGCAGTGGTGTATTTAGGTTTTGTGCTGCCCTAGGCCTGGCTGAGCTTGCGCACCCCCTAATTTAAATATGCCCCACCCCTTCCTGTCAAGGCCACACCCCTTTCTTTTAAAGATCCGCCCTGTCATCTTCATTGAAGGAGGATAGAGGGACGCCGCAGGAAGAGGACAGAGAGGCATGTGGCATCTTTTCATTTGGGGGGTAAGGGGATATGTGCTAGTTGCTTTGGGAGGGGAGGATCAGACCCCCTACACTAGCACATATCCTCTCCCCTCCCAAAGCACCCAGCACATATCCCCTTACCCCCCTTCCCCTCATCCATGTGTGCATCTGTTATCTGCCCCCCTTCCCGGTTACTGTGTCCCCCTCCACTGTAAACTATACACAGACCTCAGACCGGCAGCGCGGCTCTTGCACTGAAGTCGTGTCCCTCCTCTGTGGCTCCTTCTCCTCCTGGCTGTGTACACTAGAACATTGGAGCCGAGAAGGAGGAGGAGCCGAGGAGTGCCCACGCTAGCGCACTCTGGCTGCCAGTTACCGAAGCTCAGTGCCGGAACTTGTTGTGGGCTCCGGGACAGTGGCGTCACTAGGTTTGGTGTCACCTGGAGCTGTAAAAATTGTGTCCCCCCCTTAATTTTTGGACTGGAGGCCCAGCGTTGGAGCTCATTGTGGCGGTCAACAAGGCCTAGAGGATATCAGGTTAGGCACTTCCTAATGGCTCAGTCCCTGGGAACAGTAATGGATAATGGCC
This sequence comes from Aquarana catesbeiana, assembly GCF_042186555.1. Lineage (NCBI taxonomy): Eukaryota > Metazoa > Chordata > Amphibia > Anura > Ranidae > Aquarana > Aquarana catesbeiana. Next base: position 96,698,296 of record NC_133334.1, on the reverse strand, counting down.
AACAGGCTCTCTTACTAGACCCAATGAAACCGCAACAGTGATCCCTCCAGCTGGACGTTCCCTCACTCTGGGTTGCCCAGGCGGACTCTGGTCAGTAGTGTAGCCTGTCTGTACCCTGGCAGTGGCTTTATCTTTCTCCCCCTCTGGTGGTGCGGGTACAGCGTGGCTCTCTCTTTGGTGGTGCGGGAACAGTGTGGCTCCCTCTCTGGTGGTGCAGGTACAGCGTGGCTCTCTGGTGGTGTGGGTACAGCGTGGCTCTCTGGTGGTGTGGGTACAGCGTGGCTCTCTGGTGGTGGGGTACAGCGTGGCTCCCTGGTGGTGCGGGTACAGCGTGGCTCTCTGGTGGTGCGGGTACAGCGTGGCTCTCTGGTGGTGCAGGTACAGCGTGGCTCTCTGGTGGTGCGGGTACAGCGTGGCTCTCTCTGGTGGTGCGGGTACAGCGTGGCTCTCTCTGGTGGTGCGGGTACAGCGTGGCTCTCTCTGGTGGTGCGGGTACAGTGTGGCTCTCTCTGGTGGGGTGGGTACAGCGTGGCTCTCTCTGGTGGTGCGGGTACAGCGTGGCTCTCTGGTGGTGTGGGTACAGCGTGGCTCTCTGGTGGTGTGGGTACCTTGTGGCTCTCTGGTGGCGCGGGTACAGCGTGTCTCTGGTGGTGCGGGTACAGCGTGGCTCTCTGGTGGTGCGGGTACAGCGTGTCTCTGGTGGTGCGGGTACAGCGTGGCTCTCTGGTGGTGCGGGTACAGCGTGGCTCTCTGGTGGTGCGGGTACAGCGTGGCTCTCTGGTGGTGCCGGTACAGCGTGGCTCTCTGGTGGTGCCGGTACAGCGTGGCTCCCTCTTTTTCTCCTCTAACACACTCAGCAGAGTGCATGCATGCTGGGGGCTGTAGCATGTCTGTTGACACACAGGGCCGCCATTCTTCAGGGACTATTTTCCCATGATGCCCCCCAGAGTCTTCTGATTGGCCCTCTGCTGTGGCCAATCATGGGGAGGAAAACAGCGGTCAGGAAGCTGGGCGGCGGCATGGTGAAACCAATTAGAGCCGCTCTCTCTCTCTTCTCCCTTCAGCTGACAGAAAGGGGAGGGGGGGCGAGCGGGGGAGATACACAGACAGCCCGCATCTCTCCTCTCCCTGTCACAGCGCTGCTGATCCATTTGCCAGAGAACTCCCCCCGCTCGCCCCCCCTCTCCTTTCTGTCAGCTGAAGGGAGAAGAGAGAGAGAGCGGCTCTAATTGGTTTCGCTGTGCCGCCGCCCAGCTTCCTGACCGCTGTTTTCCTCCCCATGATTGGCCACAGCAGAGGGCCAATCAGAGACAGATTTACAGCTTTACGGAGGGGCGGCTTGACAGTTCTTACTTTAACTACTTTCTAGCCCCCTCCACACCCGCACTGCTAAGCTGTACTCCCCAGATGGTGGCCCTGCTGTGCGGGGGGGGGCGGCTTTTTGCCGCCCCCCCGCACAGTGCCGCCCTAGGCCTGGGCCTTGTTGGCCTAGGCCAAGACACAGCACTGGTTCAGAGTATATAGTGACGTTACTATAGGTAACCCCAAGCAGCCCCTCCAATAGATAGAATAAAAGTCCCACCCTCCTAATCCCCGGTGTTCTTTAACTAGAGAGCAACAGGCCACCAGGGCGGGAAAGTTGTGCTGACGTGAGGGTATGCCAGGAAAGGAAAGTTACGGTAAGTATTTGATAACAATTTTCCATATTCCTGACTAACCTCACGTCAGCACACCATGGGATTTAACTAGCAATAAAGAAGAAGGGAGGGAAAAACAAAAGGACACTTAGCCAAGATATGCTGCATAATAAGGAAAAACAAATTGTATTTCTCTTGTAAGGCTGCCGAGACCACCGCTGTGCCTTTGGCCAATGATGGCTCAGGGGCTAAGTCCACACCCCACACTATATAAGACTGCTTACACAGCAGCCGAATGTAGTGTGTATTACTGGAGATTAAGCAGGTTAGTTAGTGTATTGTGTGGTCAGTAGGGATGAGCCGAACACCCCCCTGTTCGGTTCGCACCAGAACATGCGAACAGGAAAAAAGTTCGTTTGAACACGCGAACACCGTTAAAGTCTATGGGACACGAACATGAATAATCAAAAGTGCTAATTTTAAAGGCTAATATGCAAGTTATTATCATAAAAAGTCTTTGGGGACCTGGGTCTTGCCCCAGGGGACATGGATCAATGCAAAAACAAGTTTTAAAAATGGCCGTTTTTTCAGGAGCAGTGATTTTAATAATGCTTAAAGTCAAACAATAAAAGTTTAATATCCCTTTAAATTTCGTACCTGGGGGGTGTCTATAGTATGCCTGTAAAGGGGCGCATGTTTCCTGTGTTTAGAACAGTCTGACAGCAAAATGACATTTTGAAGGAAAAAACTCATTTAAAACTACCCGCGGCTATTGCATTGCCGACAATACACATAGAAGTTCATTGATAAAAACGGCATGGGAATTCCCCAAAGGGGAACCCCGAACCAAAATTAAAAAAAAAAAATGACGTGGGAGTCCCCCTAAATTCCATACCAGGCCCTTCAGATCTGGTATGGATATTAAGGGGAACCCCGGCCAAAATAAAAAAAAAAAAATGATGTGGGGTTCCCCCTAAATTCCATACCAGACCTGGGTCTGGTATGGATTTTAAGGGGAACCCCGCGCCAAAAAAAAAAAAAAAAAAACGGCGTGGGGTCCCCCCAAAAATCCATACCAGACCCTTATCCGAGCACGCAACCTGGCAGGCCGCAGGAAAAGAGGGGGGGACGAGAGTGCGGCCCTCCCCCTTCTGAACCGTACCAGGCCACATGCCCTCAACATTGGGAGGGTGCTTTGGGGTAGCCCCCCAAAACACCTTGTCCCCATGTTGATGAGGACAAGGGCCTCATCCCCACAACCCTGGCCGGTGGTTGTGGGGGTCTGCGGGCAGGGGGCTTATCGGAATCTGGAAGCCCCCTTTAACAAGGGGACCCCCAGATCCCGCCCCCCCCCCCGTGTGAAATGGTAAGGGGATACAAAAGTACCCCTACCATTTCACTAAAAAACTGTCAAAAATGTTAAAAATGACAAGAGACAGTTTTTGACAATTCCTTTATTTAAATACTTCTTCTTTCTTCTATCTTCCTTCATCTTCTGGTTCTTCTGGTTCTTCTGGTTCTTCCTCCGGCGTTCTCGTCCAGCATCTCCTCCGCGGCATCTTCTATCTTCTTCTCCTCAGGCTGCTCCGCACCCACGGCAGGGGGGGGAGGCTCCCGCTCTTCTCTTTATCTTCTTCATCTTCTTCTCTTCTTCTTTTCTTCTCTTCTTCTCTTCTTCATTTTCTTCTCCGGGCCGCTCCGCACCCATGCTGGCATGGAGGGAGGCTCCCGCCTTTTTTTGACAGTTTTTTAGTGAAATGGTAGGGGTACTTTTGTACCCCCTTACCATTTCACACGGGGGGGGCCGGGATCTGGGGGTCCCCTTGTAAAAGGGGGCTTCCAGATTCCGATAAGCCCCCCGCCCGCAGACCCCCACAACCACCGGCCAGGGTTGTGGGGATGAGGCCCTTGTCCTCATCAACATGGGGACAAGGTGTTTTGGGGGGCTACCCCAAAGCACCCTCCCAATGTTGAGGGCATGTGGCCTGGTATGGTTCAGGAGGGGGGGGCCGCACTCTCGTCCCCCCCTCTTTTCCTGCGGCCTGCCAGGTTGCGTGCTCGGATAAGGGTCTGGTATGGATTTTTGGGGGGACCCCACGCCGTTTTTTTTTTTTTTTTGGCGCAGGGTTCCCCTTAAAATCCATACCAGACCTGAAGAGTCTGGTATGGAATTCAGGGGGAACCCCACGTCATTTTTTTTTTTTAATTTTGGCCGGGGTTCCCCTTAATATCCATATCAGACCTGAAGGGCCTGGTATGGAATTTAGAGGGACTCCCACGTCATTTTTTTTTTTTTAATTTTGGTTCGGGGTTCCCCTTTGGGGAATTCCCATGCCGTTTTTATCAATGAACTTCTATGTGTATTGTCGGCAATGCAATAGCCGCGGGTAGTTTTAAATGAGTTTTTTCCTTCAAAATGTCATTTTGCTGTCAGACTGTTCTAAACACAGGAAACATGCGCCCCTTTACAGGCATACTATAGACACCCCCCAGGTACGAAATTTAAAGGGATATTATACTTTTATTGTTTGACTTTAAGCATTATTAAAATCACTGCTCCTGAAAAAACGGCCGTTTTTAAAACTTTTTTTTGCATTGATCCATGTCCCCTGGGGCAGGACCTGGGTCCCCAAACACTTTTTATGACAATAACTTGCATATTAGCCTTTAAAATTAGCACTTTTGATTTCTCCCATAGACTTTTAAAGGGTGTTCCGCGGCATTCGAATTTGCCGCGAACACCCCAAATTGTTCGCTGTTCGGCGAACTTGCGAACAGCCAATGTTCGAGTCAAACATGAGTTTGACTCGAACTCGAAGCTCATGCCTAGTGGTCAGTCAGTTTAGGGCAGTCAGTGTAGTGCAGTGTATAATACAGTGTAATGTATATTACACAGTGTAGTGTATATAATACAGTGTAGTGCAGTGTGTATAATACAGTGTAGTACAGTGTATATAATACAGTGTAGTGCAGTGCATACAATACAGTGTAGTGTAGTGTATATAACAGTGTAGTGCAGTGTATATATTAGTGTAGTGCAGTGTGCATAACACAGTGTAGTGCTGTGTGCATAACACAGTGTAGTGCAGTGTATATAACACAGTGTAGTGCAGTATATATAACACAGTGTAGCGCAGTGTATATAACACATACCTCCCAAAAGTCCCGGATTCCACGGGACTGTCCCGGGATTTCAAGTCAGTCTCAATGTCCCATGGATCTAGGCTGAAGTCCCGGAAACCAGAGCCCAGTGCCATAACAAGTTCCAGTACTGGGCTCTATTCAGTGGTGGTATTCTGAATGGGTGCAATGTGTGCTCTTGCAGACTGCCCCAAGTGAGGATTCCTGTGAGCATAGCCGTTCTCCCCCGCAATCTTCGCTGTCATTTGTTGTTAAGACCGCCGGCATCCTAGACACTGATGACACATTTTGCAAGCCACCTCCCAGCTCCGCCCACCGCCTCCTGCTTCCTGTCTCTCAGCGGCTCCTGCATAGTAAGAGGAACCACAAAGTATCTCCAAAAACAGTGACAGACAGCAATCTGTTTAGTATCATTCATCCCCTTCCTATTCCAGCTCCTGTTTCACCCCCCATCTTCACCAGTATGACTCTCTCTCCAACCTGACCATCAGCCGGTCTCCAGCTCCCTCTTCTGCCAGATTCCACTGCTGCACCTGCCAGCTTTACTCCTGCTCCAGCATGCCCTGCCAGCAACATTCCATCCAAGCTAGGAAGAACGCTAATCCTCCTCCCGCTGTCACCGCTGCTTGATGGTTCCCCATCTGTCACTCCAATCAAACCCTTCACGCATCTGCCACTCACAGTAATTTCCCCACCATGCACCACACTCACATAGCTGAGAGTTTTGGATCCCCTTGCTAGCTGTCACAACTGCCCCCATGCCTCCCAGCATCTTCTCTCTCCCCCTTTGTTGCCCCTTCCAGGCTCTTCCAGCATCCATTTCCAGCCCTCACCAGCCCAATGCATTGTTTTCAGAGACCCTCTCCAGCCACCAAGCGATCTTCCCACAACCCTTCCATCCCCTCCTGCCCCCTCCCCAGAGACTTCAATACCTTCCATTGTAAACATCCCTTCCCTGCCCCATCCCACCTCCACTTACCCTTTCCCCATTCCTACCCCCCCAACCCACACCTTAACCACAACCCCAATTCACCGTCTACCTATAACTCCTCCCACCCCCAGCCCACCTCAGAAAAATAATGGGGGAACACTGATGGGGGGCCTTAGTGACAGGGGGGTGCAGGGTGGGGTAGAGGATTTGTGCTAGAAATGGAGATTGGGGGACTTGTGCTTGAAGATGGGGTGAGAAATTTGGTTGGTAGGGGGACCGGAGGAAAGGAGGATTTATTCTGGATGGGGGGGTGAGGTGTGTGGGGATTTGCGCAGAGATGGGGAAGAAGGGGGATTGTGCTGGGAGGGGGGATTTGGGGATGGTGGAGGAAAATTTGTCCTGGGGAGCGGGAAGAAGATTTGTGCTGGGAGGGGGAATTTGGGTGGGGGGGATTTTTGCTGAGGAGGATGGGGGGGAGAGTCCTTTACCCAAGATTGAGGGGAGATTGTGCTGGAAGGGAGGATTTGAGACAGAGGATCCGTTGCTAGACGTGGGAGATGATTTTTGCTGTGAGGGAGATTTGGAGATGGGGGGGCAAGATTTGTCCTGGATGGTTTTGAAGAGGGGGAAGAAGGATTTGTGCTGGGATGGAGGGGTGGGGTGGCTTTGTGCTAGAAGCAGGGAGAGGATTTGTACTGGGAGGGAATTTTGGGTTTGTGTATTTGTGCCAGGATGAGTTGTTCTGGGAGGGGAGATTTGGGGGAGATGATTTGTGATAGAAGTGGAGAAATGATTTATGCTGGGAGGGGGATCTGTGCTAAAATAAGGATGGGGGAATTTTTGCTTGAAGGGGTGGGGGAATATTTGCCGGGAAAATAAATGTGGGGGGATTTGTTTTGCTGGGAAGGGGGATTGGTGAGGGAAAGATTTGTGCTGGGGGATTTGGAAAGGAGGAATTGGGTGGAAGAGGATTTATTTTGAGAGGGGTACTGGGGGAGAGGAGGACTTTTTTGCAGCAGCAGCAGTAAAAAAATTATATGGCTGCACCCTTATTTTCTTTATTAAAAAAAAACTATAATAAAATGGTTTATAGTGCACCAAGCACAAAAGTATTGCACCCAAGCACCATATTTCCATCCCACACTCTATAATAAAAAGTTATAAAAATCCCCCCAAAAAAATAAAAAACAATAATAAAATAGTTTATAGTGCACCAAGCACAAAAGTATTGCACCCAAGCACCATATTTCTATCCCACACTCTATAATAAAAAGATATAAAAATCCTCCCCCAAAAATAAAAAACAATATTGAAATAGTTTATAGTGCACCAAGCACAAAAGTATTGCACTCAAGCACCATATTTCCATCCCACACTCTATAATATAAACATACCCCCAAAAAATCCTCATCATGTCCGAAAGGCCAACAAGGAAAGGCAGACACTCACAGGCCACTAAAAGAGGGCAAGCAGACTCTCTGTCTACAGTGAAAAGTGGTGGTCGTGAACATGGTGCATCCTCTGCAGGCGGGGCTCACTTTTCCTTTTTTTCTGGTCCTGGCCGTGTTATTGAGCCACAACATGCAGAAGAGGCCCAATTTCTGTTTGACAGGTGCATGTAATTTAAATTGTTTTTCTAATTTTTAACAGCAGGGCCTGTTCCTGCACACAGCAAGAGTAACTGTGAGGGGTTATAGTGTTCTGGCACCACCAACACCCAAGGCCCAATTTTTCTGCACCTGTTTGACAGGCGCATGTAATTAAATTTTTTTTTTTTTTTCATTTTTAACAGCAGGGCCTATTCCTGTGCCCGGCAAGAGTAACTGTGAGAGGTTGCAGTGTTTAGGCACCACTAGAGAAAAGCAAATGGTTTGGGCTTCGCCTAACACCCAAACTTTCTGGACACTTAGTGGGATGTTTGCCCACTGAGAGCACAGTCAATAGGTTGTTAAGGCTTCCCTGCTGAGAGCTGAATTAAATAAAATTGTAAAAAAAAAAGAATGTAAATTAAATAAAATTGGGGACAAAATGGCGTGGGGGGACCTTTTGGGTCTGGTATGAATTTTAACCACTTCCCATGTCGGCCCTCTGTATGTGGCCAGGCTGTGAAAAAGTCTCACACATTTGGAATTGCCATACCCAGGAGGAATAGCAGAATGTATTTTGGGGTGTAATTGGAAGTATGCATATGCTGTGTGTGAGAAATAATTTGTTATTATGACGATTTATGACGATTTGTGTAAAACAACAAAAAAAAAATTCTTAATTTTTCCAAGAATTGTGGGACAAAATTGACAGCTTCAAAAAACTCACCATGCCTCTTACTAAATACCCTGAACTGTCTACTTTCCAAAAAGGGGTCATTTGGGGGGTAGTCGTACTGTCCTGACATTTCACGGCCTCAGGAAATGAGACCGTCAGTACATCAGGTATGATATATTTTTTATGATTTGCACCATAGCTTGTAGACTCTATAACTTTCACACAGACTACATAATATTCAGTAATTTGGGTTATTTTTACCAAAGATATATAGCAGTATACATTTTGGCCCAAATTTATGAACAAATATTACTTATTTGCAAAATTTTATAATAGAAACTAAAAAAAAGGTGTTTTTTTTTTCAAAATTTTCGCTATTTTTTTCCTTTTATCGCAAAAATTAAAAAACCCAGTGGTGATTAAATACCACCAAAAGAAAGCTCTATTTGCGTGAAAAAAAAATGATAAAAATTTTGTTTGGGTACAGTGTTGCATGACTGAGTAATTGCCATTCAAAGTGAGAGAGCACTGAAAGTTGAAAATTGGTCTGGGCAGGAAGGGGGTGAAAGTGCCCTGTATTGAAGTGTTTAAGGGGAACCATATGACAGAATTAATTAAAAAAACAGCGTCGGGTCCCCCCCAAAATCCATACTAGGCCCTTTGGGTCTGGTTTAGAGTTTAAGGGAAACTCCATGTCAAAATTAAAAGAAGACCAGCCTGGAGTCCCCCCTCTAAAAAATCCATACCAGGCTTTTTGGCCTAGTATAGACAGGGGGGCTCCACACCATTTATTTTTTCATTTTTTATAATCTTATAGCCGGGAGCCGGAAATACATTACAGCCACAAGCACATTTAAATTACATTTTTTCCTTTAGAAATTTCATTATTGCTGTAGCTTGTTCTATACATTGTACAATTGCACCACTCTACAGGCAGACTAAGGGGACCTCCCAGGCATGATATTTAAAGGAATATTTAATTTTTATTGTTTCACGTTAAGCATCATTAAAATCACTGCTCCTGTTCTGCTTCACGTTATTGAATGTTTGTATAACACTAGTCAGACAGCTTAACAATAATTCAGAAGTCAAGAAACGAGAGACATCAGATCTGTAGGTATTCTTTTTTTCGAATAACTTTGTAAACCTACAACATAAGCATAAACAAAACATATGTGTCAGTAAATTAAACATTATACAGCAGCCTCACTCTATCAGTGAGAGTACTCACAGACAATTCCATAATTAGTCCAGGAATAGCTCAAGAGCTCTTCTGTATGCAGTCTGCTAGATCCAGGAGCAGTCATGAAATGAAGGAAATACAGTTCCGGGTTAAAGGTTACTGCCTTTCATACTGAGGAAAATACCACTTCCTGTCAAGCTCTGGCAAAAGAATAACTAACTCTGACCACTAGATGGCAGCAATGTCAAACTAACATTGCAGTATAATCTGTAACAGCACATTGCACACATTTACTATGAATAATATGGGCAGAACAGCTCCTTTACAACAACTCCTTTTGTCCCCCAGGGTAGTACCCGAGTCCCCATACACTTTTTATGGCAATAACTTGCATATAAGCCTTTACAATGAGGACTTTTTGATTTTTCATGTTCGTTTCCCATAGACTTTAATAGAGTTTGCATGTTCGTAGGAACTTTTTCCCTGTTCCCCCCTTGCAAACTGAACCGGTGGGTGTTCTGCCCATCCCTACTCCTGAGTCCAACAAAACCTATGCGATATGGTTTTGGCCAGTTCTGAATAGGGTAACTGAACTGTGTTCCTTTCTGGGACCGATGGGGTATTACCAGTGTTTCATCCCTAATTTTCCTTCCCTTTCAAAGATGTTCATGGGCATTCAATTCACTTGAAAGGCAAAATATTGCCTTCTGTCTAGTTTAGATGGGAGTCAGCCCAGACAGAAAGCTTTGAGGTTCTCAAGGAACAACTAACTTCTGCAACACTTCTGATATATGCTTACAGCCAATTGAGCAAAAAATTTGAGGAATATCTGTTCGGAGGTTGGGTAGACATTAACTCAATCCATTGGCATCCCTAGAGACTGCCAAACTGGGTGTCCTTAAACAAGAGTGGGTGACCTGCCTTGTTAGCTTAAACTACGCAATCCACTACTAGATGTTTTCATGGTAACATTGATGCACTATCCACAGGAAGAATATGAAGTAGTTCCCTCACTGTTTTTTTTTTTTAAACCAGTAATCTTTATTACAATTTTTTTTTTTTTTTACATTAGTACAACAGACACATTTCACATTCATCTTGTTTAGATACAGCAAAACTACACAATACATAAAATAACCCCACAAATAAAAAAAAAAAACACACCAATCTCAGATCCGGTAGCCCTCTCTTTCTCCCCTCCTCATCCTCCCTCCCCCCGACCTCCCCCCTCAGGAGAGTCCCATCAACTAATATCCCTCCTGCATTTTATAGCAACTCACATTTCGAGGCCAAGGACCTCCATCCAGTTTTTCCAAATAGCCTCAAACTTCCCTCGGCAATTTCTATGTAGAAGAGTAAATTTCTCTTTTAATATAGTTTCTTTTATTTGCGATTGTTGTGGAAATTTTTATTATATGGACTCATGTGGACATTTTATTCTAGGATGTGTGTTTTATAGATTATCATCTGTCTCCCTGTGTCTGATTTAACCAAGGAGCGCTCTAGTAGTAGGGTTAAATCAGGACCAGCGGTAAAACCGTCAGGGGCTTGGAGACATGTTCTCAGCCTGTGTGGACCTTTGCCCGTTTGTAAGTATCAAGCGCAATGCGCTGGACTTCTTGCCTTCAAATGTCTATGCACATTAGAGAAGCGAAGTCCGCATAACGAGAGAAACATATTATTTTATCTCTGTGTGGATACGCTATCCCTTTTGGATACATATCTGCTTAATAAGAGGACATTGATATCTGCATTGTTAATATACTCATACCGTATATTGACAACACCAGTAGCAATGTCCCACACAGATCTTCTCAAGTCTGTAAGAACAAGTAGAATGATCTTACTAGATACTGGTTACTCTAAGCAGTATTGAGTGGGATCCGTGCTAACAAAGATGGTGGGTGTGCATGCATATGGCTGGGTGGAGGGGCCAGTGTACATGCCTCGAGTGGATGAGACATGTACACTTCTCCCTCCCACTCCTGTGGATGCCCTCCCTTTTAGTGTCATTACCTGTGATGTCATTTTGCATGGAGGAAGCGATTGGCTGTTGGGGCCATGAGTTTCTGTGTTGTCATATCCTTATTTGGTCATATCCTGTGTTGAGGTCACATGCTGTTTGTGACTTCCTGTTTGTGTGTGAATAAAAAGCCAGCAGAGCAGATTAAGGAAGGAAGGATGGAGCTGAGATGGTGATTATGGCTGTTTACTGGGGAACAGGGGAGACATGGGTTATTTAGGGAAGCATTATACCATTATGGTGAAGGGGCGTGTGTTAGTGCAGGTGAGATTGGTTATGTATAGCCAATCTCTCCACCACAGCGATCTTCATTCCTCCACTGTTGGTGGATAAGCAGAGATCCATTTCTGTGCAATTAACTTACGTGCCTGGAATAAACTTCTCGCTATTGTATCTTTAGTATTTTGCAAATAACTAGATTCCTCCAATATATTTAATATACAAATTCCGGGATCTGCCGACAGTTTGATTTGAAGCACCTCATTATTAGTTTTAATTATGCCCTGCCAATATCGGTGGAGTTTAGGGCATCTCCATAACATATGTATTAAATCTGCCGGTGTACCTCCACAGCACAGACATAGGGGGGAATCTCTACGCTTCCAACTAAATAATTTCTCCGGGGTATAGTATGATCTATGTAGAATAAACAATTGTGTTAATTTTTGTGTGGCAGAAGACAATACCCTTGGGATCATGGCCAGAGCCATTGCCCACTGATCCTCTGACAATTGTCCTAGGTCTTGCTCCCAGTGGGCCCTAGAGGGGATATCTATGGGTTTTTTTAGACTTATTTTGTAATATCTCATACAGTCATAAGATAAGACCCTGCTTTTGATCTTTCTCCCTCAACAGTGAGATTATTTTAGAGTTACTGAATTTAAATTCAAAGGTACGGGCTTGAGTCGGTAAGGCATGTCTGAGCTGCAGATATTGGAGGAACCTTTGCCTTGGAACCCCAAATTCCTCAGACAATTGAGAAAATGATTTAAGGCTATCATTTTCAAACAGTTGCTCCATAAGTCGCAATCCCTTCCTCTGCCATAGCTCAAACCCTTCCAGCCTCTGCAGCTCGTCACAGTTTACATTATTCCGGATTGGGGTATAAGGGGTATAGCCCGTGTTATTAGTATTAGTATATCTTTCATTTCCTGCCATACCTTAAAAAGCAGTTTACCTGACACAAACTTTTTTGGGAAAGGGGGAGGAGGGGGAAGGGGGGAGGAAAGGGAACATCGATCCAGTTAAAGAACTAACCCACCGATAGATGGCATGTAGATCAGAATTTACATAAGTCAATAAATCAGATAATTTTGGAGTGGTATAGACAGGCATGGCTTACCAATGGGAACCCAAAGAAGGGTATCAGACAGGACAGTGGGAAGCACTAAAAGGTGCAATAACTGAAATAAAAAAATATATATAAAACAGATATGCAAGTGTGGGTCTATGTAGTCTGTGAAAAGAGCGAACAGGGAAAGAAGAAGGGGGAAGGGGGGAAGGGGAGGGGGGGGAGGAGGGGAGGAGAAAGTAAAAGGAGGAATGGAAGATATTAGGTGAAGAGAAGGGGGGAAGGGGGGAAAGGGGGGAAGGATTTCCTGTTTGGATAATTCTCTGATCTTTGCTACCTCTCCAAAAGGGATGAATTCTGTCAATTCACAAAATTTTAGAACTGAAGAATGTCTATTGTGATAGTGTTTAAAATGCAGGGAAACACTCTGGTCCCTAAAACTTATTTTTATGTTCTTAATATGTTCCGTAATTTGCTTTTAATGGGCCTTTTAATGTACCCTATATACATTAAGCTGCATGGGTATTGCAGGGCATAGACTACATTGGTCGGATTACAGGAAATAAATTTTTTTATTTGGAACTCCTTATGGTTAAAGGTGGACCTAAAATGATCTGGTCCTCTAAAAGTAAAGAAACCAACCCTATCCGCAAACGTCCAAGGTTTTGTGGGTGGATCCAATATTTTTTGGACAACTCTATTCCCAACATAGTGTTTAAAATGCAGGGAAACACTCTGGTCCCTAAAACTTATTTTTGTCTTGAGTAATAGTGCCAGGAAGCTAGCTGTTAGGTAATTTGGACAGGGTAAAATCCCCAAATCCTCACTAAATTTAATAGGTACGATGCCCGGCGGGTGTGGAGAGGCGACTCTTTGTACATCTTGCCACATGTATGCGTTCCTTGATCATCCGATCGAGGGTGAATACTGCTGTGCAAAATGTAAGCACATTGTTTCCCTGGAAGCCTAGGTTCTGAATCTGGGGAAGCAACTGTCAGCACTGAGAAGTCCCTCCATACTAAAGGTGAGCAAGGAATGTACACGGCAGGTGCCGGCAGGGGCCAGCACAGAGGCGGGTGGAGACAAAGAGGCGCAGGCACTAGCAAAGAGTAGATGGGTGACAGTCAGGAGGGGTAGAGGGGGAAGTGCCAGAGAGGCCGATCCAGGACTGGAGCATCCTAATAAGTACGCTCCATTGAGTGTCATTGGTGAAACCAGTCAGGGACCAGCACTGCTGGAGATGAGGGACTCTCCTAGCTGCCAGGGGAAGAACTCCTCCAGTGAGAGTGGGGGGGCAGCAAAGGGAAAGGAAAGACAGATTCTGGTGGTAGGGGACTCAATTCTTAGAAGGACAGAGAGGGCAATCTGTAACCAAGACCTGAAGCGCCGAACAGTATGTTGTCTACCGGGCGCTCGGGTTCGGCACATCACGGATCTTGTGGACAGATTACTGGGAGGGGCTGGGGAAGACCCGGCTGTCATGGTGCACGTTGGCACCAATGACAAAGTCAGAGGCAGATGGAGTGTCCTAAAGAACGATTTTAGGGACTTAGGTGCTAAATTGAGGAAAAGGACCTCCAAGGTAGTATTCTCAGGAATACTACCGGTACATCGAGCCACACCAGAAAGGCAGAGGGAGATTAGGGAAGTAAACAAGTGGCTGAAGAGCTGGTGTAGTAAGGAGGGGTTTGGGTTCCTGGAGGACTGGGCCGACTTCTCAGTCGGTAACCGGTACTATAGAAGGGACGGACTGCACCTAAATGAGGAGGGTGCAGATCTGCTGGGAATGAAGATGGCCAAAAAGTTAGAGGGGTTTTTAAACTAGGCGATGGGGGGGAGGGTCCAGAGACAGTGATAGCCAGCGCGGATGATATTCCAGAGGGTAGTGTTGGGGGCATTAGTGGTAGGTTAACCAAAGCACAAAAACACAAGGTGAGTATAGTAGCAAGTCCTAGTTGCAATTTTGAAACACCCAATACGAGGACAATATGTGACCGGTCTAAACTATGTGGCATGTTCACCAATGCCAGGAGCATGGCAGACAAGATGGGTGAACTAGAGATACTGTTGTACAAGGAGGATTTGGATTTTGTGGGAATTTCAGAGACCTGGTTCAACAGCTCTCATGATTGGCTGGCAAACATTCAAGGGTATACCCTATACCGCAAGGATAGAGAGGGTAAAAAAGGGGGAGGGGTATGCCTATATATCAAGAATAATGTACAAGCGAATGTGAGAGATGACATCACTGAGGGAGCTAGAGAGGAGGTGGAATCCTTATGGGTAGAGCTCCAAAGGGATGAAGCTAAGGGGAAAATAATACTGGGAGTATGCTATAGGCCCCCTAACCTGAAGGAGGAAGTGGAGACGGATCTCCTATCACAAATTGGATTAGCAGCAAGGATGGGAAGTGTTATCATAATGGGGGATTTTAATTATCCAGGCATAGACTGGGCGGAGGGAACTGCGCATTCATTTAAGGCTCGCCAGTTCCTTAATGTTTTGCAGGACAATTTTATGGGTCAGATGGTAGACGCACCAACTAGAAATAAAACATTACTAGATCTACTGATTACCAACAATACAGACCTGATCACAGATGTGGAAATACGGGGCAATTTAGGTAACAGCGATTACAGGTCAATTAGTTTCAGTATAAATCACACAAATAGGAAACATAAAGGGAATACAAAGACACTGAATTTCAAAAGAGCAAAATTCCCTAAACTACAAACCTTGCTAAAAGGCATAAATTGGGATAAAATATTAGGAACAAAGAATACGGAGGAGAGATAGGTTTGCTTTAAGAGCATATTAAATAAGGTCATTAGCCAATGTATCCCATTGGGTAATAAATTTAAAAGAGCGAACAAAAGTCCGGGATGGCTTAACTCCAATGTAAAAATGCATATAAAAATAAAGGAGAAGGCCTTCAAAAAATACAAGGTTGAGGGATCATCCTCAGCATTCAGACTTTATAAAGAATGCAATAAGAAATGTAAGGGTGCAATTAGGACGGCTAAGATAGAACATGAAAGACACATAGCGGAGGAGAGCAAAAAAAATCCCAAGAAATTCTTTAAGTATGTAAACAGTAAAAAAGGGAGGACAGACCATATTGGCCCCATAAAGAATGAGGAAGGACATCTGGTTACAAAGGATGGGGAGATGGCAAAGGTATTGAATTTATTCTTCTCCTCAGTCTTCACGAGTGAATCGGGGGGCTTCAGTAACCAAAACTGCAGTGTTTATCCTCATGAC
The DNA here is from genome assembly GCF_042186555.1 of Aquarana catesbeiana. Classification (NCBI taxonomy): domain Eukaryota; kingdom Metazoa; phylum Chordata; class Amphibia; order Anura; family Ranidae; genus Aquarana; species Aquarana catesbeiana. The sequence continues at coordinate 96,682,567 of NC_133334.1, read as the reverse complement.
ACAACACAGGAAGCACCTCCATGGTTAACAGAGGACGGAATTAAAATTAGACTTGAGAAACTTAACATTAATAAATCACCGGGACCAGATGGCTTGCATCCGAGGGTACTTAGGGAACTCAGTCAGGTGATTGCCAGACCGTTGTTCCTAATTTTTACAGACAGTCTATTGACTGGAATGGTACCAGCTGATTGGAGAAAAGCCAATGTAGCACCAATATTTAAAAAGGGCCCAAAAAACATCCCTGGGAATTACAGACCAGTTAGCCTAACATCAATAGTATGTAAAATCTTGGAGGGGATGATAAGGGACTATATACAGGATTTTAGTAATAAGAACGATATCATTAGCAGTAATCAGCATGGATTCATGAAGAATCGTTCTTGCCAAACCAATCTATTAACCTTCTATGAGGAGGTGAGTTGCCATCTAGATAAAGGAAGGCCCGTAGATGTGGTGTATCTGGATTTTGCAAAAGCATTTGACACAGTTCCCCATAAACGTTTAATGTACAAAATAGGGTCCGTTGGCATGGACCATAGGGTGAGTACCTGGATTGAAAACTGGCTACAAGGGCGTGTTCAGAGGGTGGTGATAAATGGGGAGTACTCAGAATGGTCAGGGGTGGGTAGTGGGGTTCCCCAGGGTTCTGTGCTGGGACCAATCCTATTTAATTTGTTTATAAACGATCTGGAGGATGGGATAAACAGTTCAATCTCTGTATTTGCAGACAATACTAAGCTAAGCAGGGCAATAACTTCTCCGCAGGATGTGGAAACCTTGCAAAAAGACCTGAACAAATTAATGGGGTGGGCGACTACATGGTAAATGAGGTTCAATGTAGAAAAATGTAAAATAATGCATTTGGGTGGCAAAAATATGAATGCAATCTATACACTGGGGGGAGAACCTCTGGGGGAATCTAGGATGGAAAAGGACCTGGGGGTCCTAGTAGATGATAGGCTCAGCAATGGCATGCAATGCCAAGCTGCTGCTAATAAGGCAAACAGAATATTGGCATGTATTAAAAGGGGGATCAACTCCAGAGATAAAACGATAATTCTCCCGCTATACAAGACTCTGGTCCGGCCGCACCTGGAGTATGCTGTCCAGTTCTGGGCACCAGTCCTCAGGAAGGATGTACTGGAAATGGAGCGAGTACAAAGAAGGGCAACAAAGCTAATAAAGGGTCTGGAGGATCTTAGTTATGAGGAAAGGTTGCGAGCGTTGAACTTATTCTCTCTGGAGAAGAGACGCTTGAGAGGGGATATGATTTAAATTTACAAATACTGTACTGGTGACCCCACAATAGGGATAAAACTTTTTCGCAGAAGAGAGTTTAATAAGACTCGGGGCCACTCATTACAATTAGAAGAAAAGAGGTTTAACCTTAAACTACGTAGAGGGTTCTTTACTGTAAGAGCGGTAAGGATGTGGAATTCCCTTCCACAGGCGGTGGTCTCAGCGGGGAGCATTGATAGCTTCAAGAAACTATTAGATAATCACCTGAATGACCGCAACATACAGGGATATGTAAGGTAATACTGACACATAATCACACACATAGGTTGGACTTGATGGACGTGTGTCTTTTTCCAACCTCACCTACTATGTAACTATGTAACTATGTAACATTTGAGGCTTTCCTGTAAATGAACTTAGGATAATGTATATACTCTCCACCTCTCTATATCTGTGTTTCTCAACTCCAGTCCTCAAGGCACCCCAACAGGTCATGTTTTCAGGATTTCCCTCAGATGAAACAGCTGTGGTAATTACTAAGGCAGTGAAACTGATCAAATCACCTGTGCAAAATAACGGAGAGCCTGAAAACATGACCTATTGGAGCGCCTTGAGGACTGGAGTTGAGAAACACTGCTCTATATTGTGTGTGGAAATTAGAAATAAAGCCCCATTCTTGGTCCCTATTAACCTTCCTTATCACATTATCCCTCAAACAATCATCCCTAGGCATTCTAAACACATTTTGTATGATTCCATCTAGCTGACGGGCATCATACCTTTTTTGGATGAACCTTTCTTTGATTATTTGGGACTGCATCACAAAATCATTGGTAGAGGAACAATTCCTTTTACTCTCATTATTTGCCCTTTCAGGGTGTTCTTCAACCATAGTGGTTGGTGACCACTCTGTAAAGCTAGTTAACTATTTTGTTCAGTGGGCTTAAAGTAAACCTTTGTGCCTAATTGGTGTCCCTGTCTGAAGACATTTACATCCAGAAAATTGATTTGTTCTTTACTCCACTGGCTTTCTAACTTAATGTTGTTCTTATTGTCATTTAATTCTGACAGGAACTCCTGTAAGAAAGTTTCTGCGCTAGCCCAAATACAGAACAAATCGTCGGTAAATCTTCTGTAGAAGATTAATTCACCCCTTACTTTTCCAAATATACATTTATTCTCCCACTCACTCATGAAGAGGTTTACGAGACTGGGTGCATCGAAACACCTCTTCGTTGGGAGAAAAACTGGTTGTTGTACTAAAAATAGTTTTGGGAGAGTCAGAAATCGAAACTCTCCTTAGAAATACGTTTGTGCTTGGGGAATATCCTCTATTTGACAGAGGGACCAATTTAGAGCCAGTAATGCATTGTCGTGCTGGATTATAGTGTACAACGATGATATGCTTTTGTTTGTAAGACACGTGTTTGCAAAAATCTATCTAAGTATTGACCCAGTCTCGCCATTACAGACCCTATACTATTCACAATTGGCCTAGCTGGTGGGTTCCGTGGGTCCTTATGGATCTTAGGGAGCGTATATGTCATTGGTATATGATTTTTACTAGGTACTAATTACCTCCTTTCCTTTTTAGTCAATACTATAGTACAATACCCAAACTCAACTAGATGGGATAAATCCTTCCTGTAATTATAGGTTGGGTCCTCATTCATTTTTACATACGTGTTTTCATCAGAAAGCATTTGTGACAATTGTTTATGATAAAACTCCTTGTCCAAGATCACCCCCCCTTCTCCTCTATCCGCTGGGCGGATAATTATATTTTTCCTTTTTTTCTATTCCATCCTGAATGTATTTGGGATTAGTCCTTTTCCTCTGAATTATTTGTTCCAGGTCTCTCAATACCACACTCTTAAAAGCATCTAAGTGATGATTAGCGGAATTTGGCCTATTAAACAGGGATTTATTCTGCAATTCACTACCTATTCCTACCTTGAATCTGTTTGTAAGTCGGAACAGGTACATTTTTTAAGTGTAGCTCCATCAAAAAATCTATTTTCAAGCTTTGTGGATAGCATAGGGAAGGGTTATCACCCCTGCAACATTTGTTTTGCTGTCTGTGCCCCTGTTCAGAAGATTTCACCTCACTTTCTGTCCCAATGACAATTGGATTTTGAAAAATTTTGGTTGTTAGGGAAAACATGAACTGGTGATAAAGCATCAGTGGAGACACCTCTTTCCCATATTGACTCTTACAAGAGTGAATTTCCCTTCCTAGGGGTAGATTTCCTATCACTGCCTGTTGTCTCCCTCCGTTTGTAAGTAGGAGTCGTTTGTAAGTCGGATGTTTGTAAGTAGGGGGCTGCCTGTACTTGCAACCTCTGCAATGGTGTTTCTACCCAAAAAAATATTTTTTCATATTGAGTTTCCTCATATATTTATGTATGTTCACATAGACGTCAAATGTATTTCTAGGACACTTAATTGCACATTTTAAACCCAAATTCAGAGTGTTAATTTCCTTGTGGGTTAGTTCTACATTACATAGGTTATATATTCTATTATTATCCATGCTGGACCCTTTGCCCTGCTTTTCAACCTCTACCTCTATTTTTTGTAATCCCCTTGAGGATGATTGGCTCTCTCCCAATAAGGGGGGTTAGCCATCCATCCTTGCTCCCCTTGGGTGGGGGGTCCGTAAGTGGGGGGGGTTGTAAGTGATCAAAAGAGTTATTTACCTTTACAAAGTGGTAACCACCCACTATGGTTGAGGAGGAACATACTGAAAAGGCAATTAATGAGAGGGAAAAGGAATTATTCCTTTACCAATGATTTTGTGATGCAGTCCCAAATAATCAAAGAAGGGTTCTTCCAAAAAGGCTATGATGCCTGTCAGCTAGATGGAATCATACATGAAGTGTTGGAAATGCCAAGGGATGATTGTTTGGGTAATAATGTGGTAAGGAAGGTTAATAGAAACCAACAATGGGGCTTTATTTCTAATTTCCACACACAATATAGAGAGGTGGAGAGTATATTCAGGAAGCACTGGCACATATTATGTATGGACAGGACATTGGTTAATGTGCTTCCTGAGTATCTTAAGTTCATTTACAGGAAAGACCCAAATGTTGGGGATAGAGTTATTCAAAAAATATTGGATCCACCCACAAAAACTTGGATGTTTTGGGATAGGGCTGGTTTCTTTGCGTGCCGCAAATTAAAGCTTGCCAGCAGGTCTCAACTACTTTTCAAGGACTAGATCATTTTAGATCCACCTCTAACCATAAGGAGTTCCAAATAAAATAATTTATCTCCTGTAATACGACACATGTAGTCTATGCCCTGCAATGCCCATGTGGCTTAATGTATATAGGGTACACTAAAAGGCCCATAAAAAGTGAATTACAGAACATATTAAAAGCATAAAATAGGTTTTAAGGACCAGAGCATTTCCCTACATTTTAAACACTATCACAATAGAGATCCTTCAGTTCTAAAATTTTGGGGAATTGTCCGAATTCATCCCTTTTGGAGAGGTAGCAACAGGATCAGGGAATTATCCCAACGAGAACTCCAATGGATTTATCTGGCCGATACTTTATCTCTAAGAGGGATAAATATAAAACTCAATATAAACTGTTTTATCAGTGACTGTTAGGAAATGTAGATATAATCACCAACCGTAAATGGAATTTAGATATTTAGAAGATAAGGGAAGATGGAGTGGGGATGCATCTGCATAAAAGTTAGCTGAGATGGAACCCTATTGGAAGGAAAGGATCTACTAATTTTAGGTAAAATATATAGTGAGTAATAAGTGATTTTAGCTGTTATGGATTTTGGCAAAGTATTAGAGGGAGACCTAACCATGTTTTCTTTTAATAAGTGATTTTTTAGTTTCTTATAAATATGTCAGATTCATTGTACATATATTGTTTTTAATAATACTATTTTAGTATAAATGAAGTACATAAAGAGTTTTTATAATGTGTTTATTAATGCGCTTATGAATTTAATGTACCCTGGAATGATAAATTGGGGGCACATTGATGTTAACATCAAATCCAATTAGCCCGGTATGTACCCATTGACTGTGACAGGCAGCTCTTCCAGGAGATGATGTGGAATTAGGCTAAGTCAGGATTAAGGAGAATAAAGGGTTAAGCATTCGGGTGAGGAGATTATAAATTCTGGAACGCCACACTGTATGGCCACTCCCTCAGACAAAGTCGTAATGACGAAACGTATCAGTGCGAGACCATACGGCGACCCGAAGTGACATTAGCATGTCAACGCAAGTGCCAGTCACCGCTACGGAGTGAGGAGCGGTAGGGTGAGAGGCTATACCTGTATGTACAGCGGTGATGAAAGCTAATGAAAGATCACAAATATCTGTAAACCAATGCTATTATGCTTGATGTGTTTTTGTTTAATTTATATAGATCAAGGAGTGATCTTAAGTGTGGAGTGCCATCTCTGAGTCGATCTACAAGGGACAATGTGAAATATGCTATAGATTTAACAGATCTGGTGAGTTTTAAATCCAAAGGGAGCCGTTCTCACATGGTGAGGTGCTGGTGGATGCTATACAACACTTCAGAGAAGGAGCCCACAGATAATTCACATCAGAGACTATCAGTTATACATGGTGGACTGGTATTTATATATATATATAATCATGGAGATCAATACACACTTTTATGAATAGTGTATTGTAGAGACTGAGCACTGCAATTGTAATTGGCTAATATATTGTTAATGACATAATGTTTGATGTATTGAATTTAGATTTATAGTGGCTGCACAAGTCATATTTGTTTGAAGTATATGTTTATGAGCAATAGCCTAATATTAACTGCAACAGGGCACTGAGGAAGAGGGATCTCATTATTGGTGAACTTTTTAGAGGAATAAAGCATGTTTTTGCTTGTGATTTTTTAAGTAGTCGCTAAGCTGTATATAGAGCAAGTTATTTAAGTTTTTGATGCCACATTCCAGTTGGAGTGTTTCTTTGGTTTTTAGTTTACTTCTATATAGACAATGTAAGGCAAGAAGTGGGGTTGTTTGATTTTTAGATGGGATGGCTTTGTTTACTCCTCGTGGAAAATCTAGGTTATTAGCTATTGCGGTCAATGAGCCCGGACTAGAGGATAGTTTCCCCTTGTCAGCGATTTTGTGAAAAATTTCTACTGCTGTGTTAATCAGAGGATGTTGTTTGATTTTTGAGGTTAAGGAGTTTTTTGGGATCCATGGTAGAAATTTTAAGGGTGGACATGAAAATAATATAAAAGTCTGGGTAATATGGTAATTTTTTAAATCGCAGCACGACCGAACCATGACAAATGTTTATTGTTCCATAGTTTGAGATCTTTCTCAATACCTTTTAATAGCGGTGAGAAGTTGTGTTTGTACAAAGAGTCGAGTTGTGGGGTTAGCCATATGCCTAGATATTTTAGTGCTTTAGTCTCCCATTTAAAATTGCATTTTTTTGTATATTCAGTATTTTGCCTATAGGAAGTGATAGGTTTAAAGCTTCAGAGTTGTAATTGACTTTTAAATTGGAGAGGTGTCTGTAATGTTTAAAGGCGTTGGTTAAAGGGGTTATAAACACCCAAGGTTTTTTACCTTAATTGCATTCTATGCATTAAGGTGAAAAACCTTCTGTAGTGCAGCAGCCCCCCAGACCCTCCCTTTTACTTACCTGAACCAGATCGTTCCATCGGGACGAGCACAGTAGTTCCAACCGTTGTCTCGGGTCCTCATTGGATAGATTTATAGCAGCGCAGTCATTGGCTCCCACTGCTGTCAATCAAATCCAGTGACACGGGAGGCGGGGGGTGGAGCCAAGTCCTGCTGTCTGTGTCAATAGACGCAGCAGCAGGACTCCGGAGCACGCCTGCATGGGTGTCCCCTTGGAATGTGGGTCTCCGAAAGTGTACTCGATGCGGGGAGGAGCCAGGAGCGCCGCTGCTGGACCCAAGAAGAGGAGGATCGGGGCCACTCTGTGCAAAACCCTTGCACAGAGGAGGTAAGTATATCATGTTTGTTATTAAAAAAAAACCTTGGGGGGCGTGGCCTGAAGCTACATGGAGTAGGACGTGTTCCGAGCAGCTCCGAGCTTTCATCCTGCTATCCGCGGCATCCTGCATCCCCCAGGCGATATTTTTTCACCGCAATCATCCCCGTAGATACCCCAGCCCCTAGACATCATGTCGCCATCAAAAGCTCAGAAAACCGCCACGTCTAAGCTGGATCAATACCGCCGACATGAGAAGGAAGATCAGGCGGAAAATGGCGGCGACACTGCACATGGCGAGGAGCGCACAGTGGGAGACACAGACAAGCTGTTAGAAGCAATAACCCTCTGCAGAACATCGCTTGCCTCACAGATAGAAGAAGTCAAGGTAGACATATCCTTGATTAGACAAGACTTTCATAAACTCCGGGACCGAGTTAAAGAAACCGAAACCCGCATTAGTGACATGGAGGACACTATCCCTCCAATGAGAATGGAGGTGCACCACATGAAGCAGCAAATCCAGCAGCTATTCTCCAAACAAGAAGACCTGGAGAACAGAAGCAGGAGATGTAACCTCCGCCTCATCGGCCTGCCAGAGGGGGCTGAAGGTAAAGACCCCACGCTTTTCTTAGAGCAATTACTCATTAAGACATATGGTAGAGAGGCCTTCTCCCCCATGCTGGCAGTTGAAAGAGCACACCGCATGCCTGCCAGACCGCCACCGCAGGGAGCCCCACCACGTACCTTTATAGCCAAAATGCTTAACTATAGAGATAGAGATGCTGCCCTGCGACTGGCAAGAGAACGGGGTAATATCCCCTTTGGCAATGTAAAAATAGCGGTATTCCCTGACTTCTCAGCGGAGGTCCAGCGACGCAGGCAAAATTTTATGGAAGCCAAGCGCAAGCTTAGAAGTCTAAACATGAAATATGCCATGCTGTTTCCAGCGCGACTCCGAGTGGAACACGACAGCCGTGCATCTTTTTTTGAAGATCCTGCTGAACTGATGGCCTGGATGGAACGCAGAGCTACCTTGGAAAAGGCGGATTAAGGTGACTGTGAGTATGTAATCATACGTTAATCTTCTACATACAAACTCCTGGAATAGATGTAACAGCAACCCATTATCACTCTCCTACACTGAAAACCCACCCCTATTTACTTCACCAGTTGTTATTATTGTGAAGAGAGCTCAGGGGGTAAAAGGCCACACAGAGTTTGCACAATTGACTACATGAGCTCCCCTATTACTGACATAAATCCAGTTTATATATTGCGGATCATTGCTGATGCATAATGCTGGAACTTTCCTGGGACTACTCCTTAAGTGATCGAAATACACCCGCTAATTTACACATCTAAAAGGAGCTTTGGACAACTAAAGTCCTATTATCCACAAGTAGAGTGCAGCGTAATCTGCCCCCATGCAAGCCCGGAGATGACGGCCTAAGAAGAGATAAACACAACAGCACCAACTTTGATAATGTGAGAACATTAGATACACACCTGAGTATTGAGAAGCTAGCCCTCTCTGTTTTTTTTCTTTTATGGAAAAAGGGTTTTAGAGGTGCACAGAAAATCATCCTACTTCGAATACTGTATTTTTATTATTTTTTCTTTCAGTATGCCGTCAGGTCCGAGACTGCAAAGAAAGTTTTGTTATGGGTGTATGCTAGCATCAGTTGGGGAAGATGCAAAGCAGGGAGGGGGGAGGGGAAACTGACAAGTTGAATTTAAATGTACGCACTTTAATTTTCAAGTATACAACACTAGCATACCTTACGCTCAACTGGTGTTCAGGCGTTATATGCAGTATGTTACACCATATGAATAGTAAGAATCTAACCCCTTCTGTTTTTTTCCTTTTAAGGAAAGAGGGGTTTAGATTGGGAACACAGAAACCCACTCTGTTTCAACCACTGTTTTTTTATTGTTATTTTTCCTTTCAATATGATGCCAGGTCCAAGATTGCAAAGAAAGTACTCTTGTGGGTGCAGGCTAACATCAGTTGGGGAGGCTGTAATCCAGGGAGGGGAAACTAAAAAGCTGGATTCAACTGAATGCGCTTTAATTTTCAGGTTTATAATAATATCATATCTTATGCCCACCTGGTGTTCATTTGCTACCCACAATATGTTACATCACAAGAGTATTAAGAATCTGACCCTCTCTGTTTTGTTCCTTTTAAGGACAGAGGGTTTCAGATTGGGAGCACAGAAGCTCATCCTATTTTACTTATTGTTTTCTTATTATTTCTCCTTTTATTATACTGCCAGGTCCAAGACCACAAAGAGAGTCCTGTTACTGGGGCATGCTAGCATCGGTTGGGTAAGATACACTGCGGGGAGGGGGGAGCGGGGAAGGGACACTAAAAAACTGAATTTAACTGTACGCACTTTAATTTACATGTTTACAATACTACCACATCTTACGCTTATCTGGTGTTCACTTGATACATATAATATGTTTTATCACTCATCCCCTTTGTTTAAACAATTTATACCGCCCCGCTACAAGGGGGCTAAAGGTTACGAAAGTATACAAATATGTAGTCGCAAACAACAATGCCCCGACTGTCATTAAAATTCCTTACATGGAATGTGAGGGGGCTGCGCGACAAAATTAAACGCGCGGCAGCTCTCGCATTTCTTAAAAGGCAACGAGCGGATGTGATGGCCCTGGTTGAGACACACATAGAGGGTAGACTTCAGATGACACTCCGTCGCCCATGGGTGGGTTGGGCGTTCCACTCGACCCACACAACACACTCAAGAGGTGTCTCGGTACTTATCGCAAAAACAGTGCACTTTGAACTATGCGAGTTGCACACTGACCCACAAGGTAGATACATATTTATATCCTCTAAACTCCACGGGGAACCTTTTTTGATTCTGGCTGTTTACGTCCCTCCCCCGTTTTCCACCTCTATACTACTAGAAGGAATTTCCTTTATAGCACGTTACCCAGCAGCTCAAATAATATGGATGGGGGATTTCAATAATACACTTAACGAAGAACTAGACAGATTAAGACCAACACCCCTTAATACAAACGTTCCCAAGGACACTAAACTTGCCAGGCTTTTCTCACCCTTTCATTTGATAGACACCTGGAGGCATAGATACCCACATACGCGCAAATACTCCTGTTTCTCAGCAACGCACAATACTATGTCAAGAATTGACTTCATTTTTATATCTCAAAATCTGTTAGCACGTCTCCTTGAGACAGAGTTTGGTCCTAGACTGCTTTCAGATCACACTCCGTATTGGATCACGCTTAACTTCCACATAGATAAACCACCAACTTCATGGCGCCTCAATCCATTCTGGCTGACACTGTTGCCTGATGATGACGACTTGTCATCTGAATGGGAGACTTTTTTCCGCGAAAATACAAATTCTGCCTCTTTCCTGACAGTATGGGAAACTTTTAAAATACATGCCAGGGCCTCCTTGATAACCCGTATTAATATGATCAAAACAAACTCATCAGAAATCTATGAGAAGGCGGAAGCCGACCTCTCATGCATAGAACACACATACCACACTGACCCATCCCAAGCTAACGCCTCCCACTTAAAATTGCAATCCAGGATCATGAACCAGCTGCAATACGAAAAAGCGAGACAAAAATTATTTTTTGCCAAACAAAAGTACTTTGAACAGGGAGAAAGAGCTGGAAAGCTCCTTGTGTTCCTAGCCAGAAATGAGGACAAGCCCCCAGTGGTTATTACACTTCAGGGCCCAGAAGGTCAGAAAATCACAGATCCTCCTGATGTGTCATCTAAGTTCAGGGAGTTCTTTATGGATTTATATACCTCTAGGACCCAACCGGGATCTGATGATATGGCTCCCTTCCTGGAAGGAATAACATTCCCTCAACTTACGATCGAACAAAGGGAGCTTCTAGAGGCCCCTCTCACTAAAGAAGAAATAGATGCCGCAATAGCAAGTTTTGCTAAATCCAAATCCCCTGGCTCAGATGGGTAACCCATAGAATTTTATTCACACTACAATGAAATAATCACCCCCAAACTGCTTACCCTCTATAACGATATGTCCAAACGATTTACCCTCCCACCCTCTATGGGAGAAGCCACAATAGTTCTTATACCTAAACCGGGTAAAGACCCGAGCCATCCGGAATCTTATCGCCCTATCTCATTACTGCAAGTTGATATCAAAATTCTAGCCAAAATCCTAGCCATGCGACTCAATCAAGTGATACTCAACCTCATACATGCTGACCAGGCAGGCTTCATGCCAGGGCGCAACACCTCCTTTAACCTACGGAAACTATTTATAAATTTGCAGGCTACACATGAAAATGTAGGCACAAGAGTAGTAGTCACCCTTGATACAGCCAAGGCGTTCGACTCGTTGGAGTGGGGATCTCTCTGGAGCTGTCTCGAACGATACGGCTTTGGTCCAAACTTCATTCAATGGGTACAATTACTATACCAAAACCCTACAGCCAGAGTGGTGGCAAACGGATGGCCGTCTCAGAAGTTTGACCTCCACAGAGGCACGAGACAGGGCTGCCCGTTGTCCCCACTACTGTATGCCCTGGCTGCGGAACCACTGGCTATTTCTATTCGGGCAGACCCAGGGATCACAGGATTAAAAATTGGAACCCTTATGGAAAAAATCAGCATGTACGCTGATGACACATTACTATATCTAGCTGACCCGGGTCCTTCACTCCACCGGGCCCTTCAAACAATCGAACGATTCGGGAAATTCTCAGGCCTTAAAATAAATTGGGGGAAATCCCAAGTCTTACCAATAGACACCTTCCCACTCACGGAATTCCAGGCCACCTTACCAATACAAAGAGTAGACACAATTAAATATTTAGGAATAACTACCTCCAAAAAAACAGCAGATTATATAACACTAAACATCAAACCACTATATTCCCTTATTAAAACTAAAACTCAATCGTGGACTAGACTACCCTTAGGGATATGGGGCCGCATCAACCTTATAAAGATGATACTACTCCCTAAAATATTATACGTACTCTGGCATGCCCCAACATACATACCTTTAAAACACTTTAAAATAATGGAGTCCCTTCTCAAACCCTTTGTATGGGGGAAAAATAGACATAAGATACCATGGCAAGCCCTCAAAAACCCAACAGACATGGGAGGCACTGCACTCCCAGACTTTAATCACTATTACATCGCGTCCCAACTGTCACAACTTTACCATATAGACAAGGTGGATAGTGAAAGATTCCGAATGCTACTCTGCCCACAATGGGCACAAGGAACCTCAGATTCCATATACACTATCACCATGGGCACAAGGACCAATGAAGGAAACACGCACAAGACGTCCCTGATGTACCAGTATAGACGCATCTGGGAACTTGCAAAAAATAAACTCAACATACCCAGACATAATGATTTCACTCCCCTGTGGTGTAACAGAGACTTACCAGAGCTCCACCGCATCCAAGACCCTGGGCTCTGGATGGAGAGGGGTATACTCTACTTACGCCATATATGGGTAAACGGAACCTTTAAAAGTTTTGACACCCTTAAAGCGGAATTCAACCTACCTAGCAATATGTTATTTAGATTCCTCCAATTGAGACACGCAACACAGGCACAATTCTCACAACCCCCATTACAGTCATCTCCCAATCCTTTAATAGCAATCATAAAAGATACAGACCCAAAAAAACTGATCTCATGTTTCTATAACATGCTCACTACCCCAGTGGCCACAAAAATAGCTTACAGTCTCAAACCTCGCTGGGAAAGAGATCTGGGTAGCCTAGAGGACGAGGAATGGGAAGAAGCATTGGACACATGTAAAGAAGTATCACCCAAACTGTCAGACAGGTTGACACAGTTATACATAATACACCGTGCATACCTAACCCCGATTAGGGTGGCCAGATACAAACACAACTACTCAGCTTTGTGTCCAATGTGTAAGTCCTCAGAGTGTTCATTCTTTCACCTCCTCTGGTCATGTCCACAAATACAGGGCCTCTGGAAGCAGATAGTAACCTTCCTGCATGATAATATGGGCTCACCTGTGACATTGGACCCTAAACAATGTTTGCTAGGTGTGTTTCCAGACCCACTGGACAAATACACCAAGGTATTTCTACAGGAGGCTCTATTCTCATGTAGAAAGATGATAGCTAGGAAATGGATGCGTCCCTCACCACCTGAGACTAAAGAATGGAAAGCAGATATAAACGGGACACTCCCATATAAACGGGTGATATACATCAATAGAGGATGCCCAGACAAATTCAATAAAATATGGGACCGATGGCTACAGGACTCGGAAACTTGTTCATGATCGTTACATATCCCTTTCACACTAGAGAAACACCTTTTCTTAATGAGAGTATTGTATTCATATCCTACATTAAATGACAATAACAATAGAGAACGTCAGAAGAAACTTACAATAGATCATTAATATATGTAAACATCTTTATTTAACGTGCAGTTACTTTGTAATATATACATGTATGAGTATATGCAAATAATATAACTTGTATGCACTTTGATTCAAATAAAAAAAAAACTTTGTTTGAAAAAAAAAAAAAAAAATGAACCTTTACCACCCTTTTGATGGGGTGTAGGGATGTTCTAAAAGCAAGTGAACCCTCGTATGATATCCTGTCTAAAGTGTTCCTTCAAACCCATTCAGATCTGGAGACCATTCTGATGAAAGTTATGACACGCATACAAGACATTTCAGTTCTCAGAATGATCTGCTCGATTTATTTCAGTGTTTCCACTTATATAACCAAAATGACATCACAACAAAAGTCCAACCCTTTCATTAATATATGGTAAAGATACAGATATACAGGATGTTTTAAAACAAGCAAAAATAGAATATTATTAACTCATATAGAAACTAACAACAGGAAAAGGTTAACAGGAAAGGACTTTGTACATCATTTTGGGGAGATCAAACCATTTATAAGAAATTGAAACTTAACTTCTCATAGATGTCACATATACATATTATTCTAAAATTGATACACATTTCTACAGGGGTGTATAGCTAAAATGGTGAACAGCAAGCTAAAATATCTCTTCAATACCATCTTTGATCATATTTGTATGATCTCACTTCCTTGTCATGATGGTGCAATCAGTCCGTTTCTGGTAATACATACTACAAGTGTGAGCATTTCTAGTGGAATTTCCTAAGTAGGATTATGACTTCTACTAATAATGTGAAAGGTAATGGTATTATTTGTTCTTCTACTGATATTTATGAGATCAAGGGGAGTCTTTCCTTTAAAAAGGGGGGTGATATTCAAAGGCATGGCCATTAATGGTATCCTAACAGTACTAGGGTGCAATTTGCTACAATTCCAACATTTCTGAAATCCTGATTTCTGAGCATAAGCATATTTAAATTTTAGCAAAAGCATTTTATCAGCAAAATTATCCTCAGTGTCTCTCTTGTTTATAATTTGTATCACTGTAATGTTCTCCTGTGTATGTGTGTTCCCACAAATACTTTTAATGGCACCCAAATCTTCAGGGTGGTAAATACAGTTAGTGATGATCCAAGTGGGCGGGAACACTATCAGGGTGATCAGGAACAGGAGGCAAAATGCTTTGCCAGAAGTCTGTGGTGAAATAAGCGAGGTCATCTTCTCTGGCCCGACCTGATTTTCCAGGAACTCCTTCTTCATCTGCTTGGACTTCTGCTTGTGGGCCTCCTGTGTTTAGGATCTCCTTCCTGCTCTTGGGGCTTTGGGCAACCTTTTTCACTCGGCTGACATGGATCCAGGACTGACAGTTTTCCACCAGGATAGCTGTTCTGGTCACTGCAACTGCTGTGGTAGGAGGTCCAAAGGGATACTCTTTTTTCTTATTTCTGTTCAGCTGTTGGGCCACCATGGTGTCTGCCTCCTTGAAGAGGTGAGTAGCTTCCTGTGAAGAAAAAGGAGAGGTGCGAGCAACATTTCTTTGACTGTATCCAATATTTCAACCAGTTTTCTTACATATTCTTCCTGTATTAAGTCTAAATCTCCCTTTTCTACCAATAAAGGTGCTCTGGCCTATGGGGTGGGGAAAGGTCTACCCATCAAAACTTCAAAAGGTGAATACCCTGTCTTGGAAGGGGTTATTCTTATTTCTACCAGGACTGCTGGGATGACCTTTCTCCAGTTGGGAAAGGTTCCTCCTGTGGCCTTTCTTATCTTGTCTTTTATTATTCTGTTCATCCTTTCTACTATTCCTGAACTGTGAAACTTCCATTCTATCTTGAGAGTTTTTACCAAGTCCTGGAAGACCCTGGCTATAAAAGCTGGACCATTTGAGAACATTTCCACAATTATCAAAAGATAAAAAAAAACCTCATAATTTGATGCATAATCCTGAAGATCTGCAAGTGACTGTTCAAATGGGGATAGGTCAGGTATCAGCATAGCCATTTGGATGTCTGCTGTCTGTGAGATAGCAGCTTGTTTAGCAGCAAGGTCAGCCAGACCTGCTCATTTGCCCTGGCTATCCCTGTCTGTTGGCTTGTGTGTGCTCTGCAGTGTACTATAGCCTAGAGCAAGAACCATCCACAAAAACATTCTGTGTGTCTGGTAGTGCTATGGAAGATAAATCAGACCTGGGTGATGTGTCTTGGTGAATGAGGTTTATGCAGTCATGTTGTGGCACAACCTTATCCTGGTCTCCTTTTAATCCTAAAAGGGCGTTTTAAAATTGGTGCTAGGCCTGCAGTGGGAGAAACATATTTGATGTGTAATTTTGGATTGGATAGCAAAATCACCTCATATCCGCTCAACCTCTGAGCAGACATGTGCTGTGTATGTACATTTTTCAACAAGATTGACACATTGTGGGTGGTGTGAAGTGTGGTGTCATGTCCCAGCGTGAAAGAAGTGGCCATCAACCACCATCACACAGGACGCTAGAGCTCTGAGTCACATGGGCATGCCTTGAACCTTCACCGGGACCATCTTTGAGAAAAAAACTACAGGGCGCAGTCTCCCACCATGTTCCTGGGCCAGTACTCCCGCCATGGTTCTGCAATTTTCCCTGGCAAACAAGTGAAACATTTTGCCATATTCAAGGAGGCCGAGGCTCGGGCTGGTAACCATTGCACATTTCAACATGGCAAAAGCATTTAACATGTCATCAGACCGTTTTACAGTATCAGACATTTCAGAAAGGGTTGCTTGTCTCAATATATTGTCATTGAAAAAGCAGTCAGGTATCCATTGGAGGCAGTAACCAATCACACCTAGGAAGGTGAGCATGCCCTTCCTGTTAAGTGGGCGGGGCAGACCCATCAGAGCCACAGCTCTTTTGTGACTAACTCTTCTTTCTCCTTTTGTGAGCACAAATATTCAACTGTTTTTTGACACCATTGTAACTTTTGTTTAGACACTTTGTGACCACATACATGTAACCATTACAATAAAGGCTATCAGCTCGGCAGTCCTCCTCTGAAGAACTACAAATCAAAAAATCATCAACATACTGCAACAGTACAGAACCATGAGGGGCAGTCCAGGGCCCAAGGGTGGCTTGGATTACAGTGGCCGTGTCTCCTTGTCTACAGGGATGGGAAAAAAAACATTCTTTAAATCAATCACAGTAAAATACTCTGCATCGTATGGTATGGTGGTAATATTGATGGCACATCAGGCACTATTGGGGCAATCAGTACCACTAGGCTATTGATGTCCCTTAGGTCTTGTACAAACCTATAGTCACCATTTGCCTTCTTTACCGGGTTAATGGGAGTAATGTAGGGCGAGACAATTTCCCTTAAGATTCCTTTCTTTAAAAAATCCTCTTTTTCTCTGTATGTAACTCCTTCTTTGTCATTGCCCCCTCCCTCTTTTTATAAAAGTTTCCCCTTTGATTTCCTGAGAAATCATTTTGATAATTTGTTGGTACTGGTGTTTGTTTTGGGATGTCAAAACATCCCACTGCGTCTTTTTCAGTCAACGTTTTTTTTTTTTGAAAGTCAGTCATACTCTTTGTAGCCCAGTCTGATATCTGCTGTCTCATAGTGAGTGCATATTTAGGGACAAGGTTACAGAGATAAGTCTGTATTAAAAGACTGTGCATTTCGTCTTGAGTGTTAAGTCAGGCGTCTTGTGTCCTGACTTCTTGGAATCTCTTCCAAAATTCCAACACTGACTCTGATGATTTTTGTTTGCCAGCTACTGCAGTGGGGAGTGATGATTTGTTAGTGAAAGCTCTTTCATTTCCTTCTCTAACTCTTCCCACATAGTATTCCTTCCATCAACAGTGTTTAGTAAATAAGCCTCTGCCTTGGTGGTGGGTGCCTCCAAGACATTTATGGCAGGCACTTTAGTCCAATCCCAAGGGGAGGTAGTTCCCACCAAACTATCTGTAATGAGCCTAATGTCTTCTTGCGTGTAATTTCGACCCTTACAAGCTTTCTTTAAATAAGCTATAGGTCTCAAAGCTGACGTTGTGGGTTTGGGGCAGTATTAAGTAATACGATTTATGTCTTCAATATCAATAGGTTTCATTACCATGACGTCGCCCACAGTCATGAAAGGAAAACTCTGCATAACTAACTGCGTAGTTACCTCCTCTTTTTCCTCTGTGTATGCTGCTTGTTTTAAAACTGTTTTGTACTCTGACCCTCTACAGCGTGTGCAGCCTCTAGGCACATGGTACAGGCATAGAGAAGGTTGATTTAACCCTTAATTTATTATCGCATGACTCTGCTAAACCCATCGTGAACAATGTATGGGCTAGGATACTATAGGGAGCCTCGGTCCAGCCGGGGATCTCCACAACATACATATTTATTTTTCTTTCTAAACATTCTAATTAGATACTGAGTCTCTTTTTTTTTTTTTTGGCAAAATGCCAATAAGCACTCCTTATGTCCAGAGGTTCCCCTGATCATAAGCAAGCTTTGTACGCTATTACTTTTCTTATATTTATAACCAAACAATTTTTATTTACATTTCAATTTTTTAAAATTTTTTTTTATGTGTCAACATGTTCAAACAGTGCCTTCAATTGCGGTATTGCGGTAGTACTAATGCCGCAAACAATTCCCCACTATCTATTATGGTCAGTGAGATATTAGTACTTGAACCCTGTTGGCAAAAAGCCAAATGTCCAAATTTTGCACCTGACTTCCCCTTTGCAAGAGATGTCAGTAGCAAAAATAATTATTCAAATAGCATGTTTTAATCAAAAGTTAGCCTCACCAATTTATGTATTACCTTAAAAAAGTGTTATTAACGCTCTACTCATATTTTAATTAGTAAAAACGTCCCTAATGTCACAATACTTCAAAGACCTGGGACAGACTTGATAAGTCTCCCCTGCTCTTCGAATAAGTGATATTACTCCCTTCACTGTCAATCCTTCTTGAAACACAAATTTGTTATGTAAATTGAACCTTAAAACTTAAACCCTCCCTCCTAGATTGTAAGCTCTAACGAGCAGGGCCCTCTGATTCCTCCTGTATTGAATTGTATTGTACTTGTACTGTCTGCCCTAATGTTGTAAAGCGCTGCGTAAACTGTCGGCGCTATATAAATCCTGTATAATAATAATAAACCCGTGGTTCTACTTCTCTAAATAAGGGTCCCTTTCCTAGTTTAAAATGATAACCTCCCAGAACACTGACTACAAGATATGTCTGAGGACCAGTATAACAGAATAACAAACCAGTAATACAATCAGGACACTTTTGAGACCTTTTTTTTTTTTTTTAGTACTTTCCCTAAGATGACACTGAACGTCTGATTACAGCAAGGAAAAAAAAAATTTTTTACTCACTGAATCAATGTCAGAATCATCCTGCCGACTATAATACGATACAGGTTATATCTTATACTTTAGAGTCAAAGCATTCATATGTAAATCATTAAAAGCCAGCACCAATACATCACTGAATATTGTAACATCACTCTACATTTCATTATAATACAATGCAGTGGAAAGGTGTCATCTTACCTTAAGACACCCGACAAATTCCACACAGACAAAAAGATTACCTTATTTTATTTACTTATTTTATCTCCTTATTTACTTCTAAGCGACAAAAAGGCAAGCAAAGAAGTTTGGGTTTTCTGGCACACTCTATCAGATATCTTTATCAAACTTCTTACAGTACTGTATTATATTAATTTGGGCTTCTCAGAACCCCTTGGAACTATCTCAGAGTTCCTTACACTGCTGTCACCTGAACAGACTTCTGCCGAGGTTCATACATTTACATAAATGTTTTTAACACTACACCTTCACCATATAGGGAAACGGTCTTTTAAACGAAAAGTCATGGTAAGAGAAATAATAATAACTAGAAAAGGTACAATTTCTGGGGAAATTGTGAAAAGTGTTCTTGCCTCTACATCTGGAGTGAGCGGAGTAACTGGGGGGAGTGCCTGGAGTAACTGTTGTGTGGTTGGAGTAACTGTGGAAAGGTTGAACTGGGCAGATGGGCAGAGTAACTGTGTGGAGTGTTTGTAGTGAGTAAAGATAGTAAACATTACACTAACCAATTGATTGATCAAATTTAAAAAGTGCACAAGTGCTAATGATGTAGAAGGTAGAAATATCGGTAAATGACTTTGTCGGACACAGACTTAAGGGTTACCAGGATTTATTCCGCCCCAGCCAAAGCATAGCACCTGACGGACTCGCGTCCCAAAATCAAGTGTGTCAAAAACAGTTTACACAGTGTACATATAATTTCAATATATTGCATCACAAGCGAACTGGCGGCATATTTCCGTTATACATTAACATTAACATTAACATTTTGAACAGTCAACTTTTTGAACTTTTTGGATATATATAGGCAATTCATTAAAGCATATACTTTAAACCCTTACAAATTTTCAGTTTCTCTGCAGTTTTGCTCCTTGCTGTTTCTTTGTCTTACTAATCAGCAAGCAGGCTATAGCACAGGAAGGAGAGGGTGAGTGTGATGAGGACAGTGTGATAGGGCGAGCTGACGTGCTGCATCTACCGTCTGTAGGACGGGTGATCGTTTTAGCCAGCCGGCTTCTTATGCTTATTTGAATCTGCTACACTGTAAGTGTTATTTTAATTCTTTTAATAAACCTCAAAACCAGGATTAGGCTATGTTGTTTCCCTCTCTTTTCCCGGGGTACCCCTAAATGAGAACAACCCCCCAGCTAGGAGTCTTTTATTAATCTCCATGATAAGAGTGATTTCCTGTGACTTGGTGGACTAGTGGTATCATCACCCTTTGGCTGTATGAAGTGGCATGTCGTTTCCTAGAAGCCCATCCAATGAAAGGCCCTGACCGGGTTAAGGTCGCAAGCCCCCTTGTGCTTGCCGTTTGGTAAGCGCGCATTTTATTTTCAGCTACCACCGTGGTGCGGTGGAGGAATTTTTTCTATTTTACATTTCCTGCTTTAAAAAAATGGGGTCTGAGCCTATGTATTTTCACAACATTTATTTGGACTTTATTCACTGTGTTAGGACTGTCCAGTGAACACTTATTGATTTAGGTTTCAAGAACTGTGTTAGTTATTTAATTTGGGTTCTAACCAATTAGTCCTATTCAACACTGGTACTAGTATTTACTCCTATTTACAGCGCTGCTATATTTGTTATATTGTTGTATTAGTGTGTGTATCTCACATAGAGTGGCTGCTTTTGTTATTATGTAGTTTTTTTTAAGTTTTTTTCACTAAGTTATTTTCATCACTATTTTGGTTATCCCCTATTTGGTCATTCACAATATTTCACGAACAGGTACCCTTTTTGGGTGCACTACAGCGCGGTATTCCTCTTACTATATGATGAGGACAGATGTCTGTGATGGATGGGGGGGAGTAAGTGAGTTCAGTGTCTAACAAGTACACCGAACATGAAATATAGAGAATGATGTTTAGCTAATTGTAAATGGTCCCACATAACTATGGCCACGTAAACTGACCCTCATTGCCACTTTATCTGTTTGATGACCACTGTCTCACAACCACTGTTTCCTGGCAACACTCATGCCCTGTTTATGCAGGCTCTAAGCGTGTTCACAACCACTGCTCAAAACACAATACACAGGATAATGGTAGCTGTAATAACTGTGCAGTACTCCTGACTGGAGACACTGCTGCACCCTGGAGATGTAAATGTGATCCAACAGTGTGTTTTTTTCTGTGGTGGCTGCCCAGACCAGTTGAGTATATCCTCTTGAGTGAAGAAGGTCAGATATTGGCTTCTTTTCTCTGCACAGAAAATCTTCATTGAAATCTCCACAGAGTATTATAGGTTGGCAATCCATTATTTCCAAAGATTCCAAGAGGCCCAGCAGGTTAGTAAGGAATTGGCCAATACTGTAATCCGGTGGCCTGTAAACGACAGCAATCAAAGCTTGTACAGGGGACTCCAGTTTGACAACCAAGAACTCCAAGTCAGTCACATTGTGATGATACTGCTTTTCATAGGCCTTGAAATGGTTTCTGACATACAAGGCGACACCTCCGCCACTTTTACTTGCAATGTCAGGAAGGTTTGTGTACGAGAGGTGTCTGTTGCGTTTGAACAGGTTGTAGCCCTCCAGCTGGAGACTTTCAGCAACAGAAGAGCCTGAGAGATGAGTTTCAGTGAAACATAAAACATCTCCAAGTGTCAACTCATGGTGAGATTTGATATCTTCAATGTGAGCTGGTAATCCTTCCGTGTTGTGATGGATAATTGTTAATGTTTGCTGTTTGTCTGTTGTCTGTAGAAACTTTAAGAGGGGCATAACACTTTCCAGTGATGCATTCTTCATTGAATCCAGGGAAGCTGTGATTTCAGGATCAGCAAAGATCTTCTTCTCATCAAAGTCGGTTATGTACAGTCCTTGTAGTGTAGTCGTTCTACTCAGAGCAACATAGGCCATTCCCGGTTGGAAGACCCGTTTCAATGAGACCACTGCCGACTGTATCGACATCCCCTGACACTTATGAATCGTACATCCAAAAGCCAACTTCAGGGGGAACTGCCTGCGAACAACTCCTTTCTGTCTCAGGTTTTCCTCTACCCTTTCTATGTACACCAAGTTGTCAGCATCACAAGACGACTTGTTACGGTATCTCTGTCCTGCATTTGGATTGTCCAGCACAAGCCCAAGCTTGTTTACCGTAGTAGCACCATTCTCAGTCTGGATGATTATTCTTGCAATCTTGCCAAATGTCCCGTTAACAAGCCCGTCTTCTACATCAATGTTTCTTGTGATCATGATACGGGCACCTTCAGCTGCTTGCAGTGTGTCAATCAGATTGTCTTTGTGTCCTTTGAAAGGTTGGTGTTGCCTCAGCATCACTCCTGTCTTAGGGTCTTTTCTGTAATCGTCGGCATCTATGTTGGTGACGTTTGAATGGAGAACAGACACAGTTGCAGCATTATGTTTGTGAACCTCTTTGTTGGTGGCAAATATGTGTAGCACGTCATTAGGGCAGTGGGTGGGATCTGTAAAAGCCTGAGCAAGCAGAGCTTTGTCATCATTGCTTAAGGTGCCAGTCTTCTGCTTGACTCTGATTCTATTCAAAAGCTCAGCAAATGAAATGTCTTCCTTCTGTCGCATGATCTCTGTCAGCGTGATCATCTGAAAGTTGTCTTTCCAGACGTCATTGGTATTTTCCTCAAACACGCAGAGTGGCTTACTTTTTCCCAGCGGGGGGACCTGGTAAAAGTCTCCTACTGCTAGTACTGACATACCACCAAAAGGTTTCTTACTGCCTTTGATTTGCTGTAATCTCCAGTTGATGTAGGCAAACAGGGGCTTTGAAATCATTGACACCTCGTCAATAACAATGATCTCCGCATTTGACAGCTGTGCCCTCACTTCATCTATTAGATTTCCAAGTCCTTGGTAGGGTGGCTTCAAGCTTCTTGGCAACTTCAGCAGAGAATGCAATGTGTTGCCTGAAATGTTGAAAGCTGCTGTTCCTGTAAATGCAGTTAGTAAAACGCTGGGCATGGATATGTCTGCTTCCTCACGTAGTCTGGTAAGTTTACAGAGTATCTTTGTCGCCTCAGCATAGATGCACTTTATCAGGTGTGATTTGCCTGTCCCTGCACCACCAGTGACAAAGTAATAGAATGGGTCAGGATTTAGGCCACGCACACGGTTAGTGCACCAGTCACAAACTGAGTAGAATGTCTGAGCTTGTGTCCGGTTAAGGTTTCTGTACATTTTCCGAAGGAAATCAGGGCACATTTGTGGGGCTTTCACAGTAAGCGCAATTCCACCTGTTTGTTTGTGACGTGTATACTCCGGAACATCATCTTGTTCATTCTCATGAAGTGGCTCCCCTTCTTTGCGTTCCTCTACACATTCCAACCTATCCAACTCAGCTTCTGGGGCAAAGGTGTTCCAAGCATCTTCAACAGGTCCGTTTTTTACAAAGTCATCCCAGACTTGTTCCACAATTTTGTTGTGTTGTTCGAACTTCTTTTGGTTGCTGGTAACAATTGCAGACACTGCTTGGATTGCTTCTTCTCCTGGTAAGCTCACACAGGCGCCTTTGTAAAAATCCTGGTGTGTTGGGAACCTTACAGTTTTCAGTGATGACTCTGAATGGTGGGGGAGGTACAGTTTAAGCAGTCTGCCGTAGTAGTTCTCAGGGTCCTTCTTCTCTGAGAAGCGTGCGTACCTGATGATTGCAGGCTTCCCTCTCGTGCGTTTTTGAATCATTCCCATTTCATTCAATAGGCTGACACGCTTGCTGTCTTCCTTTTGCTTGCCATCTTCCTTCTGCTTGCCATAGACAACCCTGTAATGGGATGCAAAGTCTGCCAGACACATGGACTCAAACTCTGGTGTTTCAGGTCTGGCTCTGTATTTGTCGACAAAACTCGTCATCCACACATTAAGAGAATCGGCTGGTTTGTTCTGCAATGCACTGAGCGGGAGACTCATTTTCAGTGCGTTGTCACCAGTTGGCAGAAAAACAACCTCACGTGAGCAAGACTTCATTTTCAGGCTGCACGTACGGGCCACAGACTCCTGGGCGCTGACCTCTCTGTGTTTTGAATAAGCCTGAAGAACCTCTTTCATTTCTTCTCGTTCTGTCGCTGTTTCTGGGCTCATTTCTTTGACTATTGTTTTGAGATAGTCACTCAGCTCCCGTTCTGGCTTGGATATGTAGGACAACATGTACATGATGCAACCATACTCATCAAGAATGTACTGGATGTCCATGTTGGCGTTCCAGGCCGTCAGCAAATGTGGATTATAGTTGTTCACCCAGCAGTCCTTGACATCACGCTTCATTAGAATCACGCTTGAGGAGGTCAATGCCTGAATGTAGGAGTTGTACTGATTCAAAGTCATATCACACTGTGCCAGTAGCTGTGACATGTCTTCAAGCTGCACTTTTGGGTTATTAAGCAAATCCCAGACTGGTTTCAGTTTGTTTTTGGCTGCTTGTGGTTTCATTGCACAATCTCCTTGTTCTTCTGGCATCGGGTAAGTTATCCTCGTTTTTCTAATAGGTGGCTTTGGAAATCCAAATCTGCATACTCTGTTACCTTTCTTGCATGATTTTGAATGAGATCTGCTGTGCATTTGAAGTTCTGTTACAAATCTGTGAAGTAAGGCCTGTTTGGCTTCATCAGGCAGCTGGCATGAGATGTTATGATCTATAAAGGCACACACCTTGTCATCACTGTCTTGTCCAAATATAGGAGCTCCTGCTACCCAACAGAGACAATGTATATGAGGGCTCCCTCTCGCCTGAAATTCAACCCGGTAAAAGTAATCGATAACTTCACCAATTGGCTGTGCAGGACCCAACAGCAGCTCTCGCATCAGAGCATCAACCCGTTTGTCAAACATGCGCATGGTGGTCACTGGGTTGCCTCGAAGAATGTCACACTTTTCAGCCCAGTCTAGCCCCGCAAAATCCACCTTTTGACCTTGTTGTGCCTTTATTGCCGTTATTACCTCTGGCCATCTGAATTCTGCAGCAGAGAAGGTAAGAAAAAATGTTGGCTTACCCAATTGTCTGACCATGGCTAGCAAATTCTTCAGATTTTTATCCCAGTAAGCTGGACTCCCTCTCAGTGGTTGCATGAACCTTGTGGCATCTCGGTTTCGCACCAACCTCTCAACCTCACACTTGTCCTGTAGCAGCTTGTTGGATATTTTCCGTCCATCCCTGGTATTGGGTTTTCCTTTCCTTAACTGGATGGACATGCTGCTTTTGGCCATGTGTGTTTCTGTGACAAACTGTGCAAAGAAGAGGTAGCTTGTGTCTCTTGCAAAACGAGTATCAACACAAAAAAGCCTTGCATTGAAATACATGCTCGGGGACAGTTTGACTTGTCTTGCCTGGTCCAATGTATTCTGTCCAGTAGGGAACTGAACAGGGAAAGCCATTGCCTCAAGCCTAGGAACTTTAAAGAAGCTGACAGGTGTGTTTCCTTGTGCAGGTGCAATGCTGAATATTCCATCACCGTGTGTCAGTGCTTCCTCTCCAAGGTCAGATGGCTGCAAACAACTGTCTAGGCCAATTCCAGGTCTTAGTGTATCCTTCTCATCCTCTGCATTGGGAGGTTGTTGGTCATGGCCTTCCTGTTGATCAGAAGCAGCCGGTAAACATGCAGACTGTACCTCTGATGGATCACAATTTTCGATGCGTTCAAGTATCTCCATCATTTCAGTTCCGTCACAACTGTCGAGTTCCATCCCATCATCATTATCATCATCATCAGCGATTGTCTCATCCACTCTAATTGAAATGTCACTGTAGTCGGGGTGTGTGTCAATGAGTTTTGACAGACCTGCTACTACATTTCCCATGTTGACATAATGAAACAGCTGGTGGCCTTTGTAAGTCAGACGTCTTTTCAGCTTGACTCTGTGTAACTGGGATTTGCTGTGCGATCTTGGTAGAGTATTGACCGTGGTTTCCACCTCGGATGGCACACACACTACAGCGCCATGTATAGCTGCCTGTCGACCTTTGGGAAGTGTGATGATCTTGGCAAATGGCAGTATTTTGGCCAAAAGTTGTCTTTCCAGCACATTCAAATCGCAGAGCTCTGGGGGAATGGGCGCCAGCTCCATGTTGTTAGCTACAGCGATGGATGATTTGTGTCCTGCTTTTAAATGTAAATCACAGTTGTGACAAATCCATTCTTTGGTCCTTTCATCTGGTACGGTGCATTGTTCAGGTCCTTGACAGTGATTGTTGCACACATGGACATATTTCCCTGTCAAACAGGCAGCAACAATGTGTAGATTCTTCTTGTAATTGCTGTGAATGCAATGTTTCACTTGGTTAGGGAAAAGGGTGCGATGACACATCGTGCACACAAATGTTGGCCCAGCTTTAATGCATTCATGGAAAGTGGATATAGCTGTCTGCATTAGGCTGTTGTCCACTGGTTGACTGCATTCCCGCATGACACGAGTCCATCGTCTGTATTTCATTCTTATTTTGAAGGCACATTGCATCTTATGGGTTATGCGAAAATCTGCTTGAGTTTGACGCTTCATTTTCATGTAACTCATGCAATGTTGCAAGTGACGTTTTCTGAAAGCAGGATCATTATGATATTTTCTGGTGATGTATTGCTTCTGCTTCAACTTGAAATCGACATTTGTGGCATATTTTCTGGTGATGTATTGCTTCTTCTTCAAGTTGTAATCTGCATTTGTCGCATATTTTCTGGTGGTGTACTGCTTCTGTTTCAAGTTGAAATCTGCATTTGTCGCATATTTTCTGGTGATGTATTGCTTCTGCTTCAAGTTGAAATTGGCATCTGTTGCATATTTGCGAATGATATATTGCTTCTGCTTCAACTTAAAATCAGCATCTGCTCTGTATCGGCTGGTGATGTATGTCCTTTTCTTATTGGTGACAGACATCTTTGTAGCCTTGAAATCACGCCTTCTTTCATTTCTGTGTCTTGTCTTCAGTTTTTGTCGTCTCTGTGCATTTAATTTGGACAATGCCTTACTGTCCTTCCATATGCCCTGTGAGGATTTCGCATCAACTGACCGTGGAGAATGCTTGCTGGCTGGGAATCCAGTGTGTGTTACATCTTTGGTCATCTGTGTCACTTTGTTCTCCACATGCTTTGCATTATGTGGTTTGTCAGATTGCACCAGTGGGGACAGCAAACCATCTGACAGACGTCTTGCACGATGAAATGAGACTGGCATGAAGTCATACTGCAGTCCATCAATAGGGCCTCTGGTGTCTGTAAGGAGCAATTCATACAACTTATAAATCCTTGCCCCCATATCACTCAAATGTGTAAAAGTGATCATAACAGCTTTTCCTTTTCCAGTGGCAGGAAGTCCATCCTTATTTCGACTATGAGAATCAAACAGTCCATATCTCCCAGACTTGTCTCTGAACAATGCAATGCAATATGGCACTACTATAAAAAGTGCATGTGTAACATCTGCATTGAGGCACTGAAGTCTTGTGGAGAGGTCAACAAACCAACCTTGGTTGTCACCGTCTACCGTGTCTCTCATACATCCCGATAACACTGGAGATTTAACAACGTTATACTCATATTTGTCAGTGTTGACTCTGAGGGGCACTTCTTCCATTGTCAAGTGTTGATGCTGATAGACATTTCTTTGTTTTAGCTGTTTTATTGTTGAGCCATACAAGCTGTTGCCCTTCTTCAGTATTTGATCAAGATCACCCTTTCTCACATCATCAAGCTCACTGTGGTATGCCAAAAATGTCAGAGCCATGCATGTACACTGTTTGTTCCTTAACCTTCCATAGCCATGATGACCCTGATGAAATGATGCCTGCACAGAAATCTCACTTGGTACACATGGTTCTTGCATGCCATGGTTTTCAGAAGTGCCCATCACACTGTCACTGTGCTCTTGAACTTGACACTGAGTTGAACATGAAAATGACACCACAGGTTCACTATGTACCTCCTGGGCACATTCACTGTCACAAACCTCCATATCCACTATGCTGCTGTGGGGCTCCGGATCCAGTTTAGTCCAGCGTATCTTTGCAGCTTTAGATCTCTTTCCTTTAGATGGCATGATGATATTTGTGGAAGGAGCTATAATTCTCCTCAGAGCTTTGTTCGAAGAGCTATAATTCCCCTCAGAGTTGTGTTGGAGGAGGAGCTATAATTCGCCTCAGAGCTGTGTGGGAGGAGCTATAACTCCCCTCTGAGCTGTGTGGGAGGAGCAATAATGCTATAATTCCCCTCAGAGCTGTGTGGGAGGAGATACAATTCCCCTTAGTGTTGTGTGGGAGGAGCTATAATTCCCCTTAGAGCTGTGTGGGAGAAGCTATATTTCCCCTCAGAGCTGTGTGGGAGAAGCTACATTTCCCATCAGAGTTGTGTGGGAGAAGCTATAATTCCCCTCAGAGCTGTTTTAAAGGAGCTATAATTCCCCTCACAGCGATGTGGAAGAAACTATAATTCCTTTCAGAGTTGTGTGGGAGGAGCTCTAATTCTCCTCAGCTGTGTGGGAGGAGCTATAATGCTAAGCTGTAATTCCCCTCAGAGCTGTGTAGGAGGAGCTATAATTCCCCTCACAGCGGTGTGGGAGAAACTATAATTCCCCTCAGAGTTGTGTGGGAGGAGCTATAATGCTAAGCTATAATGCTATAATTCCCCTTTGAGCTGTGTGGGAGGAGCTATAATTCCCCTCAAAGCTGTATTGGAGGAGCTATAACTTCCCTCCAAGCTGTGTGGGAGGAGCTATAATGCTATAATTGTCCTTAGAGCTGTGTGAGAGGAGCTATAATTCCCCTCAGAGCTTTGTGATTTTTTTTTTTCAAAAATGATTTTGTTTTTTTGTTTTTTCAAAAATGATTTTGTTTTTTTGTTTTTTCAAAAATGATTTTTTTAAATGATTTTTTTTTTCAAAAATGAATTTTGTTTTTTTCAAAAATGATTTTTTTTTTAATTTTTTTTTTTCAAAAGTAATTTTTTTTTCAAAAATATATTTTTTTTTCAAAAATATTTTTTTTTTCAAAAATTAATTTTTATTTTTTTCAAAAATATTTTTTTTTTTTTACATGGGGCGGTCATAATGTTTTGGCTGATCATGGGGTGGTCATAATGTTTTGGCTGATCATGGGGTTGTCAGCTTTTGTCACCTCCCACTCTAGTTTTGAACATTTCGCCATTCATTCCTATGGGACCAATTTTGCCGCAAAAACGACGATATTTCGTGGACCATTCGGCGAAACGTTCCACAAAGTAATAGCACACCAATCGGGAAAAATCCGCACGTTTCGGTATATTACTTGTCTCTGTAGTGTGGAAAATGTGGGAGGAGTCTACAAGCATTATCAAGTCTAGCAGATGAAGTCACATGCATTTGGGGTGTCTCAGCATCTTGTGTTTACAACCACTGTTTCCTAGCAACATTTCCTTTTGAACATTTTGCCATTCATTCCTATGGGACCAATTTCGCCGCAAAAACAACGATATTTCGTGGACCATTTGGCGAAACGTTCCACAAAGTGATAGCACACCAATCGGGAACAATCCGCACGTTTCGGTATATTACTTGTCTCTGTAGTGTAAAAACTGTGGGAGGAGTCTACAAGCATTATCAAGTCTAGCAGATGAAGTCACATGCATTTGGGGTGTCTCAGCATCTTGTGTTTACAACCACTGTTTCCTAGCAACGCTCATGCCCTGTTTATGCTTCCCAAATACTACTTCATCAAAACTGCCCCATCAGAATTACCCCATCAAAACTGCCCCATCATATTCCTCTATTATAAATCAGTACATGGTGTGTCTGTCCCCTCCCCCGGGCTCTGTAATCAGCTGAGATGCTCCAGCCACCTTCCCCCCTGTGTATAACAGAAGCTTTGGTAACCATGGCAACAAAACAAACACTAACAGTACACTCTGATTAATGGCTAAAATTTCCTGAAAT
Organism: Aquarana catesbeiana; assembly: GCF_042186555.1. Lineage (NCBI taxonomy): Eukaryota > Metazoa > Chordata > Amphibia > Anura > Ranidae > Aquarana > Aquarana catesbeiana. The sequence goes on along the minus strand of NC_133334.1, from coordinate 96,652,462 downwards.
GACCTCTAAACAAATGGCCGTATTTTAAAAACTATACATCCTACAGCGAAGATCTTTATATTGTGAGAATCACAAGACCCAGACCTAGATTTTGATGTATAGTATGTCTCTGAAATATTAAAAATGAAGGCACAGTCGCAGTTTAGAAATTGCCCTTCAAATTTGGAGGGGGCTAGAGTGTAGTTTCAATGAATGTCAATGGACGGCGTGAGTTACAAACAAATGGTCATATTGTGAAAACTATCAGGACTATGGCTTAGCCGTGGACATGTTTAGTGGCAGCAGGGATAGCTGAACGTTTTGATATAAGATTTGTGTAGGTGGGCTTGAAAATGAGGGAGTGGCGGCAGTTTAGAAATCATGTTCTGATTTTTCAGCTTTTGTCATCTCCCACTCTAGTTTCCCCATTCATTCCTATGGGACCAATTTCGCCGCAAAAATGACGATATTTTGTGAACCATTCGGCGAAACGTTCCACAAAGTAATAGCACACCATTCGGGAACAATCCGCACGTTTCGGTATATTACTTGTCTATGTAGTGTAAAAACTGTGGGAGGAGTTAGGGTGGTAAATTTGGCTATAATAATAAGAATAATATATATGTGAGATAACAGTAAGTGGTCTTGCTATGCAAGAACACTTAATTAAATCAGACTCACCAGACTTAGACGGACTTAGATAATGATGACCGCCCCACTTTCTGACATCAAAGCTGATGGGGTGTAGGGATGTTCTAAAAGCAAGTGAACCCTCGTATGATATCCTGCCTAGAGTGTTCCTTCAAACCCATTCAGATCTGGAGACCATTCTGATGAAAGTTATGACACGAATACAAGACATTTTAGTTCTCAGAATGATCTGCTCGATTTATTTCCGTGTTTCCACTTATATAACCAAAATGACATCACAACAAAAGTCCAACCCTTTCATTAATATATGGTAAAGATACAGACATACAGGATGTTTTAAAACAAGCAAAAATAGAATATTAATAACTCATATAGAAACTAACAACAGGAAAAGTCTAACAGGAAAGGACTTCATAGATCATTTCGGGGAGATCAAACCATTTATAAGAAATTGAAACTTAACTTCTCATAGACGTCACATACACATATTATTCTAAAATGGATACACATTTTTACAGGGGTGTATAGCTAAAATGGTCTCTTCCCCTGGCCGATCGATTGTAGAATGGCTCCCATTAAACCCATCCTGCCAGCGATGCTCACCCCCTCTAAGGCAGCGCCACACTCGCTTACAAGATTTTTTCACTCACCAAATGCTAACAAGCAAGTGGAAATTTTGAGGGCTGATATATGGGGTTGTGTAATGAAGAAAAGCAGGTCATCCGTGTAAGCGGCTAGTTTGTATTCTCTCCCATCTACTGTAAATCCATGTGTGACAGGCCTAACTAGGACAGGGGCTTTTGGAGAGGACTGGGGCAAGCCTTTTACCCACTGACTATGGGCCCTGGCTTTTGGGAACACTGCTCTTTGGGAAGTGTATGCCTGGGGGACCCTTGGAGTGGTCTTGTTGATGATACCAAGTCAGGGCTGTCTTTAGAGACATACAATAAATAGCAGCTAGACTCAAAATCTGTTTACTGAATCAGATCAGGCAGTGATTGCGATTGGTTGCCAGGGGCTACAGTGTATCATTACCGCTCACTGAGTGGCTGCTAGAGGTTACAGGACACATTATGGTTCGCTGACTATTTGCTAGAGGTTACAGCACATGACTTCTTGTTGTTGATTAGTTGCTAGATATTACTGTACAATAATACTACTCACCGATTGGTTGCTAGAGGTTACTAGACATCCTTACCACTCACTAATTGGTTGCTAGAGGTTACTGCATATTATTACTGCTCATTGATTGCTTGCTAAAGGTTACTGCATATCCTTGCCGCTCAATGATTGGTTGCAAGAGGTTAGTTCCCCTCATTGCTGCTCACTCATTGGTTGCTAAAGGTTACAGAACATCATCTCCTCACTGCCTGCACACCATGAAATGGGGAGGTGAGGTAACCCATCGATAGACAGAAAACGCATAGGGATCCTAGGACTCTTGGGAACAGTGGCAATGCTGGGGGGGTATTGTAATCAGTGGCAATGCTAGGGGGTTGATGGGATCAGTGGCAGTGGTGTGGGGCTGGGATTAGTTAGGAGGCAGTACACTGGCAAATTCTGAATCATGTAGAGCAAAGCTGAAAATTTTTGGCAAGTATATGATGGGAGATTTTACACTGACCACCAATGTAAATAGGAATATACAAAGACCAGCAATGTGAGGGAGGATTTACACTGACCACCAATATGAGGGGGGATTTACACTGACCACCATGTAACGGGGGATTTTGTGCAACCCACCAATATAAAGAGGGATTTCTACACCAACACCAATGTAATAGGAGCATTTACACCAACCACCACTGTAAGGTGGAATATACAATGACCTCCATGTAAGGGATAGTTTACACTGACAACCATTGTCGAGGAGATTTGTACTGACCACCAATGCAGGGCCGTCTTTAATACTGACTGGACCCTAGGCAAACATTTTCTTGGGCCCCCTCTTCCATGCAGTTTCGCTCTCCATATTGTTGGGGTGTATGTATGTTCTAAAAGCAAGTGAACCCCCGTATGATATCCTGATTAGAGTGTTCCTTCAAACCCATTCAGATCTGGAGATCATTCCAACAAGAAATTATGACACACACAAGGCATGCAATTCAGAATGATACAATCCCTTACTTCCGTATTTTCACTTATATAACCAACATGACATCACAACAAAAGTCCAACCCCTTCATTAATATATGCTAAATTTACAGACAAACAGACATATAACTAACCAAAAATAGAACATAATTTCTTCATACAGAAACTGTCAACAAGAAAGAACTTCATGCGTCATTTCGGGGAAATCATACCATTTACAAGAATTTGAAACTAACTTTTGATAGACGTCACATATACATATTATTCTAAGATGGATACATATTTTTATAGCTAAAATGGTGGACAGCAAGCTAAAATATCCCTACAATCCCCTCTTTGATCAAAAATGTATGATCTCACTTCCCTATCATGGTGGTATTCTCAGCCTGCTTCTGATGATACATACTGAGATAAGTATAAGTAAAAGGACTCCAGGTCTGGGCTATGTTGCGAGCCTCTTGTTGCAGCTTGGCCACCTCTTTTCTATGCTAAGCTATCACATCATAATAGTCTGGTACCTCTATACTGGTATTGTGTACCCAAGTACAACATTCATAATCCTCAGTCATTTCACATAATCCTGTAAGGGCTGAACTCATGCTTTCAATGGCTAAGTCGTGCAATTCTAGTTGTTTTCTAATAGCCCTAGTTTCAACATTAAGTTTAGAAATATCATCAGAGTTCTTTTCCATCATCTTATCAATAATTCTAATAATAAACATAAGTGTGGTTACCAAACGAGAAGGGCATATTCACAGCAGTCTCTTGATCTACTGCTGTAACTATTGCCAGAACCTGAAACAAATGCTGTACAAATTTACTGCTATCATTTTTAAAGGCAAGAGTCTTTTTAAAATCAGCCCGTACTCTGACCTCCTCGTGGTGTGTTTGATATAAAGAACAAGACTTCCCACTAGGGGCATAGCAATTAGAAATGTTCAAAACAGATTGACTACAGGTATGAGCATTTCTAGTAGAATTCCCTACATTAAAACACCAGGTAGGATTATGACTTCTATTGATGATCTAAAAGGAAATGGTGTCATTAGTTCTTCTGCTGACATTCAAAAGGTCAAGGGGAATCTTTCCTTTTAAAAGGGGGGTAATATTTAAAGGTATAGCCATTAGGTGTATCCTAACAGTGCTAAGGTGCAATTTGCCACAAATCCAACATTTATGAAATCCTGATTTCTGAACATAAGCATATTTAAATTTTAGCAAAAGCATTTTATCAGCAAAATTATCCTCAATGTCTCTCTTGTTTCTAACTTGTATCACTGTAATGTTCTCCTATGTATGTGTGTTCCCACAAATACTTTTAATGGCACCCAAATCTTCAGGGTGGTAGATACAGTTAGTGATGATCAAAGTGGGCAGGAACACTATCAGGGTGATCAGGAACAGGAAGCAAAATGTTTTGCCAGAAGTCTGTGGTGAAATAAGCGAGGTCATCTTCTCTGGCCGGACCTGCTTTTCCAGGAACTTCTCCTTCATCTGCTTGGACTTCTGCTTGAGGGCGTCCTGTATTAAGGATCTCCTTCCTGCTCTTGGGGCTTTGGGCAACCTTTTTCACTCGCCTGGCATGGATCCCGGACTAGCAGTTTTCCACCAGGATAGCCGTTTTGATCACTGCAATCACCATAGTAGGAGGTCCAAAGGGATACTCTTGCTTCTTATTTCTGTTCAGCTGTTGGACCACCACAGTGTCTCCCTCCTTGAAGAGGTGAGTAGCTTCCTGTGAAGAAAAAAGAGAGATGTGAGCAACATTTCTTTGACTGTATCCAATATTTCAACCAGTTTTCTTACATATTCTTCCTGTATTAAGTCTAAATCTCCCTTTTCTACCATTAAAGGTGCTCTGGCCTATGGGGTGGAGAAAAATCTACTCATCAAAACTTCAAAAAAAAAACTTATTTATGCCAGGACTGCTGGGAGGACCCTTCTCCAGTTGGCAAAGGTTCCTCCTGTGACCTTTCTTATCTTGTCTTTTATTGTTCTGTTCATCCTTTCTACTATTCCTGAACTTGGAGGGTGATAGGGAATGTGAAACTTCCATTCTATCTTGAGAGTTTTTACCAAGTCCTGGCAGACCCTGGCTATAAAAGCTGGACCATTTGAGAACATGTCCACAATTATCAAAAGATATTCCCGCCTTTTGCCTAGTTTGGGCATGTGTGTGAAATCAGCCTTGACTTGTATACCTGCGTGGCCTATTCCGTGGTACTGTGAATGCACTTGCTGTTGGTATACATGGTTTCCCCTCTTTGCAGAGAAGTCCAGACCTTGGTTCTCTCTACACACCCTTTCCATTCCAGTCCCTTAACTCATAATTCGATGCATAATCCTGGAGATCTGCAAGTGACTGTTCAAAAGGGGATATGTCAGGTATCAGCATAACAATTTGGATGTCTGCTGTCTGTGAGATAGCAGCTTATTTAGCAGCAAGGTCAGCCAGACCTGCTCATTTCCCCTGGCTATCTCTGTCTGTTGGCCTGTGTGTGCTCTGCAGTGTACTATAGCCTAGAGCAAGAACCATCCATAAAAACATTCTGTGTGTCTGGTAGTGCTGTGGAAGATAAATCAGACCTGGGTGATGTGTCTCGGTGAATGAGGTTTATGCAGTCATGTTATGGCACAACCTCATCCTGTTCTCCTTTTTAATCCTAAAAGGGCGTTTAAAATGGGTGCTGGGCCTGCAGTGAGAGAAGCATATTTGATGTGCAATTTTTGGATTGGACAGCAAAATCACCTCATATCCGCTCAACCTCTGAGCAGACATGTGCTGTGTATGTACATTTTTCAACAAGATTGACACATTGTAAGTGATGTGAAGTGTGGTGTCATGTCCCAGAGTGAAAGAAGTGACCATCTCAACCACCATGGCACAGGACGCTTGAGCGCACCGGGACCATCTTTGAGAAAAAACTACAGGGCACAGTCTCCCACTATATTCCTGGGCCAGTACTTCCGCCATGGTTCTGCAATTTTCCCTGGCAAACAAGTGAAACATTTTGCCATATTCAAGGAGGCCGAGGCTCGGGCTGGTAACCATTAAACATTTCAACATGGCAAAACATGGCAAAAACATTTAACATTTCATCAGACCATTTTACAGTATCAGACATTTCAGAGACATTGCTTCAAAGACATTGCTTGTCTCAATATATTGTCATTGAAAGAGCAGTCAGGTATCCATTGGCGGCAGTAACCAATCATACCTAGGAAGGTGAGCATGTCCTTCCTATTAAGTGGGTGGGGCAGACCCATTCAGAGCCGCAACTCTTTTATGACTGACTCTTCTTTCTCCTTTTATGAGCACAAATACTCAACTGTTTTTTTTTTTTTTTTCTTTTGACAACATTGTAACTTTTTCTTAAACATTTTGTAACCACATACATGTAACCATTTCAATAAAGATAGGCTATCAGCTCGGCAGTCCTCCTCTGAAGAACTACAAATCAAAAAATCACCAACATACTGCAACAGTACAGAACCATGAGGGCAGTCCAGGGCCCAAGGGTGACTTGGAGTACAGTGGCCATGTCTCCTCATCTACAGGGATGAAAAAAAAAAAACATTCTTTAAATCAATCACAGTAAAAATACTCTGCATCGCATGGTATGGTGGTAAGTATTGATGGCACATCAGGCACTACTTGGGCAATTGGTACCACTAGGCTATTGATGTCCCTTAGGTCTTGTACAAACCTATAGTCACCATTTGCCTTCTTTACTGGGAGTATTGTAAGACGAGACAATTTCCCTTAAGATTCCTTTTTTTTTACGAAATCCCACTTCTCTGTATGTAACTCCCTCTTTGTCCTTGCCCCCTTTCCTCTTTTTTATAAAAGTTTCCCCTTTGATTTCCTAAGAAATCATTTTGATAATGTGTTAATACTGGTGTTTGTTTTGGGATGTCAAAACATCCCGCTGCTTCTTTTTCAATTAACTTTTTTTTTTCTTGAAAGTCAGTCATACTCTTTGTAGCCCAGTCTGAGTCTGACATCTGTAAGTGCATATTTAGGGACAAGGTTACTGAGATAAGTCTGTATTAAAAGACTGTGCATTTCATCTTAAGTGTTAAATCCAGCGTTTGTGTAATGAAAGGAAACCTAGAGCATTAACTAACTGCGTAGTTACTTCCTCTTTTTTTTTCTCTGTGCTTTCTGCTTGTTTTAAGACTGCGTGTTTTGTATTCTGACCCTCTACAGCGTGTGCAGTCTCTGCAGCTTTCAACTTCTGCGTTGTGGTATGAAAGATGGAAGTGGCGGGGCACAGGAAACTAGGGCACATGGTACAGGCATAGAGAAGGTTAATTTAACCCTTAATTTACCATCCCATGACTCTGCTAAACCCATCATAAACAATGTATGGGCTAGGATACTATAGGGAGCCTCGGTCCAGCCGATCTCCACAACATATATACGGTATTTATTTTTTATTTCTAAACATTCTAATTAGATACTGAGTCTCTTTTTTCCTTTTTGCAGTATGCCAACAGGTTCAAACAGTGCCTTCAATTGCGGTAGTACTAATGCCGCAAACAATTCCCCACTATCTATTACAGTCAGTGAGATATTAGTGCTTGAACCCTGTTGGCAAAAAGCCAAATGTCCAAATTTTGCACCTGACTTCCCCTTTGCAAGAGATGTCAGTAGCAAAAAGAATTATTCAAATAGCATGTTTTAATCAAAAGTTAGCCTTACCAATTTATGTATTACCTTAAAAAAGTGTTATTAACGCTCTACCCATATTTTAAATGGTAAAAACGTCCCAATACTTCAAAGACCGGGGACAGACTTAATAAGTCTCCCCTGCTCTTCCAATAAGTGACACTACTCCCTTCACTGAACATCTGAATACAGCAAGGCAAAGAAAATATTTTTACTCACTGCATCAATGCCAGAATCATCCTGCCAACTATAATATGATACACTTTATATCTTATACTTTAGAGTCAAAGCATTTATATATAAATCATTAAAAGTCAGCATCAATACATAACCAAATATTGTAACATTACTCTACGTTTCATTATAATACAATGATAGTACAATGCAGTGGAAAGGTGTCATCTTACCTTATGACACCTGACAAATTCCACACAGACAAACAGATTACCTTATTTTATCTACTTATCTTATCTCTAAGCGACAGGCAGGCTCCCTGGACAGGTAAGTGTCCATAAATTAAAAGTCAGCAGCAGTAGTATTTGTAGCTGCTGGCTTTTACTATTTTTTTTTCAGCAAACCTCCGCTTTAACCACTTCAGCCCCGGAAGAATTTACCCCCTTCCTGACCAGAGCACTTTTTGCGATTCGGCACTGCGTCGCTATAACTGACAATTGCGCGGTCGTGCGACGTTGCACCCAAACAAAATTGACGTCCTTTTTTTCCCACAAATAGAGCTTTCTTTTGGTGGTATTTGATATTTTCACCTCTGTGGTTTTTATTTTTTGCGCTATAAACAAAAATAGAGCGACAATTTTGAAAAAAACGCATTATTTTTTACTTTTTGCTATAATAAATATCCCCCAAAAATATATAAAAAAACTATTTTTTTCCTCAGTTTAGGCCGCTACGTATTCTTCTACATATTTTTGGTAAAAAAAATTGCAATAAGCGATTATTGATCGGTTTGCGCAAAAGTTATAGCGTTTACAAAATAGGGGATAGTTTTTTGGCATTCTTATTAAATTTTTTTTTTTTTTTAAATGGCGGCGATCAGTGATTTTTATCGTGACTGCAACATTATGGCGGACACATTGGACATTTTTGACACATTTTTGGGACCATTGTCATTTATACAGCAATCAGTGCTATAAAAATGCATTGATTCCTGTGTAAATGACATTGGCAGTGAAGGGGTTAATCACTAGGGGGCGGGGAGGGGTTAAATCAGTACTAGGGAGTGATTACTAACTGTCAGGGGGATGGGCTGTGAGTGTGACGTCACTGATCTCTGCTCCGATGACAGGGAGCAGAGATCGAGTGACACTTGTCACTAGGCAGAACGGGGAGATGCTGTTTAAAACAGCATCTCCCCGTTCGTCCTCTCCGTGAGGCGATCGCGGGTATGCCCGCGGCGATCGAGTCCGTGGGACCCGCGACCCGACTCACGGAGCTTGCCGCGCGCACCCGCTGGCCGCCTCTTAAAGGGCAACGTACAGGAATGTGATTTTGCCCGTACGAGCCCTTCTGCTGACGTAAATGTATATGAGGCGGTCGGCAAGCGGTTAAAGTGAAACAATAAAAGTGTAATATTCCTTTAAATTTCGTACCTGGGGGGTGTCTATAGTATGCCTGTAAAGGGGCGCATGCTTCCCGTGTTTAGAACAGTCTGACAGCAAATGACATTTCAAAGGAAAAAAAGTCATTTATAACTACTCGCGGCTATTAATGAATAGCCGGTCCAACAATACACATAAAAGTTCATTGATAAAAACGGCATGGGAATTCCCCACAGGGGAACCCTGAACCAAAATTAAAAAAAAAAAGAAGTGGGGGGTCCCCCTAAATTCCATAACAGGCCCTTCAGGTCTGGTATGGATATTAAGGTGAACCCCGCCCAAAATTTAAAAAAAAAATGGCGTGGGTCCCCCTCAAAATCTATACCAGACCCCTCAGGTCTGGTATGGATTTTAAGGGGAACCCCGCGCAAAAGTTTAAAAAAGAATGGCGTGGGGTCCCCCCAAAATTCCATACCAGACCCTTATCCAAGCACGCAACCTGGCAGGCCCCAGGAAAAGAGGGGGGGATGAGAGAGCGTGCCCCCTCCTGAACCATGCCACATGCCCTCAACATTGGGAGGATTCTTTGGGGTAGCCCCTCAAAACACCTTGCCCCCATTTTGATGGGGACAAGGGACTCATCCCCACAACCCTTGCTCGGTGGTTGTGGGGGTCTGTGGGTGGGGGGGCTTATCGGAATCTGGATGCCCCCTTTAACAAGGGGACCCCCAGATCCCAGCCCTCCCCCCTGTGTGAAATGGTAAGGGGGTACAAAAGTACCCCTACCATTTCACAAAAAAAGTGTCAAAAATGTTAAAAATGACAAGAGAGTTTTTGACAATTCCTTTATTTAAATGCTTCTTCTTTCTTCTATCTTCTTTCTTCTATCTTCTATCTTCCTTTGGTTTCTTCCTCCATCTTCTTCTTCTGGTTTTATCTGGTTCTTCTGGTTCTTCCTCCGGTGTTCTCGTCCGGCATCTTCCTCCACGGCGTCTTCTTCCCTTCTACTTCTCGGGCCGCTCCGCATCCACCATGATGGGAGGCTCTCGCTCTGTGACGCTTCTCTTCTGACGGTTCTTAAATAATGGAGGGCGGGGCCACCCGGTGACCTTGCCCCCCTCTGATGCACGGGGACTTGACGGGGACTTCCCTGTGGCATTCCCCGTGATGTCAGAGGGGGGCGGGTCACCCGTTACGCCGCTCTCTAGTCTCCCCCCCTCTTTTCCTGTGGCCTGCCAGGTTGCATGCTCGGATAAGGGTCTGGTATGGAATTTTGGGGGGACCCCACACTATTTTTTTTTTAATTTTGGCACGGGGTTCCCCTTAAAATCCATACCAGACCTAAAGGGTCTGCTATAGATTTTGAGGGGGACCCCACGCCATTTAAAAAAAAAAATTTTGGCCAGGGTTCCCCTTAATATCCATACCAGACCTGAAGGGCCTGGTATGGAATTTAGTGGGACCCCCACGTCATTTTTATTTTTTAAATTTTGGTTCGGGGTTCCCCTGTGGGGAATTTCCATGTCGTTTTTATCAATGAACTTTTATGTGTATTGTCAGACTGTTCTAAAGATGGGAAAAATGCGCCCCTTTACAGGCATACTATAGACACGCCCAGGTACGAAATTTAAAGGAATATTACACTTTTATTGTTTCACTTTAAGCATTATTAAAATCACTGCTCCCGAAAAAACGTCTGTTTTTAAAACTTTTTTTTGCATTGATCCATGTCCCCTGGGGCAGGACCCAGGTCCCCAAACACTTTTTATGACAATAACTTGCATATAAGCCTTTAGAATTAGCACTTTTGATTATTCATGTTCGTGTCGCATAGACTTTAACGGTGTTCGTGTGTTCGAACAAATTTTTTGCAAGTTCTGGTGCGAACCGAACAGGGGGGTGTTCGGCTCATCCCTAATTCTAATGGTACAATTATAACTTCCCCAAATAAATACTTTTAATGTTGAGAGGAACTGTATCTTTCTCTCAAATAAATTGTCATTGCAACAATGCTGCTTCTTCTTCATTTATTTTGTTTTTAAGAATGCTAGAATGTGGAATATTTTTATGTAAAATACATTTTTCTCTGTATCTCTCACTTGCTGTCCATCTCACAAAAATCGTTACCCAAACTCACACAGGTGCCTTTACAAACCACAAACAATACCATTGCTGATGCAAATTTAAAATGAGTCACAATTTTGTGTGTTTAGTGTTTCCAAAGGATTATAATTTGAGTCAATGGGATATGTTTACCAACATCAGAAATAAAAATGTAATTCCCAAAATTCAGAGGGTAACATCACTATTCTACACTCACACACCAAGAACCACAAAATATCACAGAATAAATCAAGAATAACTCCTGACTAATGTAATTCCACCACCTATATGTCCAAAGAAATGCAGTATTCATGTGTATTTCTGTATAGGAGGGTTCCATATGTGGCAGCACAGTGGCTAACAGGTTAGCACTTCCACCTAGCAGCACTGAGGTTCTTAGTTTGCATTCCAAACATGCCACTTCATGTAGAGAAGTTGTCTGCTCTCCCTATTTTGTTAAACATAGCTCCTGACTCAGTACCCTCTATAAATTATGTCTAAATTTAGTATTTTTGTGTAGGAGGGTTCCACCACCATTGCAAATCGTGTCATATGTTTTCCATGGGCAATGACTATAATCAGCCTTAGCATTTCCCCACCAGCACTAATTGCAGCCTCTTACCAAGCCTAAACCCACAAATGACAGCTGTTTATCTCTCAGCATGCTGACAGTAATCATAACCAGCTTTCAAAACAGATGGCATATGCCAGAAACAGGTTGTTTGATGGCTCTCCAGCCTTCCACTGGGACTTAGGACTGTTTTTACACCACAGAGATGAAGCCTACATACAAGTGTGCTCATAAGTTTACATACCCTGGCAGAATTTATGAGTTCTTGGCCATTTTTCAGAGAATATGAATGATAACACAAAAACATTTCTTTCACTCATGGTTAGTGTTTGGCTGAAGCCATTTATTATCAGTCAACTGTTTTTACTCTTTTTAAATCATAATGACAAGAGAAACTACCCAAATGACCCTGATCAAAAGTGTACATACCCTGGTGATTTTGGCCTGATAACATGCAAACAAGTTGACACAAAGGGATTTGAATTGCTATTAAAGGTAACCATCCTCACCTGTGATCTGTTTTCTTATAATTAGTGTGTGTGTATAAAAGGTTAATGAGTTTCTGGACTTCTGACAGACACTTGCATCTTTAATCCAGTGCTGCACTGACGTTTCTGTATTCTGAGTCATGGGGAAAGCAAAAGAATTGTCAAAGGATCTGTGGGAAAAGGTAGTTGAACTGTATAAAGCAGGAAAGGGATATAAAAATATATCCAAGGAATTGGGAAAGCCAATCAGCAGTGTTCAAACTCTAATCAAGAAGTGGAAAATGAGGGGTTCTGTTGAAGCCAAATCACGGCCAGGTAGACCAACTAAAATTTCAGTCACAACTGCCAGGAAAATTGTTCGGGATGCAAAGAAAAACTCGCAAATAACTTCAGGTGAAATACAGGACTCTCTAAAAACATGTGGTGTGGCTGTTTCAAAAAGATGGGTTGCATGGTCGAGTCGCCAGAAGAAAGCCATTACTACACAAATGCCACAAAATATCCCACTTACAATACACCAAACAGCACAGGGACAAGCCTCAAAACTTCTGGCAAAAAGTCATTTGGAGTGATAAGACCAAAATTGAGCTTTTTGGCCACAACCAGAAATGCTACATTTGGAGAGGAGTTAACAAGGCCTATGATGAAAGGTACACTATTCCTACTGTAAAACACGGAGGTGGATCGCTGATGTTTTGAGGATATGTGAGCTACAAAGGCACAGGAAATTTGATCAAAATTGATGGCAAGATGAATGCAGTATGTGATCAAAAAATACTGGAGGAACATTTGCATTCATCAACCAGTAAGCTGCGCATGGGACGTACTTGGACATTTCAACATGACAATGATCCAAAACATAAAGCCAAGTCGACCTGTCATTGGCTACAGCAGAATAAAGTGAAGGTTCTGAAATGACCATCTCAGTCTCCTGACCTCAACATCATTGAGCCACTCTGGGGAGATCTCAAACGTGCAGTTCATGCAAGACAGCCCAATAATTTACAGGAACTGGAAGATTTTTGCCAAGAGGAATGGACAACTTTACCATCTGAGAAGATAAAGAGCCTTACCCACAAATACCACAAAAGACTTCAAGCTGTCATTGATGTTAAAGAAGGCAATACACAGTATTAAGAATAGGGTGTGTAAACTTTTGATCAGGGTCATTTGGCTAGTTTCTGTTGTCATTATGATTTAAAAAGAGTAAACACAGCTGACTGATAAAAAATGGCTTCAGCCAAACACTAACCATGAGTGAAAGAAAAGTTTTTGTGTTATCATTCGTATTCTCTGAAAAATGGCCAAGAAATCATAAATTCTGCCAGGGTATGTAAACTTATGAGCACAACTCTATGTGCGGCAGCATAGTGGCTAGCTGGTTAGCACTTATGCCTAGCAGCACTGAGGTGATTGGTTCAAATCCCAATTCCGCTACCTGTCTAGAGGTTTGTATGTTCTTCCTTTGTTGTGGTGTTAACATTTCATTTTCACCAGTGATTACATTTTTGATGGGTTTCACATAATGGAACCCCAAGAAATAACATTATAAATCAAGCAAACGTGGTGTTTTGGGCCAGATATGGATGTATACGTCTGGTGTGATCGTGCATACATATTTTAATGTTGTATGTTGATGATGAATGACAAATGCGCTTTGTCACCAATTTGTGTGAAGCAGCCCTCACAAAGTTGTAATTTCCTGTTTTGTACCCTCCACATGCCCAGCAACGTACAAGTTTAATTTGGAGATTTTTTGGATCACTGATCATGGCCAGAGCCTTGGACATTTGTTATTTTGAGGTTTACACTGCATAGATATCTATGCTGATGCATTCTTTCATTTGTAAAGAGTGTGTATTCCTGATGAACAGGTGTGAGCACTTGAGGCATACACGAAGAGGCAGCAACAATTACACTGGTGGGTGTGTCCTTTAGTGGGTGGGTCTAGATGCGTGTGCTAGCAAACACAGCTAACCACTTCAGCCCCGGAAGATTAGGCTGCTCAATGACCAGAGCACTTTTTACAATTTGGCACTGCACTGCTTTAACTGGTAATTGCGCGGTCATGCAATGTTGTACCCAAACAAAATTTGCGTCCTTTTTTTCCCACATATAGAGCTTTCTTTTGATGGTATTTGATTGCCCCTGCAATTTTTATTTTTTGCGATATAAACAGGAAAAAAATTATATTTTTTACCTTTTGTTATAATAAAAATCCAATAAACTCAATTTTAGACATAAATTTAGGCCAAAATGTATTCAGCCAGATGTCTTTGGTAAAAAACATGTCAATAAGCTTATATTTATTGGTTAAGTATAAGTGGTGAACCACAAAGAGAAATAATATATTCTCAATGGAGTGTTGCCAACATCCCAGTATTTTTTGTATAGGGACCCTAAAAAGGGACACAAGTACCCCCCGGTACAATGGGACTTTAGGGGCAAACAAAAAGAAAATTATATATCATAAAATATCATTTATTTATAAAAGTAGTTAAAAAGCATGTATAAAGTATAACAACAGTTTATACAGCGCATTTTGTGCACAACAACGAACAGTTTACACACGATACATTGTTTAAACATTCAAAAATGAACATAGATTTCCTCCATTAGCCTGACATGTTTCAGGAAAATTATCCCTTCCTCAGAGGCGTTTTTAGGAGAAGGTATAGATACATTCTGAAAAAAAGGGTGAGAATAGTTTTAACATAGCATCTTCAGGCAGGCAGCATCAACATTGTGATATATGAGCATGTCCAGTATACATACCAATATTGAATTGTAGAGAAATGTTTTTTTTTCCTTTTGTTTGTCCCCTTTGTTTCATTGATAAGGATTTCTAACTCACAATGGATTACAAAAACATTAGAGTGATCTGCTATTAGAATCAATATCCTCTTTAGGCATGCAAATAGAGGCTCTACAATATACCCAGAAGTAAGCCATTTGAAGACCCATACCCAACACCCAAATGCAGGTGCGCAGAGGGCCTACCTAGCGGACAGAAAAATAAAAACGCAGCATGTAACTTCTGGAGTTTGTCCAAGAGAAGAAAACACGCTGGCCAGAGCTGAAGCTCGGGCTTAGACAATCCGACGTTCTGGAAGGGCCCAAGCAGACTTCAGATAGTATTGATGCCTACTGAAATCAGTCAAGGTCTGTATAGAAGCTATCTTGCCCCTTGGGGTAGCCGAGGAGTGGCAGAAGAAGATCGTCCAGGCAGCCAGGACCGCAAACCCCCATAGATTCAACCATGCCTGATCCGGGGCCAACACCTCGCGAGGAGTGGTGATCATGCGCCCGACCCACAGCAAAACGGAGGAAGTGCTGGAGTCGGGCACATAACGAAATGCGTAACAAGCATTTGTGATGTCGATAGAAACCAGAAGGTCCCCATGATTAAGAGGTGCTACCGCCGTGCTGACAGACTCCATCCTGACCTTCTGTACCCACATAAGGCAGGGCAGGGCCTTAAACTGCTCCCGACACGGGAACCGTGACAACCACACTCTGCAGCAACTGAGCTTGAACATCCCCCCTGCGGAAAACAGCAAGCGGTCCGGCAGTAGACGCCCATTGGAAGTATTGACATCCAGGGTAGCCCCCAAAATACCTGTCTAAGCACCACTGAGGAGACCTTAGAAGCTCAACAACCAGGGGAACTATGGCCAAAAGGAGTAGCTGACATACTGCAGTGCCTAGACCATAGGTCCGGCAATGCAGCAAAGGCAGGGGAAATACCTCACAGCAAGCGTTTTTTTTTTTTTTTTTAGAAGCACAAATGCACTCTAGACCCTCCCAGTCTTTAAGGACAATATTGTCAAGATAAGAGGGAAAATAGAACGCTTTCGCCCCGCAAGACTGCTTATGAGGTATCGGCTCTCCGCCTTAGCCACCGCTGCATCCTCCACCTTGAAAGGTTACTGTACAGATGTAATAAGTGTGATAACCAGCACTTTTTCATGCCCTACCGCAGTCATCCTCACTCCCTGGCAAGATAGGGAGCGTGGCCACCACCCCGCAAGGTGGGCCATGTCTTCAGAGCCAGATTAGAAGACAGAGGGGGGAGGGGAGGGCAGGGGTACTATATACTAGGCTTTATGCCTAGTACATACCTATATGCCCTACCCCAAAAAACACGAGGGGAGGGGGCCACCAACTGGAACCCACCCGTCCGAGGTCCACATATGGGATGTTGACCGAGGCCCCTCATGGGGGCACAGACCAAGGCCCCTTTACAGGGAGCACAAAACAGAGCCCCTAACAGTGGGCACAGACTGGGGCCCCTAACAGGGGGAGCAGACTGGAACCCCTAACAGGGGGCACAGACCGGGGCCCCTCACAGGGGCGCAAACTGGGGCCCCTCACAGGGGGCAAAAACCGGGGGGCATCTCACAGGGGGCAAATGCCGGGGCCCCTCACGGGGGAAATACTGGGGCCCCTCACAGGGGGCAAAAACCAGGGCCCCTCACAGGGGGCAAAAACCAGGGCCCCTCACAGGGGGCACAAACCAGGGCCCCTCACAGGGGGCAAAAACCAGGGCCCCTCACAGGGGGCACAAACCAGGGCCCCTCACAGGGGTGCAAACCGGGGCCCCTCATAAGGGGCAAAAACCAGGGCCCATCACATGGGGGCAAATACCGGGGCCCCTCACAGGGGGCACAGACCGGGGCCCCTCACAGGGACGCCAATCCAGAAGGCCACAGAAGCCGCGGCCCAATAGGTACAAAAACGCATCCCAGTAGGCCGCACGGTGGAACCGGACCACCCAACCGGACAGCCGGTTGGTAGGCCACAAGGCCGCGGCCTAAATTTTCAGACCTCCAAGCTGGTAGGCCGAAAAGCCGCGGGCCTAAGTTTTTGGCCGCGAGTGCAGTAGGTCACGGCCTAAATTTTCCTAAATTTTCGGCCGCCGGCCGCGAATGCAGTAGGCCACAAAGCCGCGGCCTAAATTTACGGCTGCTGGCCATGAGTGCGGTAGGCCGCAAGAGCCGACCCCCAGTTGGTAGGCCGCAGCCTAAATTACGGCAACCACTCACCTCCCAGGCCCAGCCCTAAATGCCCCCCAGTAACAACCCGAAGGGGGAAAAGGGGGACCATATCCACAAAGCCCCTAGGCCGGGAGCCTGGGCCTCACCCGGCATGGGGGAAAGAAGGGAGGAGGGGGTGGAGGAGAACCCCGGAGAGACCGACCACCCCAGGGAGTACTCACGCTCCACACCACTCCGGAGAAGGAGAGGAGAGGACCCCTTCATTACCTCTCTAGCGAAAAGTGCGGGTAACGCTCCCAGACAGATCCTCCTCACCACTGAAGTGGGGGGGCTGTCGGCCATGAGGAACGCTGCGACACAGGCCGAGACCCGGTCGTATGTGACCTTGCAAGACGTTTAACTTGCAGGGCCAGCCCCTGTCCAGTGGGGCTGTCGCGGCTGACCTAGTGCGTAGCTGTGGTCTACGCGTGCTCGCTGGCCAGACTGGGGTGACCACTGGATCAAGCATCCAGCCTGTTGCCCAGTCCGGCAGTTTATTGTAGATCTCACCGGAAAAAATCCAGGAAAAAGAGAAAATAACAAACAACAAAAGAATTCCCAGGACTAGAGATCCCAGCAGGGAACTAGGTCCTTACTCCTGACTAGGAAGAAAAAAACTGAATACCTAGACCAGGGAGGGGGTTATATACTGACGGAGGACAGCCCATGGGCGTAGCCAGGTGTTGTTTTTTTGTTCTGCCTAGTCTACTCCTGCGGAGATGATCTAACCCTACCTTTCTGAATAAAGAAGGCTGTATCTGTCAATGAACGAATGAGAAAATAATTTTTCTGCAACTTGTGGCAAAATGTTAACCACTTCCCGCCCAGCCTATAACAGAATGATGGCCAGGAAGTGGTTCTGTTATCCTGACTGGACGTCATATGACGTCCAGCAGGCTAACATACCGGCACATACCCACGGGGGCACGCAGCGTGGCGATCGCGAGTGTGGCATGTCAGTCTGACAGAATGAGAAAATAATTTTCCCACAACTTGTGGCAAAATATTAACCACTTCCCGCCCAGCCTATAACAGAATGACGGCCGGCAAGTGGTTCTGTTATCCTGACTGGACGCCATATGATGTCCAGCAGGATAACATGCCAGCATGTGCCCATGGGAGCACTCAGCGTGGTGATCGCGAGTGCGGCGTGTCAGTCTGACAGAGGCTTCTTACCACGTGATCAGCTGTGACCAATCACAGCTGATCATCGCGAGAACCAGGAAATGCCAGTAAACGGAATTCCTCGGTTCATGCTGACAGGTAGAGCCAATCGACGGCTCTCCCTGTCAGAGAGGGGGTCTGTGCTGATAATCAGCACATTGATTATCAGCACAGCCCCATCAGATATGCCAATCAGCTGCCAATCAGTGCCCAGTAGTGCCCCAATAATAAAGTCTGCCAGTGCCCACCACAGTGCCAATCAGTGCCCATTACAGTGCCAATCAGTGCCCAGCATTAATACCTGTCAGTACCTGCCCAATCAGTGCTGCTCATCAATGCCATCTATTAGTGTCCATCAATGTCACCTGTCAGTGCCAATCAGTGCTGCCTATCAGTGCCAATCAGTGCCACCGGTCAGTGACCATCAATGCTGCCTGTCAGTGCCGCCTGTCAGTGCCCATCAGTGCCGCCTGTCAGTGCCCATCAATGCCGCCTGTCAGTGCCCATCAGTGCCGCCTGTCAGTGCCCATCAATGCCGCCTGTCAGTGCCCATCAGTGTCGCCTGTCAGTGCCCATCAGTGCCACCTGTCAGTGCCCATCAGTGCTACATATCAGTGCCACCTATCGGTGCCCATCAGTGCTGCATATCAGTGCCGCCTATCAGTGCCCATCAATTCTACATATCAGTGGTTCATCAGTGCCCATCAGTGCCGACTCATCAGAGCCCATCAATGAAGGAGAAAACAAAATTTTATAACAGAAACAAAGAAAAACTTTTTTTTCAAAAATGTCGGTCTTTTTTAG
Organism: Aquarana catesbeiana; assembly: GCF_042186555.1. Classification (NCBI taxonomy): domain Eukaryota; kingdom Metazoa; phylum Chordata; class Amphibia; order Anura; family Ranidae; genus Aquarana; species Aquarana catesbeiana. The sequence continues at coordinate 96,633,344 of NC_133334.1, read as the reverse complement.
TTTGTTTAGCAAAAATTAAAAACTGCAGAGGTGATAAAATACCACCAAAAGAAAGCTCTATTTGTGGGAAGAAAATGATAAAAATTTAGTTTAGGTACAGTGTTACATGACCACGCAATTGTCTTTCAAAGTGTGACAGCGCTGAAAGCTGAAAATTGTCCTGGGCAGGAAGGGGCGAAAGTGCCTGGTATCTAAGTGGTTAAATATTCCATGGACTCAACATGCCTATCAGCAAATAGCTTGGGGTGTCTACTTGCCAAAAAGGGATAATTTGGGGGGTTTTGAACTGTCCTGGCATTTTATGCACATTTAGAAGCTTATGTCACAATCACCCACTCATTAACACATTATTTGTGCAGCGATATTTCAAACGCAATTTTTTGGGAAAAAACACACTTTTTAAATTTTAATACACTAAAACACACTATATTACCCAAATGTTTGATGAAATAAAAGATGATATTTTACTGAGTACATGGATACCAAATAGGACATGGTTTAAAATTGCACACAAACGTGCAGCGGTGACAAACTACATACATTTTTAAAAGCTTTAAAAGCCTTTATAGGTTACCACTTTAGATTTACAGAGGAGGTCTACTGCTAAAATTACTGCCCTCGATCTGACCTTCGCGGTGATACCTCACATGCATGGTCCAATTGCTGTTTACATATGACACCAGATCGACGCTTGCTTTCGCCTTTGTGCCTAAGCACGGGGGGGGGGACAGCCCAAGAAAACTATGGAAGACCGTGGGGGGGGGGGATGTTCCCTCCCACTGCTTGTAAAAGCAGTCTAGAGGCTAATTAGCCACTAGGATTGCTTTTACAGGAAAGCCAACCACTGGCTGAAAAGAATGATACCAAGTCGATACCTAAACCTGCAGGCATCATTCTGGTATAACCACTCAAAGTCCAGCAACATACCAGTACGTCGCTGGTCCTTGTTGGGCATATATTGTAATGTTCTTTTTTTCATGCAGCCTGTGGGCTACATGAAAAAAAAAGATTGATCGCTGGGTATGCCCACCATTAGAATAACCCCCTTTATCCACCCACTTCTAATGATGGGCATACATGCACCATTTTTTTTTAACTGTGGTGGTGAAATCACCTCCTACAGCGCTGGAGTCGCTGATTTACGTATCGTGGGAGCAAACGCTGTTGCTGTCAAGATAGATAAATCAGTGCTGCAGCTGAATGGCGTACCTGCTAAACAAATGATGGTTAACAATAAAACAAAGTAACATTAAAGTATAACAGTAATGCCCTGTACACACGATCGGACATTGATCGGACATTCCGACAACAAAATCCATGGATTTTGCACAAAGTTGTCGGAATTTCCGATCGCCAAGAACGCGGTGGCGTACACCACGTACAACGAGACTAGAAAAGGGCAGTTCTGAACCAAGCGCGACACCCTTTGGGCTCCTTTTGCTAATCTCGCATTAGTAAAAGTTTGGTGAGAGACGATTCGCGCTTTTTCAGACTCGTGGTTTTCAGATCGTTTTCTGCTGTTCAGTTTGTGCTTGTGGGTTTGTATCTGCTCTTCAGTGCGTGCAGTCAGTTCGTATTGGATTATTCAGTGCGTTCTTGTCCGCTCGTTGCTGTTTTTCAGGTCGCTCTTCACAGGCCTTGCTGTTCTTCAGTGCGTTCTGTTACTTTGTTCTGAGCAGCCGACCATTTTCTAGCCATGTTGCGTATTGGTGTTGGGGTCCTTACCTTGACACAAATCCAGTCCATGAACAGGGTGGGGAGGAGTTCATGGACCAAGAATTGGTTGCTTCAGCGTGACCAGTTCTGTCATATGCCTTTGCTCCGTGAGATCTGTGAGAAAAATCCTGATGATTTCAGGAACTTTCTCAGGATGACGGACCCCGTATTTCACCGTTTGTTGGCTTTGCTGACCCCTTATATTAGCAGGCAGGATACCTGCATGAGGCAAGCCATCACTCCGGAGCAGAGGCTCATTGCCACCCCGCGGTACTTGGCGATGGGGAGAAGCCTGCAGGACTTGAAGTTCTCAACAGGCATCTCCCCCCAAGCTCTGGGGATCATTATCCCAGAGACCTGTTCTGCCATCATCCAGGTCCTGCAGAAGGAGTGAATTAAGGTAAGATTTATCCTTTAACATCACATTTTATTGTATATAATGTTTGTTAGTATATTGTATTTCTTTCCTCATTCCCTAATTACCATGATTGTAATATGCTGTGAATGTCCCCTTTGTCCTCATGTCCTCATGCATGCTGGATTTTTATGTAATTTTTTTTTGTCCTTCATACATATTTGCCTTCACTTACCTCCCCAGCATGGTCTCCTGGCCCTATATTCACCTCATGTACTCACTTAACAGTGTATTTTGTCAGCTCCATAGTAGTGCTTTACCCTAAATACCCCCTAAAATGTGTAAAAATGTGATTTGGGCTTTAAATTCTGGCAGAGTGCCAGAGGCTTTTTTTTGGGGGTCCCAAAATCATTTGTAACCCTCCTTTCCCCCCAACTGCTAAGTCAGCTGATACCAATTCTCTATCTATCCTCAATCATCTATCTGCTGACTTTGCCAAACCCATACACACTATACCCATCTCTTTTGTGGTCAGATGTATGGATGAATTCCCCAAAGCATGTAGTGCAAGGGCCTGCCTGAATACTTTCAAATGGTACTGTTTAAAGTTTTTGTATACTATTATTATTTTGATAGGTAATAGCAGAATGTCCAAATGTGCTAAAATGTGTACAATGTGTGTTTATATCTTTGTATTATGACACTTCTTACCTGTCCAGTGGGCTGTCAATAGTGTAAGTAAGGAGGGGCTGGCCAAAGTAATACACATTATTTAGGCATTCATCAATCCAATGAAGTGGAGAGGGTTACCTGTCCAAAATATCCCCCCCCCTAAAATGTTAGAAATGGCCCATGAGGGGGGGGGGGATCTGATAGGTGGACCTTATACCTTGGTCTTTCAAAACTCCCTAAAATAAATGTTATATTGATGTTGGCCAAGAATGTTTGTGTCTAATCTGCTTTCCCTGTTTATGTGCAAAATGATTAATTTATTTTTCTTGTTTGACTCCACAGTTTCCTTCCAACCCACAGGAATGGCAGACTGTGGCCTCCCACTTTGCCCAGCGGTGGGACTTTCCTAACTGCGGAGGGGCAATTGATGGGAAACACGTCCACATCTTCCCACCACCCAACTCGGGGTCATACTATTACAACTACAAGGGGTTCAATAGTATTGTGATGTTGGCAGTGGTGTCGGCTACTTATAAGTTCCTGTATGTGGACTTGGGGAAGAAAGGCCGGATGTCCGATGGTGGAGTCATCACCCAGTCGGAGGTCTACAGGCATCTCCAGAATGGCAGCTTGGACTTGCCACCTCCAGAAGACAATGTGGAAGGACTCTCATTCATCTTCGTTGCGGATGAAGCTTGTTTGCGCTGGGGGCCATTATGTGGCCATTCCCTATGAGGACCCTCACCCCGGACCAGAGGGTTTTTAATTACCAGCTGGCAAGAGCCAGAAGAGTGGTGGAGAACACATTTGGAATCATGGCCAGCCAGTTCCGCCTATTTCTTACACCCATACACATGGCGGAGTACAAACTGAATCATATCATCCTGGTGTGCTGTGTTCTACACAACTTTTTAAGGCAAAATTCTGCCAACTATGCTGCCTCAATTGGGCCTGAGGCCGGAATTCATAACGAACAAACCCTGACGCTGCTTGAAAGTGGCCGTCCTGGCTTGCCCCCCCTGAGTGCCCGTGAGGTCTGTCTTAGATACGTTGATTACTTTGCAGGTAGGGGGGGGCATCAATATGCCAGACAATGTATGAAACATTTTTAAAATAAAAAAAACATTTTAACTACTAAAATCTTTGGTGACATTTACTACTTGTGTTTCTTATAACTGACCCTGAAAGAAATGTGGTGAGTCCTGAAAATGGCGTGATTGTGTAACATTACAAAGCACTGTTGGGTGTTATTTACTAAAGGCAAAGACACTTTGCACTACAAGTGCACTTGAAACTGCACTGAAACTGCACTTGTAGTGCAAAGTGGATTTTCCCTTAGGAAATTACCCCCATTGTCACAGAAAACACCAATTTGAGAACAACAAAAGTTTTGGAGCGTTGAAACAATAATCCACACATTCTTGATTATCAATCTTTTTAATATCAGCACAATCACACGTGCATTTATAAAAGGTTTTTAAAACAAACCAACATGTTTGTTGTATAACAATTTTTTGGGTCACATTACTGATCACGGATGTGGATATACGGGGCAATTTAGGTACCAGTGATCACAGGTCAATTAGTTTCAGTATAAATCACACAATTAGGAAACATAAAGGGAATACAAAGACACTGAATTTCAAAAAAGCTAATTTCCCTAAACTACAAAACTTGCTAAAAGGCATAAATTGGGATAAAATATTAGGAACAAAGAATACGGAGGAGAGATGGGTTTGCTTTAAGAGTATATTAAATAAGGGCATTCGCCAATGTAGCCCATTGGGTAATAAATTTAAAAGAGCGAACAAAAGTCCTGGATGGCTTAACTCCAATGTAAAAATGCATATAAAAGCAAAGGAGAAGGCCTTCAAAAAATACAAGGTTGAGGGATCATCCTCAGCATTCAGACTTTATAAAGAATGCAACAAGAAATGTAAGGGTGCAATTAGGACCGCTCAGATAGAACATGAAAGACACATAGCGGAGGAGAGCAAAAAAAAAATCCCAAGAAATTCTTTAAGTATGTAAACAGTAAAAAAGGGAGGACAGACCATATTGGCCCCATAAAGAATGAGGAAGGACATCTGGTTACAAAGGATGGGGAGATGGCGAAAGTATTGAATTTATTCTTCTCCTCAGTCTTCACGAGTGAATCGGGGGGCTTCAGTAACCAAAACTGCAGTGTTTATCCTCATGACACAACACAGGAAGCACCTCCATGGTTAACAGAGGACAGAATTAAAATTAGACTTGAAAAACTTAAAATAGGGAGCAGGAGGCGGAGCCTAGCGGAGCAGACATGCATTGTTAGAGCTCCACACCGCTGAGGAGAGAAGAGAAGGACAAAGCGGAGCCTGCAGGCTCAAAAGGTATCCATTTGAACCTTTTTGCCCCAGGGAACAAACTGTGAAAGTTTGGGCAGGAAATATGGTACTGGGAGGAAACCGTGGCAGAAATAAAAATCACCTCACAAAGAGCTCACAGGCACTCACTGCAGCTGAAGCAGCTCCAGTCACCTCACAAGATACAGCATCAGGGCGCTCTCACAGACAGAAAATGTCACAGCAAGACTCTCCATTTGAGTCAGATACAGAACAAATCCTCTCACAAACTTCTCCACAAGCCTCCTCAGTATCCCCAGTAATATTATTACAATTTGAAAAGATGCTTCATAAGGCTTTAAAACAAACCTCAGACCAAATAACAAAAAGCCTAACCAAAGAAATAAGAGAGCTGGGAAACCGCACCGCAGCCCTAGAAATAAAAATGGATGAAATTGAAATTACTACCCAAGAAAATATAACAGAATTGGAACAATTAAAAAAAGAGAATTTAATACTTCAAACTAAGCTCGAAGATTACGAAAATAGAGCCAGACGTTCAAACTTGCGCATAAGGGGAATACCTGAATCTGTGACAGACCTGCAATCTACTATTACTGCTCTATTACAAGAACTAAAGCCAGATATCCCTATTGAACGTTTAGAACTGGACAGAGTACACAGAGCCCTCACAGCCAAAAAGAAAGATGGACCCCCACGTGATATAATCACAAAATTTCATTATTACAGAACGAAAGAACAAATACTAATTGCTGCAAGAGAAAAAAAGGAACTTAATTTTCAAGGACACAATTATCAAATTTTTGCTGACCTATCCCAACTTACTATTATTAAAAGACGATCCATGAAACCCCAACTAATGGAACTGCAACGCCACAACATTATGTATCAATGGGGCTTCCCCTTTTCAGTCAGATTTAACTACCAAGGTACAATTTACAGAAGCAGATCAGCAGATGAACTACAACAAACCCTTTTAAAATTAAATCTGACAGAACCCACAAGCAGCAACTCTCCCACACGCAGAAGAATGGCATCATCTTCACCTTCAGGCAGCACCCAGAAAATTTCAGAACAAAATGGGAATCATCATTCTCACAAAAGAGGCCGTTATGCCACATCATCCATGGACCAAGAAGATTCAATGGACTGACATCCTAATTCCTGATATCTCTTCATTTATTATACTAAGAGATGGTTCTCTATAAAAAACCTATATTTATAACTGAATGTAACTGCATTCTGATAGTCACACACTGTGTGGGATCATGTTACATTCCAGTTATATTTCTTATTACTTCTGATTTATATAGCCTTAGAATATATAAGTGAAATAAGGAAATTCTTGTTCAGTTATATATTATCAGGTAATAACAATAGATTTATTACTTTTTAGGACAAATATGTTCAATATGCCTCTGAACTGTACCATAACATATCTAAACAGTTGCATATGAATAAAATATGTAATTGTTTACTCTAAAAGGGTTAAAATCCCAAAATAATTCAAACTATCTTCATCAATACCAAAGTTATTAACAGTACCTTTCTAACTGAATTATTTAGCCTAGGGAAAAAACTAACCATATACAACCACCCTGGAATAAATAATTTCAACAAAAACTATATTCTGCACTCCAATTAATGAAACATCATTTTGATGTCTTTTGACATAGCACTTCTCTCCTGTAAGCGGAAGATCCGTGTACCCCCATTAGCCCTCCTCATTCTCCCAACCATATTATGTGGGAGTGTGACGAAGGCACTTATTCCCCTGAGAGAGATATTTATTCTCTTTCACGGGTAAATTGTGATTACTTGCAAAAAATAATTTATACAATGTATCATTTAATCTCATATGTTTTTTGTTTACTCTTTACTCCAGAATTCACTGGTTTCTTTTCTATCTATTCATCTCTTCAGTCCACACAGGTTGATCTGCGCAGTCAGCTCTGCATAACAAAAAGTAAGTCAAAACTATTTGATCTGTTGCCATGGCACCACTGAATATACTTTCCCTGAATGTTCAGGGAATAAATGTCCCTCAAAAAAGGACCAAAGCCTTCCGTACTTTCCATAACAAGAAGGCTCACATAGTATGCCTCCAAGAAACACACTTCACCAAAGATTCTACTCCAAAATATATTTCTCCTTTTTATCAACAAATTTACACGGCTTCTGCCTGTACCAAGCAAAGGGGAACTCTAATTGCATTTCACCGATCCACACCATTCACCTTATCATCAGAAATTAAAGACCCAGAAGGTAGATACCTGATACTCATGGGTTATATAATGGATACAGCAATCACGGTGATTTCCTACTACGCTCCTAACAAACAACCTACACCATTCCTCTCACATATATTACAAGTGATTAATACACACAAAATAGGAACAGTGATAATGTGTGGGGATTCGAACCAGGTCCTCCTCCCATTTCTAGATAAATCACCTTTTACACCATCCAAAATAACCTCTAGATTACCTTTTTCTCAACTTCTTTCCAAATACAATCTGGTAGATTCATGGAGAGAAAGTAACCCAATGAAAAAGAAATTCACTTATTTCTCGCACCCTCATCAAACCTTCACCAGAATAGATCATATTTTTCTAACAATAGGAATGATACCAGAAATTATTGCATCAGATATAATTCCGATTCCGTGGTCTGACCATAATGCAGTATACACTACTATAGCCTCAGCCATACCAAAAGCGCATGACCCAACGTGGTACTTACCGGACATAATGCTCAAACACCCACTACATCAGATGGCCATTGAACAAGCTTTAAAGGAATACATATCAATTAATAATACAACAGACATCTCCCCAATAACACTGTGGGAAGCTCATAAGCCTGTCTTGCGTGGTACAATACAAAGACAAATGGCACTATTTAAACGGGAACGCAAAAATCTAGCAAAAAAAATAGAACTCAATTTTAATGCAGCCTACATATCATTTCAAGATAATCCATCTCAGAGTACAAAATCTCATCTGGAAAAATCTAGATTGGAATACGATCTATTTCTCACTGAGTCAGTTGATAAATCCCTCAAACGCTCCAAACACAATTTCTACATGAATACAAACAAACCAGGTACATATTTGGCTCGGGCATTAAATTCAACTAACAAATCTTTCAAACCAATACGTTTGAAATTATCAAAAAATGTTTACACTTGTAATCCAGTTAAAATAGTCCATAAATTTCACTCACATCTCGCAACTTTATACAAGACAAACAATGAATTTAATCCTACAGAGGCTGAATCCTTCTTCTCAAAAATAACCTTACCTGAGTTATCTCAGAATCAAAAAAACAGTTTGGATGAGCCTATAACTATAGATGAAGTTGCTAATGCCATAAAAGACCTAAAACTTAACAAAAGACCAGGCCCAGACGGCTACTCGGCTTTATACTATAAAACATTCTCAGAAATACTCTCTCCCATTCTCACTGAAACTTTTAACAAACTTCTAGATGGACATTCTTTTCGGCAAGAAACACTAATGGCAATTGTTTGTATGATCCCAAAACCCCTTTCTGATGATACTTCCTGTGTGAATTATCGGCCTATCTCTCTGTTAAACCTCGATATTAAATTATTAGCAAAAATAATAGCAAAACGCCTCAATAGCATTATAGGAAAATTAATACATAGAGATCAAGTAGGCTTCATGCCAAATAGACAGGCAGGCGATAATATACGCAGGGCAGTGTTATTGGCACATATTGCTAAAAAACGGAAAATCCCTTTATGTTTTCTATCTCTCGATATTAAGAGGGCATTTGACACAGTATCCTGGCAATATATGCAATATTCATTACAAAAATGGGGTTTTGGACCCCACTTTTTAACATGGATCAAAGCATTATATAATAAACCCAAAGCCTATATAAAATATGCTGGATACAAATCTGAAGCCTTTAATATCGAAAGAGGTACCCGACAGGGTTGCCCATTATCTCCCTTATTATTTGCCCTTATACTCGAACCCATGGCCCAATACATCAGAACAAACCAAACTATAACTGGCATTGAAGTAGGAGGTATTACACACAAATTATGTATATTTGCAGACGATATATTACTTTTTCTATCATCACCACAGGTCTCTGGTCCTAACTTAATACCAGCTCTTGATGAATTTGCAGCCCTATCCGGCCTTATGATTAATCCTAAGAAATGCCTAGTGCTTAATATTTCACTCACAAACATGGAATTGATCCCGGCTAGGGCTGCACTCCCATTCACATGGGCAGAAAAATCAATCCCATATCTTGGAATTCATTTAACAGCATCTCATTCTGACTTATTCTCAACCAATTATCCTCCTGTATTAAGACAGATCACAAATCTAATAAAACAATGGTCGCAACTTCCTTTATCCTGGATAGGGAAGATTAATGCAATCAAAATGACTATTCTACCCAAATTGCTTTATCTATTCAGAGTCCTCCCTATTCCAATTCCTTCCTATTTTTTGAGAATAGTACAAAAAAGAGCAACTTCGTTTATATGGGGCTCTTCTAAACCACGTATACCTATACACACACTACATCTTCCCAAAAATAAAGGAGGCCTGGGATACCCTAATTTTACTAACTACTACAGAGCAGCACATTTGGCCAGTCTGTCCAAATACCATGCAAAACAGGAAATCCCATTATGGGTATTTATAGAGGCTTCAGAAAATGACCCTCTATTAATATCAAATTTATTATGGCTTGATCCTAAAGACCGCTTTAAAATTCATAATCCCATAACCAAACACTTCTTATCTCTCTGGGATAAACTAAAAACCAAATATCAGTTACAATCTCCACACAATCCTCTCCTTTCTTTTATCAGAAATCCGGCCTTTTATCCGGCATGGATCTACCCAAATTCTTTTAAAGCTTGGACAACATCAGGCATTCAGACACTAAATGACTTCATAGCATCTAAATCATTCCTTTCATTCCCATCGCTTAGAGAAAAATATGATCTACCAAACTCTGAGATATTTAGATATCTCCAAATCAAAAATTTCTATACACCATTCCTAAAGGGGGATACACCATTATCCCAATTATCCATTTTTGAATCAATCTGTACAAAAGATCCATTTGCTAAAGGTACAATTTCATCACTTTATAATCAATTATATGGAGTAGCAAATCTTAATAGACCCTCTTACGTTCAGAGGTGGGAGGAGGACCTGGGACGAACTTTAGAAGACACGGACTGGTCTAACATATGGCTCACATCTAAGTCATCTTCACCCAACATCTTAGCACTGGAGACAAATTATAAAGTCCTAACTCGCTGGTACCTTGTACCCGCTAGAGTGGCAAAATATTCACCTAATACCTCAGCTCTTTGTTTTCGAGGATGCCCAGAAATAGGTACATATTTACACATATGGTGGACGTGCCCAGTAATCCAAACCTTCTGGAAGGAAGTCTTCATGATTGCATCTAAAATATTTAAAAAAATAATACAACCAGATCCATATTTAACTTTACTTAATCTAAAACCAGAATGGTTAACACTCTCTCAATTCAAACTTATGATCCAACTAATAACGGCTGCAAAACAAACAGTGGCCAAGGCATGGAAATCTCCTACATTGGTACTAGCAGAAACAATTCACAGAATGAATAATACAATGTCCCATGCTAAGATGGTAGCCATCGATCAAAATCAAATTCCAAAATTTGAAAAACTTTGGCATCCTTGGATAAAACAACAGTTCCTGTCAAACTTCAATGACTCTGTCCTGTTGCCATGGTAACAGATTAAATGACTTACAGAGACACCCATTCTAAGGCTTCAAAGAGAACTAAAAAGAATAATAAACTAACGAGCGGGACAACCTTGTGGACCATACCTCTACCTTTCAACCCTTTTTCTTCTTTCTCTTTCCTTTTCTCCACCTTACGATTAAAGCTCATTATCAGAATTTATTTGACCTATATACACTCTACTTGTAAACAATATGTATAGTAGGTATAAATCATTTAAATACCTACAAAAGTAACTAAGGAAATGATATATATCTTTAATTTAGGTTTACGTGAACCCAATGTTTAATATTTGAAATTTCATGATATTTACCTATATAAACCCTACTGTAAAACAATGAGCTTACTTTATAGATCCTTGTAAACTTACTTTATGTATCTTTATAACATTGTATACTCAATAAACTTCTTTTGACAAGGAAAAACTTAACATAAATAAATAATAATAATAAATCACCGGGACCAGATGGCTTGCATCCGAGGGAACTCAGTCAAGTGATTGCCAGACCGTTGTTCCTAATTTTTACAGACAGTCTACTGACTGGAATGGTACCAGCTAATTGGAAAAAAGCCAATGTAGCACCAATATTTAAAAATGGCCCAAAATACATCCCTGGGAATTACAGACCAGTTAGCCTAACATCAATAGTATGTAAACTTTTGGAGGGGATGATAAGGGACTATATACAAGATTTTAGTAATGAGAACGATATCATTAGCAGTAATCAGCATGGATTCATGAAGAATCGTTCTTGCCAAACCAATCTACTAACCTTCTATGAGGAGGTGAGTTGCCATCTAGATAAAGGAAGGCCCGTAGACGTGGTGTATATGGATTTTGTAAAAGCATTTAACACAGGTCCCCATAAACGTTTACTGTACAAAATAAGGTCCGTTGGCATGGACCATAGGGTGAGTACATGGATTGAAAACTGGCTACAAGGGGGAGTTCAGAGGGTGGTGATAAATGGGGAGTACTCGGAATGGTCAGGGGTGGGTAGTGGAGTTCCCCAGGGTTCTGTGCTGGGACCAATCCTATTTAATTTGTTTATAAATGACCTGGAGGATGGGATAAACAGTTCAATCTCTGTATTTGCAGACGATACTAAGCTAAGCAGGGCAATAACTTCTCCGCAGGATGTGGAAACCTTGCAAAAAGATCTGAACAAAATAATGGGATGGGCAACTACATGGCAAATGAGGTTCAATGTAGAAAAATGTAAAATAAAGCATTTGGGTGGCAAAAATATGAACGCAATTTATACATTGGGGGGAGAACCTCTGGGGGAATCTAGGATGGAAAAGGACCTGGGGGTCCTAGTAGATGATAGGCTCAGCAATGTAATGCGATGCCAAGCTGCTGCTAACAAAGCAAACAGAATATTGGCATGCATTAAAAAGGGGATCAACTCCAGAGATAAAACGATAATTCTCCCATTGTACAAGACTCTGGTCCGGCCGCACCTAGAGTATGCTGTCCAGTTCTGGGCACCAGTCCTCAGGAAGGATGTACTGGAAATGGAGCGAGTACAAAGAAGGGAAACAAAGCTAATAAAGGGTCTGGAGGATCTTAGTTATGAGGAAAGGTTGCAAGCACTGAACTTATTCTCTCTGGAGAAGAGACGCTTGAGAGGGAATATGATTTCAATATACAAATACCGTACTGGTGACCCTACAATAGAAATAAAACTTTTTCCCAGAAGAGAGTTTAACAAGACTCGTGGCCACTCATTTAAATGAGAAGAAAAGAGGTTTAACCTTAAACTACGTAGAGCAGGGGTGTCCAAACTATGGCCCTCCAGTTGTTCAGGAACTACAATTCCCATCATGCCTAGTAATGTCTGTGAATTTCAGAGTTTTACAATGCTTCATGGGAAGTGTAGTTCTGCAACAGCTGGAGGGCCGTAGTTTGGGCACCCCTGATGTAGAGGGTTCTTTACTGTAAGAGCGGCAAGGATGTGGAATTCCCTTCCACAGGCAGTGATCTCAGCGGGGAGCATCGATAGCTTCAAGAAACTATTAGATAAGCACCTGAATGACCGCAACATACAGGGATATATAATGTAATACTGACACATAATCACACATAGGTTGGACTTGATGGACTTTTTTCAACCTCGCCTACTATGTAACTATATGTAATTACTAAAAGTAGAAATGTCCATTTAAGGTAAAACAGGCATGTTTAAAACCAACAAGAAAGACACAAATCTTGAACTTACAAAGTTCAACTTTTAAAGAAATTAAAAGCAATATCAGACATGAGTATTTATATCCTGTGTTTGATATTGCGTTCAGATGGGGAGAAGTCACTCCTGGAAAAGCCAAATTTTGAAGATGCACACAAATTGCCCAATACACCTTGCCTTACACAGAATCTAGTTTGCATTTCATTCTAGTTACAAACCCATCTACACAACCAAATTATTTTAAGAGAAGTAGGCCATAAAAAATGTATTCAAATGCATATGGCCAAAACAATGGTGTTTTCTAGGCCGAATGAACAATGTTTCATATGAACGAATAATGTGTCCATGAACATGAAAGTTGCCATTTTAAACTGTACAACAGTTAAGAAAAGCACATGGAGCAGCACAAACTTACTAAAAATAAAGAATAGGAACACTGCACAACTACTTACTTTTTTGCAGCACTCTCCTGATCCTTCTGTACTGCTCGTGCTCCCTTAATTTGAGGTCCGACCATCGCTTCCTGAGCAGATCTTTCGATCGTCGTACCCCAAAATTATTCTGCAGACTTTTGACCACTTTCGCCATTATCTTGGCCTTTCTGACATTGGGGTTGGGGTAAGATCCATACTTCCCGTCATAGTCCTTTTTATTATGTCGACCATCTCCAACATCTCCCCAAAGGACATATTTGAGGCCTTAAATCGTCTCCTTCTGGAACGGGACGTTTCAGGCTCCGGGCTTTTCTCCTCCTCCTCCTCGTTGCTGTAATTAGCACGCACCTGCTGTGTCTCCGCCATGTGCTCTTCCCCCACTGCGCGAAACGAGAAGGGGCGGGGAATAGACTAGAAAGAACATCAGGGGCGGGTGGAGTTTCACGCATGCGCAGTGTATATAAAGCGTAACACGCGTGCGTAGTACGTACGATCTGTGAGCGGAGGAAGGAGTATCGGAGGCGCCGATTGTGATAACGAAGGTAAGATCTAAACTTGGGCCTATACTGCTTCTAGTTTGAGGCCTATATTGTAACAAGATTAGGAGAGTTTCGCCTGACATTAGGGTTTATCTTGTGTCTTGCAGATAAAATGGATGGCTTCAATGACCACAACTTCCTCCCCTTATTCATAGACAAATACAGGGAGCTGCCCTGTCTGTGGCAGATCAAACACCCTCAATACAACAATAAACAAAAGAGGCAGGCAGCGCTGGAGAAACTGCTGGAGTTGGTGAAGCCGGTGGTCCCCACAGCAACCATCCCCTATTTAAAAGCCAAAATTGGTGGCCTGAGGAGCACTTATCTAAGGGAGCACAAGAAGGTCACGGATTCCCATAGATCCAGAGCTACAGCAGATGACATTTATGTCCCCAGGCTGTGGTACTATGAGAGACTGTGATTTCTGTCAGACCAGACTGAAGTCAGGGAATCCCTCTCAACCCTTCCTTCCACTCTTCCTTCCACCCCAGCTGAGGCTTCCATTGTCCAACCTGGGACTTCCAGCCAGGGAGAAGTGGAGGAGCCCAGCTGGAGCCAGGTATAGCATTCTTCTACAGATTTCTGGTCAATAAATAAATGATGTTTACTAGATGTTATTATTGATCACTAATTGCTGATTTAATAAAATGTTTTACATATCAATAGACAGTAGTGTTCAAAAATAATTGGGACAATAATGAAAAATGCTGGGCTCAGAATGATAATCTGTTATATTTGTTAACATTCAATTTGCAACAATCATGAGGTGAAAATTGTGTGTGATTAATGAATCAAAAACTCAAACTATGTCCCTTTTTCATACACAGGAAGACCTCAGCCAGGAGGAGGCTGTGGAATGTGGTACACAGGAGGAGGCTGTGGAATGTGGCAGCCAGGAAGAGGCGGGGGTTAGTGGCAGCCAGGAGGAGGAGGGGCTAAGTGGTAGCCAGGAGAAGGCCGGGCCCAGTAGGAGCCTGACAGAATCGCAGGACCCTCCCCTCCGCCTTCCAAACAAAAGACCCAGGAATGGGAGTCACGCGCAGGATTCAGCACTCAGACTGATTCAGGAGGCTTCTACGTCCCTCAGAGCCACCCCCACTCCTGAAGAGGCCTTTGCCTGCATGGCTGCCACCAAACTGCAGGGCATGCAGGAGGGCCAATGCCTCCTGTGTGAGGACCTTCTTTATAAAGTCATAACTAAGGGGGTGAGGGGCGAAATCACACACAAAACCCACCTGAGTGAGTTGGATCATCCTCTTCCTCCTCCTGCCACAACTCCACCACCACAGCCACAGCGTGGAAGGAAGCGTGGAAGGAAGACCAGAGAGTGATGACCCTGGGTTCAGTCTGGTCTGGCAAAAGATGCAGTCTCTTATATGACCACAGCCTGGGGGCACAGATGTCATCTGCTGCTTTCAGGATCTCTGGGACTTCTGGACCAGACTGCACTCCCTTAGATATGGACTCCTCAGGCCACCAATTTTGCAGTAAAATAATTGATGTGTGCCCTGGGGGTCAAAGGCTTCGCCAATTTCTACTGTTTCTCCAGCGTTCCCTCCCTCTTTGTTTGGTTATGAGCCCTTAATAAAGGATTTTTTGTTTCAATTAGACTCGCCTATGTGTGTTTCCCTTCAAAAAGGACAGTTTGTTTGTGAGGAGGCAGGTACATTTCAAATATACAATGTGAAATTAACAAGAGCCACCAACACCAAGAAACCTCCTTGAGAATAAATAATACAAGATAACAATGGTGTTGTGGTAACTTGACAGACAACACACACACAAGAATATTTAGGATGTAAAATCAAAAAATAAAAATAATTACCAACAAGATCAGTCTTGAAAACAATACAAACCAAAAAAAAATCAGGCTTGAAAAAAATACAAACCAAAAAAAAATAATATATATATTTTTTGTCAGATGTGACAAATCAAAATATATTGATGAAATCACGAGAAATAATAAAGAAAGAAGTTTGTGAGATGTCTGTGTGAATATGAGCAGCAAAACTATTTCATTCTAGCATTATAAAGAAGAAGAGAGTGCGCTGCATTAAACTATTTTAAATATTGCAGCCTGGCGGAAGTGCTGTATCCATTCCGAACGCTAATTTTACCAGACTGAGCTGTTCCGTCTCGGAATTTCTTCTGAGCATGCGTGGCACTTTGTGCGTCGGAATTGGCCACACACGGTCGGAATTGATGCGATCGGTTTTTGTTGTCGGAAAATTTTATAGCCTGCTCTCAAACTTTGTGTGTCGGAAAATCCGATGGAAAATGTCCGATGGAGCCGACACATGGTCGGAAATTCCGACAACGAGCTCCAATCGCACATTTTCCGTCAGAAAGTCCGACCGTGTGTACAGGGCATTAGACATACCATACCTGCAAAGTAAATACAATAAAACATAGTAAAAATAAAACATTTTTTACGCAATCTGTGCCTAAAAAATATATGCCGAAGCATGGGGGCAATCTGCCCCTAATGTTAGGAGCAAAACACTCCTCCACCCCTGCCCCCATGCTTTGGCATATATGCTCTTTTGTTTAACTGTGGTGGTGAAATCACCTCCGACAGCGCTGGAGTCACGGCTTTACTTATTGTGGGAGCAAACACTGTTGCTGTCAGAATAAATAAACCCGCGCTGCAGCTGAATGACGTACCTGCTAAGCAAATGATAATGTTAACAATAAAACAAAGTAGCATTACAGTATAACAGTAAGACATAACATACCTGCAAAGCAAATACAATAAAACATAGTAAAAATAAAACAGAGAGAGAACAATAGATATAGAACTATAGTGAGCGAACAATAGAGCGGACACTACAGAGCAAACATAAGAGAGAGAACAATAGAGAGAGAGAGAAGAAAAATTAAACCACAACTATTTTTTTTTAACTTTTTTATTTTTATTTCTTTGTGTTTTTTCACTTTTATAAAAACTGTAAACTGAACGTTGCAGACTAGGGTCTCTTAAAATGTAATGGTCATCTCATCTTTCAAGACCCTGTGTTAGTGTGCCCTAGGACTGTGTAGTGCTGTACCCTACGCTAATACTCCACTAGAGTGTGGCAGCATTTGAAACAGTCACTGATGCAGAGACCAGGTTGGTCAGGACAGGAGGAACAATAAAAGCGGGTGTCATGCCTAAATCTGCATTTTCTGCAGACACATCTTCTTTTGGGGTGTTCTTTGGGTAGGGGTACCAGGGAGGACATAAGGAAAATGCCTCTCATGCAGCCGGCTCACTGCATTTGCATTGGGAAGGTGGGCCATAGCACTGTCTGGAAACAGAAGTTCTGTGACGATCTGTTCCTGGAATTTTAGGAAGGATCCAGTTCGTCCTGAAGATTTTAATAGCACAAAAGCGTTCAGCGGAGCCAATTGAAATAAATACACAGACACTTTTTTGTACCAGCGTCTGGCCTTACGGGCAATTAGGTACGGAACCAACAACTGGCCGTTGAGGTCCACCGCTCCCATGTTAAGGTTTTATTCGTGGACACAGAGGGGTTTCTCCACAACACCAGTCACCGTAGGAATTTGGACTGTCGTATCTGTGTGAAGGGAGGACAGAATGAAAACATTCTGTGAATCCCTCCACTTCACTGCTAACTATTACACTTCAAGTAGGCTCCCCCCGTCTAAGTCGGGATTCTACAAGCCGTTGTGGGAAGCCCCGGTGATTAGATCGCATGGTGCCACATGCGCCAATTCCATAATCAAAAAGGTGACTAAAAAGTGTCATGCTCATGTAATAACTGTCCACGCACAAGTGGTACCCTTTTCCAAATAAGGGTGAATCCCACACAATCTTACCAGCGCTCCGTATGTAGTCTGGGCAGTTCTCCGGAGCTTATACATCTTGACCTCCATATCTGGCACGCTTGCAGATAAGATACTGTTTGATAGACAAGCAGCCAGAAAACTTAATCAGGGACTCATCAACGCAGAAAACTTGATCGGGAGTAAACAAGGCTGCAAACTGTTGGTTGAAGTGGTTTACAAGGGGCCGAATTTTGTAGAGCCGATTAAATCCAGGGTCACCCCAAGGATGACAGAGTTCATTATCATTGAAGTGCATGAACCGCAAGATCTGCTCGTGTCGTGTCCTGGTCATGGAAGCAGAGAACAGGGGCATATGGTGAATTGGGTCAGTGGACCAATATGACTGCAACTCACTCTTTTTAGTTATGCCCATGAGGAGGGATAGGCCCAGGAAAGTCTTAAATTCAGAGACTGTAAAAGGTCTCCAATCTCTGGCAAGGGTTAACTGGGGATTAGCGGCGATGAATTGACCAGCATACAAATTGCTTTGGTCCACAATAGATCTATAGAGATCTTCCGTGAAAAACAGCGAATAAAAATCAAGTGACGTAAAATCAACTGTTTCCACTTGAATTCCGGGTTTGCCAGTGAATGGGGGAAGCACCGGTGCTGCAGAAGTGTTGGGCTCCCAATTAGGATGCAGGAAGGGCATTATGGGCTCGACAGGCCTGTGTTTGTCTTCTTCTTGGTGGCTGTGGAACACTACTAATGCTAGCCACCTCACCCGCTTGAACTTCTCTTATGGGACTAGCCACAACACCAAGTGTTACTGTTCGTTCATTATATACGATGTTTTGGGCCGATACAGGTTAAATACATTTGGTCATGCCTATTTGTATAAAAATAAGTTTTGTACATTGCTGTCTAGATATGTTTGTAACTAGAATGAAAAGCAAGCTTGATTCCGTGTAATGTAAGGAGAGGACACTCAGCAGTTGTTTACACATCTGGACTCAGGAGCACTAGTGTGGGACACAAGAACAAACTTTTTAGAGTGTCCCACACAGGTACTCCAGTGGATACTTGGGGTGTCTCCATGTGTGAAAATTGTCACAAAAAGGTAAGTATTCCAGCTTTGGTAAGGTAAAAAATCATGTCTTCAGCTTGGAACTCTGCTAAAACAGACAATTGTAACCCACTTCTCATCAATATTTCATATTCCTATTTTTGGACTCAAATAACTGTGTGCTAAGTATACCTTTTGTTTCATTCTCATAGGGGAGCAAAGACTTGGATGACACCACTCAGAGGACACCAGGAACCCCACACCTCAGAAAGAAGGGGAACTCAGCACAACACCACACCCCCAGGATCCAGAGGAAGGAGAGGTGGAGGAAGTGGGAGAAACTGTCACCACAACAAGTGAGTGTCTGACACCCCAGCTTCAGTTAATATATGTATGCCTGCATATTTATAATACATGTTTTTACAAAAAATTTTAGGTGATGTGCTGGTTGTGGAAGAGCAAGCTCAACATTTCGCAAGTGCACAAATCCTAATCCAGGACATTGTGGTGTGGAATCATGAAATAGACATCATAAGGAATAAACTCAGTGTTCTTAAACAACAAATGAAGAACATGATTGATGTGTTGGGGAGAATCTAAATATCTTCAAAATGCCACCCCTTTAACTTTTTTGGACTAAACGAAAATATGTTTTGTACATTTTAAAAGCCAAATTTTGAAGATACACACAATGTGTCAACATGTGCTATCTGCCATCAGGGGATATCAATGTAGGTGTTTTGTGGGTGCAACCCCTTTCTCATAACTCAAGTAGGTGAGAGGAAGGGGTTGCACCCCCAAAACACGTCCATTGATCCCCCATGATGGGAGATAGCACATGTTGACATTAGGCATGGGATCAAGAGGGAAATACCCATTTTGACTCCCAAATTGTGTGCATCTTCAAAAATTGGCTTTTACAGGGGTGACATCACCCCATCTGATGAAGGCAAGATCAACACATTTTGGACATACTATAATGTCTGATATTGCCTTCATTTTTTCTACATTGAACTTTGTAAGTTCCAGTGCTGTGTATGTTATATTTTGAAACATTCCTGTTTATACCAAAAAAAAAAATGTAAACAAACTTGAGAAAATGTTTTATTTTACACAAAAATTTTACAACGCACATGTGAATAGTCAAAAAAGTTTGATAGTCAACAATGTGTGGCTTCTTCTTTCAATGCTCAATACTAGTTTTTTTAAGTAAATTTGTGTTTACAGTGACAATGGGGGTTATTTACTAAAGGAAAATCCACTTGGCACTACAAGTGCACTAGGAGAACCTAGGAGGCAGTTAAAAAGAAACACAAGCAATAAAGAAAATTCAAGATTTTATCAGATAATTTTTTTTTATTAAAAAAATATTTAGCCTCCCTAGCCATAAAATAATTAACATATTTCTGGCGAACTTCACTGGTGCTTTGGGGTGCCAAACCAGGACGGCCAGTATCCAGGCCCATCAAGGGATTAGCAGGAACTCCGGCCTCAGGCCGAACTGAGGCAAGATAATTTTGGGCATTTTTCTTTAAAAAAATTGTGCAATATGCAGCAGGATAATATGATGTGATTAATTTTGTAGTCCGCCATATGTATTGATGTCAGAAACAGTCGGAACCAGCTGGCCATTATTCCGAAGGTATTCTCAACGACTCTTCGGGCTCTGGCCAGATGGTAGTTAAAAACCCACCTCTCCGGGGAGAGGGTTCTCTGGGGGAATGGCCTCATCAGGTGCTCGCCCGGACCGAATGCTTCATCAGCGATAAAGACGAATGGGAGTCCTTCAACTTGTCCGCAGCAGGTGGCAATGACAGGCCACCAGTCTGGAGATGTCCGTAGAACTCGGTCTGGATGAAGACTCTTCCATTCGACATCCGGCCATTCTTCCCCACGTCCACATAGAGGAACTCATATTGTGCCGACACCACTGCCATCAACACTATACTATTATAATTGTATATAATTGTAATAAAGAGACCACGAATGGAGTGGTGGCATGATGTGGACATGCTTCCCATCTATAGGTCCTCCACAGTTGGGAAAGTCCCAACGATGAGCAAACTGGGAGGCCACAGTCTGCCATTCCTGTGGCGTTGAAGGAAACTGTGAAGTCAAACTAGAAAAAAAAAAGTGTACTTTTGCACATAACATTGCAAGCAGATTACACAAAAACATTCTTGCCCAACATCAGTATAACATTTATTTTAAGGAGTATTTAAAGACAAAAATATAAGGCCCACTTACCAGATTCCTCACCCCCTCTGATGGCCCATTGTAAAAATTTTAGGGGGGGAGGGTTCGAGCTGAATTTGGGACACAAAAAAAAGCCTCTGGCACTCTGCCTGAATTTAAGGACAACAATAACATTTGGACACATTTTAGGGGGTGTTTAGGGTAAAGCACTACAATGGAGCTGACAAAATACATTGTTAAGTGACTAGGCTAGGTGTATATGGGCCCAGGATAGCATGCTGGGGAGGTTAGTGAAGGCAAATATGCATGAAGGACAAAAAAGGAGCATTGAAAGCTTAAAGCATGCATGAGGACAAAGGGGACATTCACAGCATATTACAATAATGGTAATTAGGGAATGATGAAAGAAATACAATACATTAGCATACATTAAATACATATAATGTGATGTTAAAGGAGGAAACTTACCCTAATATAGTCCTTCTGCAGGACCTGTATGATGGCAGAACAGGTCTTTGGAATAATGATCCCCAGAGCCTGGGGGGAGATGCCTGTAGAGAACTTGAGGTCCTGTAGACTTCTCCCCATCGCCAAATACCGCAAGGTGGCGACTAGCCTCTGCTCCAGAGTAATGGCTTGCCGCATGCAGGTGTCCTACTTCATAATATAAGGGGTCAGCAAAGCCAACAGACGGTGAAAATCGGGGTCTGTCATCCGGAGAAATTCCTGAAATCATCAGGGTTATTCTCCTGGATCTCACGCAGCAAAGGCATATGAGAGAATTGGTCATGCTGGAGCAACCAATTCTTGGTCCATGAACTCCTCCCCACCCTGTTCATAGACCGGGCTTGGGTCCAAGTATGAACCCCAACACCAAGCCCCCACACAGCACGAACTCTACGACGAGTATGCCGGCTTCAAAACGGTCGGCTGCTCAGAACGAACTAACAGAACGCACTGAAGAACAGCAAGGCCCGTGAAGAGCGTGCTGAAAATCAGAAACGAGCAGACAAGAATGCACTGAGAAACAGATACGAACTGACTACACGCACTGAAGAACAGATACAAACCCCACAAGCACAAACTGAACAGCAGTAAAACGATCTGAAAAGCATGAGTCTGAAAAGCGCAAATCGCCTCTCACCAAACTTCTTCTAACACAAGATAAACATGAGATTAGCAGAAAGAGTCCAAAGGGTGGCGCACTGACTATTGAACTTCCTTTTTCTAGTGCCGTCGTACGTGGTGTACGTCACCGCGTTCTGGACGGTTGTAATTTGATGTGACTGTGTGTATGCAAGACAACTTGATCGGAATTCTGTCGCGGTTTTTTTTTAACTTGATTTGCATCCCTGCCATGTAACTTTTTGGGGTTTGGGGCGAGGACTTTTGATCACCAAAAAGGTTAGTCATGCTTGTTATTAGCTTGATTTGTATCCCATCCATGTAACTTTTTTGGGGGTTTGGGGCAAGGACTTTTGATCACCAAAAAGGTAGTCATGCTTGTTAGCTTGATTTGTATCCCTGCTTTTCTAATGTGATTTTTTTAATGTGTCTAATTTCTAGTGTCCTACCCTTGTAGATTGTAAGCTCTTTTGAGCAGGGCCCTTCTAACTATATTGTCAAATGCTGCAGCATCATTTCCATGCCTTTTATGTTTTTTGGCCTAAGTACATATGTTTATACTAATGTTACAATAAAAAGTAGATTTTCTTGCTTTGCTTGAATTTGCAGACTATAAATATATATTTTCTAAGTGCAAACTATTCATACCCCTTCAAATCTGTATTAAATCTAGTTGCATACAAAAGTATTTGGTTGTGCAAAAAAAAAAAAAAAAAATCCCTGCTCCAATGCTGAATTTCAGGGGTCTAGATGTCGACTAAATGTGAATTCTCTCTAAGCACCAAATTAAGAAACAAATATCCCAAAAACAATTTTTTAAACAAGATTTGGTGTGGGTTCCCCCCAAAATAGATACCAGACCTTTTGGGTCTTGCATACATTTTAAGGGGAACTCCACACCAAAATTTGAGAAAAAAATGATGTGGGGTCCCCCCAAAATCCATACCAGGCCCCTTGGGTCTGGCATAGATTTTAAGGGTAACTCCAGGCCAAAATTTGAAGAAAAAATTGGCGTGGGGCCCCTCAAAATCCATACCTGACCCTTATCTGAGCATGCAGCCTGGAGGTCAGGATGGAGGGGGACAAGCGACTGCCCCACTCCTGAACCATACCAGGCCACATGCCCTCAACATGGGCATGGTGCTTTGGGGTGCCCCCCAAAGCACCTTGTCCCCATGTTAATGGGGACAAGGGCCTCTTCCCGACCACCCTGGCCGGTGGTTGTCGGGGTCTGCGGGTGGAGGGCTTATCGAAATCTGGAAGCCCCCTTTATCAAGGGGCCCCAGATCCCAGCCCCCCTATGTGAATGGGTATCGAGTACATTGTACCCCTACCCATTCACCCAAAAAGTGTCAAAAAATAAAAACCACCAGAGACAGTTTTTAACAAATACTTTATTTTAAAAAATATAAAAAGTGTCCCGCGATGTACTGTACATCCATCTTCAATCACCGTGCCCTACGGACCTGAAAAATAGCAAAAGAACAAAATGCTACGCCTTGATGGGAGGGCTCCCGCCGACTACTGTCTCTTCGCTTTGACAGGTGTAATATTGGCAAGGGGCGGGGCCATCCAGTTACATAACCAGGTGACCCCGCCCCTTTTGATGTCACTTGACATCAAAGGGGTGGGCTGCCGGGTGACATAACCGGGTGGCCCTGCCCTTACCTATAAAAGAACTGTCAAAGCGCGCAGAGCGCATACAGCGGGAGCACTCCCATTGAGGCAGAGCGTTTTGTTTTTTTTTCTATTTTTTGGGTCCGTCGGGCACCGTGATTGACGATGGATGTACATCGTAGGACACTGTTTTTAATTTTTATTTTTTTAATAATGGATTTGCCAAAAACTGTCTTTTTTGGTTTTTATTTTTTGACACTTTTTGGATGAATGGGTAGGGATACAATGTACCCGATACACATTCACATAGGGGCGGATCTGGGGGCCCCCTTGTTAAAGAGGGCTTCCAGATTCCGATAAGCCCCCCGCCCGCAGACCCTGACAACCACTGGCCAGGGTTGTCGGGAAGAAGCTCTTGTCCCCATCAACATGGGGACAAGGTGCTTTGGGGGGCACCCCATGTTGAGGGCATGTGGTCTGGTATGGTTCAGGAGGGGGGGCGCTCGACCGTCCCCCCTATCCTGACCTCCAGGCTGCATGCTCGGATAAGGGCCTGGTATGAATTTTAGGGGGGACCCTACGGCAATTTTTTTAAAATGTTGGTGTTGAGTTCCCCTTAAAATCCATACTAGACTTTAGGTTCTGGTATGGACTGGGGGGGTGGAACCTCACGCCATTTAAAAAAAAAAAAAATTATAATAGCCAATGCCACATCAACATGAGCATGGTTGTGACCATAATATTAATGGCTCATTTGCTAAACATTATTGTATAGAATTAAAAACATCACGACACTAGTAAATATATTTTCTATGTACGATAGTGCTCAGCCCAATAGGCTAGTGGTCAGCGCTTCTACCTTGAAAGACTCAGGCCTTGAAGAACTCATAGGTTCAAATCCCACAGTGGGATACTAAAATACTGCATTGGACTCATCAGCATATGCTAAAAGTAGGCAAATGTCTATTAGCCAATGCAGTTTGGTGGATTCTGTTATATTAACTTTTCAAATGCATGCAATGGTATGTAAGTATTCAATAATATTATGGTGTGGAATTCCAAACATCACACACTAGTTAATGGGCAGTTTACATTTGTTTTTTTGCTTATTTTAATTTGCTTGTGCACAGGAAAAATAAACACAGCTGGTGAGTGGTAGGTTGGCTGGGAATTGAACTCCTAATTTGAGTGTTTTGGAGACATCTGAGCAGACCACCAAGCCATTGTGCTAAGTACGTTGAAACCTGTATAATAGTGTGGTATGATTAAAGAATGAACATAAATAATTACTGCTTTAAATTCACCTAAATAAAGAAAAACATGAGAAAAATAACATAAAACCGATATGTAAGTGTAAATGTTCAATGCCTGTAACTTTACAAAATAGCAAACATTACTCTGAAATATTAATTTGTTAGCAAAAGAAGAAAAAAATAGGAATACTAATTACAATATACAACAATAGATGCACGTGAGGTAGAGCACATCTCACATATAAATTTTTTCTTCACATAGATGGATCATGGTTGCAGTGCAGTGCTATGTAATAACTTGGTAGCAATTGGCACTTGCAGATCCATGGAATCGCCAATTAGCGCCAATTCCGAATTTACTAAGGCATATCCGCCGCTAATAGCATGATTTTTCATTCGCACGTTCACCTAGTTGAACTCTTAATTGCTTGAAATGGGGCGCTATTACATGTAGAGCACCCAGTACTTCCTGGGAATCTTAGTAAATCAGCCCTATTGTGCCATCAAAATACAATTTTGAATTTATCTAAATCAAGTAAGAGCATTTCTATGTCGGGTATCTGTCTTGATATAGCTGTAGGTATATTTTTTTGAAACTTGTCTAAATAAGAGAAACATATATACAGTATATGAAAAAAAAACAAATGTCTTAAACCCACACAATTTGACTTATATGATAATACTTTATCACCATCTAGCGTTGAGCTAGAGAATATATCTAGGCTCACACTTTAAAAAACAATTTGGCAAATGTAGTATTATAACTACCTGCAGAGCAAATATGTATATAACCTTGAATCAGTCTTACTGATTGTAAAACATAAAAGTAGAAAATAACCAGTAAAACGTTTAACTTGTTCAGAATAGCATTTTAACCATTTGGGAGAACGTTTTCTTAAAACATGTAAACCGTCTCTTTAGGATGTTGAAATTATTTAGTATGTACAGTGCCTTGAAAAAGTATTCATACCCCCTGAAATTTTCCACATTTTAGCATGTAACAGCCAAAAATGTAAATGTATTTTATTGGGATTTTATGTGATAAACCAACACAAAGTGACACATAATTGTGAAATGGAAGGAAAATGATAAATGGTTTTCGATTTTTTTTACAAATAAATAACTGAAAAGTGTGGCGTACATTTGTATTCAGCCCCCCTGAGTCAATACTTTGTAGAACCACCTTTCACTGCAATTACAGCTGCAAGTCTTTTTGGGTATGTTTCTACCAGCTTTGCACATCTAGAGAGTGACATTTTGCCCATTCTTTTTTGCAAAATAGCTCAAGCTCTGTCAGATTGGATGGAGAGCATCTGTGAACAGCAATTTTCAAGTCTTTCCACAGATTCTCAATTGAATTTAGGTCTGGACTTTGACTGGGCCATTCTAACACATGAATATGCTTTGATCTAAACATTTCCAGTGTAGCCCTTGCTGTATGTATTGTTGTCCTGCTGGAAGGTGAATTTTCGCCCCAGTCTCAAATCTTTTGCAGACTCAAATAGGTTTTCTTCTAAGATTGCCCTGTATTTGGATCTATCCATCTTCCCATCAACTCTGACCAGCTTCCCTGTCCCTACGAAAGAAAAGTATCCCCAAAACATGATGCTGCCACCACCATGTTTTACGGTGGGGTAATATGTTCAGGGTGATGTACAGTGTTAGTTTTCCGCCCCACATAACATTTTGCTTTTAGGCCAAAAAATTACATTTTTGTCTCATCTGACCAGAGCACCTTCTTCCACGTTTGCTGTGTCCCCCACATGGCTTCTTGCAAACTGCAAACGGGACTTCTTATGGCTTCCTTTCAACAATGGCTTTTTTCTTGCCACTCTTCCATAAAGACCATATTTGTAGAGTGCACAACTAATAGTTGTCCTGTGGACAGAATCTCCCCCTGAGCTGTGAATCTCTGCAGCTCCTCCAGACTTAACATGGGTCTCTTGGCTGCTTCTCTGATTATAGCTCTCCTGTCAGTTTAGGTGGACGGCCATGTCTTGGTAGGTTTGCAGTTGTGCCATACTCTTTCCATTTTTGGATGATGGATTGAACAGTGGTCCGTGAGATGTTCAACGCTTGAGATATTTTTTTTATAACCTAATCCTGCTTTAAACTTCTCCATAATCTTATCCCTGATCTGTCTGGTGTGTTCCGTGACCTTCATAGTGCTGTTTGTTCACTAAGGTTCTCTAACAAACCTCTGAGGGCTTCACAGAACAGCTGTATTTATACTGAGATTAAATTACACACACAGGTAGACTCTATTTACTAATTAGGTGACTTCTGAAGGCAATTGGTTCCACTAGATTTTAGTTAGAGGTATGATAGAAAAGGGGGCTGAATACAAATGCGTGCAACACTTTTCAGATATTTATTTGTAAAAAGTTTTGAAAACCATTTATCATTTTCCTTTCACTTCACAATTATGTGCCACCTAGTATATCACATAAAATCCCAATAAAATACATTTACGTTTTTGTTTGTAACAGGACAAAATGTGGATAATTTAAAGAATACTTTTGTGAGGCACTGTATAGGCACAGTGAGTTGTATAAAGGTTATCATCAATCAAACCTGCTAATGAAGAAATTACAAATAGGCAGTGATGTCTCTGGAATATACTGTTGATCTGATAATCTGTTGTAAGTACCGTGGAACCTTTGATTGCGAGCATAATCCGTTCCAGGAAAATGCTTGTGATCCAAAGCACTCGCATATCAAAGCAAGTTTCCCCATAGAAGTCAATGGAAACTAAGTTACTGTAATTCGTTCCACATTGACTTCTATTGCATGCAATACCGCATGTGGCCAGAGGTGGGGGGGGCGCCGGAGAAACTTGGAAATACTCAGAGACTGCTCGGATGCACTCGGAAACCCTCGGAAACACTTGGGAACTGAGTGTTTCCGAGTATTTTCGAGTGGCTCCGAACGGCTCTGAGTGTCACCGGCGCCCCCACACCTCTGGCCAAATGCGGTACTGCACACCGCAGAGGCTTGAATCCTGCTCGCAAACCGAGTCAGGATTTAAAAAAGATAGCTTGCATTGGCGAAACGCTCGTTAACCGCGTTACTCGCAATCCGAGGTTCCACTGTATAGGCAAAAGTCAGCTGGTTTCCGAATCATGATGGTTATAAGATAGCGTTACTATTCCCAGGAGGTAATGATCATGCGTAATTTCAAAGTTACTTGTTGTCAGACCAGTACAAGTGGAGTACCGGTAAACCATGCACTAATGGGTATAGATGTTTTGTCCAGGGAAAGTTCTTTCAAAGACTATAAGGTTTATGTCTCCATCTAATGGCAAAGCTGAGCAACGATAGAGCTAGCCTAGTGTTATCATGTTTTGTAGGTTTAGGCACTTTCTTATCAACAGCTTATGGTATATACTGTAGGTTGTGACTATCAGTTCCATAGGCCGGCTGGAAAATCCATTCTTATGGGCTAGCCAGTAAAAAGATTTGGGGAGTTTAAAAGTGGCTAGTTTCCAAGGCTGGGCTATGCTTTAATTCTTTATTCACAGTTAGAGTAAATGACCAATCCAAATCTGAGATCCATAAATGAATCGGTGTACGCTGTAAGTGATTTCGATAAAGCAATTAATCCTCCTTGTTTTGCGTGTAACCCTGTAGTTTTTGTGATAGTGACTGTTAATGTCTGTGACCGATTGTAGTTTTTGCCATATATGGACTTTCTGCATGAGCTTTTATAGCCAGTGCTGTAAGTTGTGAGATGACTCTTACATTGTAGAAGAAACTAATGTAAAGAAATGTTGGATTATCTTCACTGGTCTTCTCTCATTCTGGGATTTTTAGATGGGGAAGCGAGATCCATATTGTTCGGACCAGTGTGTTTATGCGTTTTCCCTTTTTTCGACATCAGTGTTGTTGACGGGGCCTTAGGTAAGTGGTGGTTCTGGATCTTTTCCAGGGAGTATGCATTCCTGATACCACTCAGGAAGGTCGATCATATCTAGCTGCAGGTTTTCATAGAAAGAGGGTAAAACATCAGGCAGGCAGAGGATGACGTTTTTGACATTGTAGGATGCTTGTAAGGCAAAAGGAAACTTCCATTTATATGTAATACCTTTAACTCTCAGGATTTCTAAAAGGGGATACAGGGCTCTCCTATTTTTGAGAGTGATTGGTGACAAATCTTGGTACAGTGTAATGGTGTTCCAATTGAAGGTAATTAATTCATTCTGTCCATCGGCGTGCGCAGCCTATTGCATTAGGGTGTGCACCCCAAGGCTCAAACACACATGCATGTGTGCGTGTGTGTATATATATATACCCTATATACTCGAGCGTAAGTCGATCCGAGTATAAGTCGAGGCCCCTAATTTACTGGGAAAAACGTATTGACCCAAGTATAAGACGAGGGTGAGAAATGCAGCAGTTACTGTAAGTGGAAAAAGAGGGTCAACAATGCCCATCTGCAGCTGCATGCCTCCCTGTGTCCTGTGCAGCCTACCTGTATCCTGTGCATGAGTCCTGTACATGTGTATGTGTCCCTGTGTCCTGTACATGTGTATGTGTCCCTGTGTCCTGTGTATGTGTCCTGTGCCCTGTGCATGTGTCCTGTGCCCTGTGCATGTGTCCTGTGCCCTGTGCATGTGTCCTGTGCCCTGTGCCCTGTGCATGTGTCCTGTGCCCCGTACATGTGTCCTGTGCCCCGTACATGTGTCCTGTGCATTTGTATGTGTCGCTGTGTCCTGTGCATGTGTCCTTGTCCTGTCCTCTGTGCATGTATCCTGTACATGTGTATGTGTTCTGTGTGCATGTGTCCTGTGTCCCTGTGCAGCCTACCTGTGTCCTGTGCAACCTCCCTGTGGCGATCTCCATCCTCCGATCAGCGTGTGATAATACACTTCGGCAGCCATTCCACTGTTCAAAATCCATGCCTCCTCCTCGTCTGTGATAGGCAGAACACTCAGCAGTCAGCCTATCATGGACATTCTCTCATTCTCATACCACAGACGACGATGAGAGAATGTCTGTGATAGGCTGTACACTGACTGCTGGGAAATTGAGTATTCAGCCTATTACAGACGAGCAGGAGGTGCGGCTTTTGAAAGATGGAATAGCCTCCGTACGGAATTATCACACGCCAGCCGCCGTCTGCCTGCATGACACGCTGATCATGTAGGCAGATGGTGGTGACTCGAGTATAAGTCGAGGGGGGCACTTTCAGCCCAAAAAAAAGGGCTGAAAATTTTGACTTATACTCCAATATAATATAAATTATATATATATATATATACATATATACACACACACACACACACACACACACACACACACACACACACACACACACATATATATATATATACATACACACTTAGAAATAAATATAAAAAACATTTTAAAACGTGTTTTAATTAAACACTTCTCAAATAAAAAAACAAAAAAAAAAAAAAACTTGAATTTTAAAAATGTATTAAAACATTTAATTGTTCACACTAGCGGTTGAGGCGCAGTAAAACCCTGCTGTTGAGCTGCGTTTTTACCACCCCTCAACCATTACCATCTTTTAGCTTTAGAGGCAGCAGCTGGTCTCGTTCACATGCCACAGCTGCAATTGTACTCCCTGTTGCTTTCAGCAGGTGTGGCACCCACATACAGCCAGAGCCCGCAAACCAGGGAAGATGTATGCCCTGTCAGAGTGCTTCGTTGTAAAGGTGAGAATTTCATAATGTGCCAGTATGTGATGCATACTAGCACAATATGCAATTGCCTTACAGGGGAAAGTGTTTTGTTTTTTTTTCACCCCTGCGGTTTACAACTGCTTTAAGTTGGTACATGTGCATGAGTTTTTTTTATTCAGATCGCTAGCTGACGGGTTCTTGCATCTACACAAGCGGTATGGATACAGGAATCCCCCCTGCTGGGACATCGTATTCTGACAGCAGGGACTCTCCACCATCAGAATACACTGATGTGTATGTACAGTGCTGCAGCTGATTGGCTGCAAGAACAAGGTTTCCAGTAGTCCTGTCCAAGAGAAGCTGATCTAATGATCGGCTTCTGTCTTACAGGGAAGGCTACACACAGATTGAAATATATCCAGTCCCTGGTCAACTGGACAAATCTCAATCTTTGTGTACTCAGCTTTACCTTATTCCTTGCTCTACTCCCTCCACTGCTGTGACTGTCCCCCTTAGCTTCTGTGTAAGGTACTGGCTGTGGTCACACTCCAGCCTCTCCATCATACCATACAGAGTTAATGTCTCTGTATGATATGTGATGATGTCACGACTTGAAGTGAAGAAAAAGAGCTTGGAATCAGGAAAGTAAAAGAGTATATCCCCCCTCCCCCCAACGCAAGGATGGACTTATTAATGAACTAAGCATATACAGAATCCATTCGTAAAACAGTGAGGTGTGTGATACATCAAACCAGCAGGTATACAGACAGTCCTATGCACATAGCTCTTCAAAACAAAAAGAAACATGACATAGCATAGGAGGTAAATATCGTACACCAAGTTAT
The DNA here is from genome assembly GCF_042186555.1 of Aquarana catesbeiana. NCBI lineage: Eukaryota > Metazoa > Chordata > Amphibia > Anura > Ranidae > Aquarana > Aquarana catesbeiana. Next base: position 96,601,777 of record NC_133334.1, on the reverse strand, counting down.
TGTCTATAGGGCATTAAGCGAAGGTTTAATATAATCAGTAAACAAATATAAAGGATGGGATTTTTTACTTTCCTGAAGTTGGGATGTATTATGGAATTCCATATATTGATGTTAATGCTCAGATTTTTTGCTAGGATGAGAATTACTGAGACTTCTGAGGTGCTACATAGATGTATTTACCATACACATTATACAACAAAAAAAGAGAGAGGAAATGGGACTTTCTATGAGGCAAGTCATTGGATTGTTCAGTTTATTAAGAAATAGCAGATTACATTAAGGAAAGTATCAATCTGTAATACAGGACACAATCCAGTGTAATATATTTGCATAAATATAAAAACAATTGTACAGAAGAAAGTACAGAATAATAAATAAACATCTTCATTACAAAAGGACACTCATCCATTCATAAAAGTTCAATGAACATGATCGATTTTACATGGTAGACCAAAATTGTTTAAAGCATCAGTTTGATATAACTCGACGCACGTTTCATGGCTCTTGCCAATCATCAGGAGTAAGATGCTCTGAAAATAAATCAGTAATGTTTATAAGTATGGATATCCTTTAAACGGCGAAACAATCTCTCAAAAATAAAGGTGTGTAACTTACAGTGCGGCCAAATGGTGGTACCCAACCTAGGATCCAAAGGAAGAAGGGGGACAAGGATAATCATCTCACCCGGGGCTGAGGTGAGGAATCCCATCCAGGCCAGACAACAGCAGCCAGGTGAGGACCAGGTGACCATGTCACAACCATGTGGTTCTGGTGTGTGCTTATCAGTCCATACTGCTCTGCAATGGTAAGAAAATGAAATCATGTGAAATTGATGTGTGTAGGTAATGAGTGGAGCCTATATCAGTAGGTGAGTGAAGTGATGAATGGTGTTGTGATAAAGTGTATGAACTAAAAAAACAAAGAAAAAAACCCCACAAAAACAAAATAAAAAAGTAAGTGATTGTATCCAAATTAAAAATGAATAATGGACTGTGTAATGTGAAAGCTATGAATAAACCCAAAGGAATGTAGTGACAAGTATGAAACAAATGAAATTACCTTGTGTGTGGATCTGTGACTGGAGACATAACTTGTGCTATTAGTTATCATGAATGCCAAACTGGAGTTCTCACACATTGTGACAGTGAAAAAAAAAACTGGGGTGTGCCTGGGCATTAGGGTGTGCCCAGGCACACCCGGCACACCCGCTGCGCATGCCTATTATTCTATCTGGTTTAAGCGAGTATCTCCTCTTTTAGGCAAAAGTTACTTAGATAGCATATTATGTCTCTTGGTGGTGCAGTTTCTAGACCTCGGGGTTTCAGAGCTCTATCATAGCTCCCAATTGTTCCTGATTTTGAGGGACTGTCTCTGATTTGGAGCAATGTCCCTCTGTCCCTCATTCCACCTCATTTGTCCCTCTATTTGGTCTGATCTATATAGTTGTATATAAAATGCACTTTTTATCTTTCAAAAAGTGTTTCCCAGTGCTAAATTTTTCATCCAATTTCTAAATTGCTGCATTTGTACATTTTAAAAGCCAATATAAAGGAATAGTAGTGGTTAAAAAAAAGTGTATTTAATTAACTTTTTTGGTTAATTCTCCTTTAAGGGAGTGTGGCAGGGGGCGTGTCCTATGCCTACATACATCTGTTATCGCTCCAAAAGGTTATTAAAAATTAAACTTAGAGCTGGTTTGATATGGTCAGATACTACTGTTTCAGGGACCCCTCTAATCCTAATATTGTTCCTTCTGCCCCTGTTGTCCAGGTCTTCTAGCTGCCTATTCATAGTGATGAGATGTAGTAAACGTGTGCTTGTGATTAACCCCAGCCTGTTTATGGCTTTCTCCCTCAAAGCAAAGACAGTCATATCTGCAAATGTGAGGGGGTGATCAGGGTGTGTTATGTCTCTCATGACTCCTCTGAAGCAGAGATTCATCATCAAAACCCTCCTCATGCCGAGCTGCCACCATCTTGTCTGTAACAGAGCTGCTTCTAGCTGAGGTTTGTGTCTTGAAGATGAATGGAATACGTTGCGATGCCGCTGCTGAAGACTCACAGGATCTGTTTTGTGGGTTAGACTTGGTTAGTCTGCCCATTTTCAAGCAGGAACCAGGTCGCCTGTGTGAAAGAAAGCCGCTGCAGACTCTGAGCTGTTCTAACATGTGGCCATTTCCATCCCGTGCCAAGCCATGCTCCAGCATGGATTATTCTAGGTATTTAATTAGTAAATACAATTGCAAACATTGCTGATACAGGCAGTCCCCGGGTTACAAACAAGAAAATCAGAAAGAGTGTATCACCACAGGGGAGCACTGTAGATACACAAATAAATGTGTGCCAACCTCCTAACTATTTGGGAAATATTTGTACATATTTGCAGTTGGATTGGTAAGTTTATATACATTTTTTGAAGTGACCACTTGTTTGGGTCATTGAATGTTTAGATATTAGCTGCAGTGGCGGAACTTTTAGGGTCACAGTAGTCGCACTTGCGACTGGGCCCTGCTGTTCTGCCACTGTGGAGGGGGGCCCAAGACCTGACATCTCCACCTGAACCTCTGGCTGTTCGTTTTAGTATGCAGTGGGGGAGGTGGGAGGTGGTGATTTGGCGATCGGTAGCTGTATGGTGCCCGCGAGCCGCGGGATCTCCCTGGGGCTTGTAGTTCTCTCTCCGAATGTATACAGTGGAGAGGGGAGGGGCCTCTGACTCTGGCATGTATCAGCTTCACTCTTCAGTGAGTCACTCTGGTTTCACACTCTTGTTGATACATGCCCGGGTCAGAGGCCCCTCCCCTATCCAGTGTATACACTTGGGAGGAGAACTACAATCCCCAGGAGATCCCGCCACCTGTGGACAAAATACAGCAGTCGACCACCGCCTCCCACCTCCCCCCAGGTGGGGGGCACAGAGATGTGCTGGGGGTTGGAGGTGCACAGACAGCGGAGACCGACCAGGTACAGGGGAACCTCTGGAAGGGGGGGGGGCGGCTGTCTGGGGACCCTAATGTTAGGGGAGGCTCTCTGGGGACCCTGATGTAAGGGGGGCTCTCTGGGGACCCTGATGTAAGGGGGGGCTCTCTGGGGACCCTGATGTAAGGAAGGGCTCTCTGGGGACCCTGGAGTAAGGGAGCCCTCTGGGGACCCTGATGTAAGGGGGGGCTCTCTGGGGACCCTGATGTAAGGAGGGGCTCTCTGGGGATCCTGATGTAAGGAAGGGCTCTCTGGGGACCCTGGAGTAAGGGTGGTCCTCTGAGTACCCTGATGTAGGGGGGAGGCTCTCTGGGGACCCTGATGTAAGGAAGGGCTCTCTGGGGACCCTGGAGTAAGGGGACTCTCTGGGGACCCTGATGTAAGGGGACCCTCTGGGGACCCTCTGGGGACCCTGGTGTAAGGAGGGGCTCTCTGGGGACCCTGCTGTAAGCAGGGGCTCTCTGGGGCCTGATGTAAGGAGGGGCTCTCTGGGGACCCCGATGTAAGGGGGGGCTCTCTGGGGACCCTGATGTAAGGAGTCAACCATCACTGCAGCCCTCCACCAGTCGGGGCTTTATGGCAGAGTGGCCCAACAGAAGCCTCTCCTCAGTGCAAGATACATGAAAGCCAGTATGGAGTTTGCTAAAAAAACACCTGAAGGACTCCAAGATGGTGAGAAATAAGATTCTTTGGTCTGATGAGACCAAGACAGAACTTTTTGGCCTTAATTCTAAGCAGTATGTGTGGAGAAAACTAGGCACTACTCATCACCTGTCCAATACAGTCCCAACAGTGAAGCATGGTGGTGGCAACATCATGCTGTGGGGTGTTTTTCAGCTGCAGGGACAGGACGACTGGTTGCAATCGAGGGAAAGATGAATGCAGCCAAGTACAGGGATATCCTGGATGAAAACCTTCTCCAAAGTGCTCAGGATCTCAGACTGGGCTGAAGGTTTACCTTGCAACAAGACAATGACCCTAAGCACACAGCTAAAATAATGAAGGAGTGGCTTCACAACAACTCCGTGACTGTTCTTGAATGACCCAGCCAGAGCCCTGACTTAAACCCAATTGAGCATCTCTGGAGAGACCTAAAAATGGCTGTCCACCAATGTTTACCATCCAACCTGACAGAACTGGAGAGGATCTGCAAGGAGGAATGGCAGAGGATCCCCAAATCCAGGTGTGAAAAACTTGTTGCATCTTTTCCAAAAAGACTCATGGCTGTATTAGATCAAAAGGGTGCTTCTACTAAATACTGAGCAAAGGGTCTGAATACTTAGGGTCATGTGATATTTCAGTTTTTCTTTTTTAATAAATCTGCAAAAATGTCAACAATTCTGTGTTTTTCTGTCAATATGGGGTGCTGTGTGTGCATTAATGAGGAAAAAAATGAACTTAAATGATTTTAGCAAATGGCTGCAATATAACAAAGAGTGAAAAATTTAAGGGGGTCTGAATACTTTCTGTCCCCACTGTATATACAGTATCTTACAAAAGTGAGTACACCCCTCACATTTTTGTAAATATTTTATTATATCTTTTCATGTGACAACACTGAAGAAATTATACTTTGCTAAAATGTATAGTGAGTGTACAGCTTGTATAACAGTGTAAGTTTGCTGTCCCCTCAAAATAACGCAACACACAGCCATTAATGTCTAAACCGCTGGCAACAAAAGTGAGTACACCCCTAAGTGAAAATGTCCAAATTGGGCCCAAAGTGTCAATATTTTGTGTGGCCACCATTATTTTCCAGCACTGCCTTAACCCTGTTGGGCATGGGGTTCACCAAAGCTTCACGGGTTGCCACTAGAGTCCTCTTCCACTCCTCCATGTCAACATCACGGAGCTGGTGGATGTTAGAGACCTTGCGCTCATCCGCCTTCCGTTTGAGGATGCCCCACGGATGCTTATTAGGGTTTAGGTCTGGAGACATGCTTGGCCAGTCCATCACCTTTGCCCTCAGCTTCTTTAGCAGGGCAGTGGTCGTCTTGGAGATGTGTTTTGGGTCGTTATCATGTTGGAATAATGCCCTGCGGCCCAGTCTCTGAATGGAGGGGATCATGCTCTGCTTCAGTATGTCACAGTACATATTCGCATTCAAGGTTCCCTCAATGAACTGTAGCTCCCCAGTGACGGCAGCACTCATGTAGCCTCAGACCATGACACTCCCACCACCATGCTTGACTGTAGGCAAGACACACTTGTCTTTGTACTCCTCACCTGGTTGCTGCCACACACTCTTGACACCATCTGAACCAAATAAGTTTATCTTGGTCTCATCAGATCACAGGACAAGAAAACTGTTTGCAGGCTTTCTTGTGCATTATCTTTAGAAGAGGATTCCTTCTGGGACGACAGCCATGCAGACCAATTTGATGCAGTGTGCGGTGTATGGTCTGAGCACTGACAGGCTGACTCCCCACCCCTTCAACCTCTGCAGCAATGCTGGCAGCACTCATACGTCTATTTCCCAAAGACAACCTCTGGATATAACGCTGAGCACGTGCACTCAACTTCTTTGGTCGACCATGACGAGGACTGTTCTGAGTGGAACCTGTCCTGTTAAACTGCTGTATGGTCTTGGCCACTGTGCTACAGCTCAGTTTTAGGGTCTTGGCAATCTTCTTATAGCCTAGGCCATCTTTATGTAGAGCAACAATTCTTTTTTTCAGACCCTCAGAGAGTTTTTTGCCATGAGGTGCCATGTTGAACTTCCAGTGACCAGTATGAGAGAGTGAGAGCGATAACACCAAATTTAACACACCTGCTCCCCATTCACACCTGAGACCTTGTAGCACTAACGAGTCACATGACACCAGGGAGGGAAAATGGCTAATTGGGCCCAATTTGGACATTTTCACTTAGGGGTGTACTCACTTTTGTTGCCAGCGGTATAGACACTAATGGCTGTGTGTTGAGTTATTTTGAGGGGACAGCAAATCTACGCTGTTATACAAGCTGTACACTCACTACTTTACATTGTAGCAAAGTGTCATTTCTTCAGTGTTGTCACATGAAAAGATATAGTAAAATATTTCCAAAAATGTGAGGGGTGTACTCACTTTTGTGAGATACTGTATAAATAAATAAATATATATATATATATATATATATATATATATATATATATACACGCACACACACATATTATATATATGACTTTCTTTACTTCGCTGCTATGGGCTCTAGCCCGAGATCTTTTGTAGACATAGCAACGCCACTGGTGGGGGTCCTTCATGGTTTCTTGCACCGGGGCCCTGAAGATTCTAGTTAAATGTGACAAATATCGATACAAATGGTGTGAAAAAATGTAGCACTTAACAAAATATGTGTGCAAATAATAAGTGCAATACAGTGAAAGTAATACGTATAAAGTCCAACATATATAAGGATATGACCGTGAGTCTCTAGCCCCAAATAGTAACCAGGAAATGGGAAAACAAACAAAGTCCTCAGACAATGGAGAGAGAATCTTCTTTAATGTGCAAGGAATAATGTGAAACATCCACACTGGGGAATCCAGGAAAGTGAAACAAATGGGTACACTTACCAGAGCAGGTGGACCCGGATGTCAGCGACACCGAATCATAAAAGCTTGAGAATCGAATCTGTGGCACTCTCAGATGGAAGTAGAGGTCCAGGGTCTTCTAAGGGTGGCTCCAAAGGATCTCAGTAAACCTGACCTGACCAGAAAACGAACATCTCGGAAGGAACCTCAGCAACAACTCTCATCAAAAACAATGATGTATAAAAAAGAAGAGAGGAAGGGGCTCCAATAGTGCGGATCAAAAAGGAAGGTTTATTAAAACCACAATGACAAATAGATAAAATGTGATCATAATGAATAAAAAGCAATGTGGGGAGCAGTAAGCGTAGGCTGACGCGTTTCATCCACAAAAGACATCTTCAGGGGCTTATAACAGCTCCCCCACATTGCACATGTATATATAAGTATCTATGAAAAATATCCAATCATTGATCATTGAGCATAAGGATAAGCAGTAAACTCTAGGAACCAATTAATGAGCAGTAATAATATGCAGTAACTTCTAACAACCAATTAGTGAGTGGTGTAGATGTCCAGTAACCTCTGGCAATCAATCGGTGAGCAGTATTGATGTACAGTAATCTCTAGCAACCAATCAACAAGCATAAGTCATGTGCCGTAACCTCTAGAGAATAAACAGCGAGCCATCGTGTGTGCTGTAAACTCTAGCAGCCAGTCAGTGAGTGGTAATCCATTTTCAACAAATGTACAAATATTTTACAAACAAGATAGGTTTTGAAGGTTTGTTCTTACGTTGAATTTGTATGAAAGTTGGAATGGGTACATTTTTTAAATGTAATTCCAGCTAAAAAAATGATTTATACGTTTTTTTGAATAGCACAGGGAAAGGTTAACAGCCCTGTAACATTTGTTTTGCATTCTATGCCCCTGTTCAGAAGATTTCACCTCACTTTCTGTCCCTGTGACATTGGATTTTGAAAATGTTGGGTTGTTGTGGAAACAAGGACTGGTGATCAAGCTTCAGTGGAGACACTTTTTTCCCATGATAACTTTTACAGGAGTGAATTCTCCTTCCTAGGGGTAGATTTTCCCTCACATCCTGTTGTCTCCCTCCATTTGCAAGTATGAGTATGTAAGTCCTATGTCTGTAACTCGGGGACTGCCTGTATATGCAAAGCTTTGCATTAAATATATCCCTCTTGGGCAACATAATATTTTAGCAACATACCTAACCCTTTAATTGCCTTCCGTCTGCCGTATAGACAAATGACAGTGGAGCAGGGTGGCTCTTGTTCTGGGACAACATCATATGATGGTGCCCAGTCTAGCTGCAATTGCGCACCTGTGGGGGCACGCAGCGTGGAGTGGCCATGATCTTGGCAAAGAGCACTGATCGCAGCTCTTTACCCATGTGCTCAGCTGTGTTTGGATAATACATTCTATTGTTTTAATACTACACTTAGAGGCCCCCCCCCCCGTTTCTTTTCTACCATGAAGGTAGTCACTCATAATGTACAGGATCTAAATTCGCCGATCAAACAACAAAAAACCTTCCAACATTATTATAGTCAGAAAACTGATATTATCCTATTACAAGAGACCCATTTCCCTAGACACTATAAACCCACCTTTCTCCACGCCAAATTCCCAACCTTCTATTTGGTGAACGCGGAGGACAAAACAAAAGGTGTAGCTATAATATTCTTACATAAATGCAAATTCACTCTGCTCTCTGAGTTTAAGGACCCAGAGGGAAGATTCATATTGGTCAAGGGATTTATTGATGACCAAATTTATACATTCATGTCATATTATTCTCCAAACAATGGTCAGGACAAATTCTTCCAACTTATGTTCAATAAAATAGGGCCCCTAGTAGAGGGCATGGTGATCTATGGGGAAGACTCTAATGTGGCTTTTGATGAAGGGCTAGATAAAAATAAACTTAAAGGTGATCATCTTATATGACCATCAAAAAAGAGCTTAAAGATTGCTAGAATGATCTATTCTCAAGGACTAATTGATATTTGGAGGGAAATCAACTCTACAATGAGTGACTATACCCATTACTCTCCCCCGCATAATTTGTTTGCAAGGATCGACCACATATTCATCTTAGCGAAGCAATCTCCTATGGTCACTAAATCCTTCATTAGAGACTCGGTCGTCTCTGATCATTCAGAAGCATTTGTAGTCTTCAAACGTCCTTTGGGCTCGAATAGCCATAGACACTGGAGACTCAATGAAGCTATTCTAAGTGACCCCATTAAAAAAAATTAAATTGAGAAGGCCATTAAAGAATACTTCACCCTTAATGACATGGGAGATATCTCTCCAACAAACCTTTGGGCAGCACATAAAGCCACAATTAGAGGTAAAATAATTCAAATGTCTGCCCAAATTAACCAAACCAGACGCCTGGAAATAGATAAACTGGAACAGGAATTTCTCGCTCTGTGTAAAAAACACAAACGGAATCCTAAAATGATCTCCATCTCACAAATTGATGCAGCCCGTATAGCACTTAATATGGCTCTCACCTCTAAAGCAGAAAAACATCTCCGATGGACTTGCGCCAGATTTCACTTCTGAAAAGACAAATCAAACTCAATGTTAGCGACAAGACTATCCTCCACAATCTGTTCACACCATCTAGCTAATATAAAAGTAGCAGGGGGGACACCTTCTCAGAATCTGCAAGGAATTATGGGGGCGTTCCATGAATTCTTCTAAAAATTATATAGCACACATAACCTAAACCCCCCCCCAACATGAACCATTTTTTGGACTCAATTAAGATCCCCAAATTAAAAACCCATCATAAACTTCTACTAGAGGATGCGATATCTACAGAAGAAATTATACAGGTCATACAGAAACTAAAAAAACACTCAACTCCAGGACCGGATGGCATCTCAGTCCCCTATTACTAGAATTTCTCCATGATTCTCTCCCCATACTTGGCCCAGTTTTTTAATGACCTCAGACGAGGTTACCCACTGGAAAAGTCTCTAAATGCATACATTTCAGTCATACCCAAACCTGGCAAAGACCCCAGCTTGGTACGCAATTATCGCTGTATATCCCTGATTAATAACGACTTAAAAATCTTAACTAAAATCCTTGCAGACTGTATATCCTCATTCATTGGCCTTTATATTCACAAGGACCAAGTGGGCTTTATCCCGGGCAGACAAGGCCCCGACCAGATTAGAAGAGCTATCGATGTTATTTCCCTTCTCAGATCTAGATGGGATGGAGGTACATGTCAGGAGGGATTCGTATTATCGCTCGATCTTCAGAAGGCATTTGATTCTTTATCTTGGCCTTATATGTTCACCATTCTGAAACGATGGGACTTCGAACAATCCTTTTTCAACATTATAGAAGCACTTTACTCATCCCCTGTAGCCCAAATTCGATTGCAAGGATTTTACTCCCAATCCATTCCCATCTTAAAAGGTACTAGGCAAGGCTGCCCCCTATCCCCACTGATATTCGCTATTGCGATAGAGACTTTAGCCATAGCAATCAGGGTACAACCCGTTATCCAATGGGTAAAATGTGGACCATGACAACAACACAAATGTGCCCTTTTTGCGGATGACCTACTTTTTTTTGTTACTTCCCCAATAACTTCCCTCCCTAACATTTGTCATCCCTTAGAAGACTTCAGCCACATTTCAGGTCTTCACGTGAATTTTTCCAAGTCCTCTGCATTAAACGTCTCCATTCCGAATTCCCTAGTAACACAACTCAAAGAAAATTTCCCATTTGAATGGAGGGACACGGAAATTCCATATTTAGGAATTACACTTACCTCCAAAATAGAAAATCTATATTGAAAAAACTACCATCCTCTCTTTGAAAATATTAAGGAAGACTTAAATCAATAAGCCCACTTGGAGCTGCCCTGTCTTGGAAGAATCAACTCAGTTAAGATGACACTACCCCCGCGGGTCTTTACTTCTTTAGAGCCTTACCCATCCCTATATATAGTTATTCCTTCTATAGATTCTCCAGGGACAGTCACAAATCTTCACTACCCTTTCCTTCCCCCCTCCCCCCCTTCCCTTCCCTTCCCTTTTCCCCCGTCATCTTATTATAGATACTGTTTTTTCTTTATAGCAGTCCACCTTTCCCAACGAATGACAACCATTACTTCATTACTTTGATTACCCAAGGACACTATGGGGGTAATTTACTATAGCTCCAGGAAGTACTGGGCACTATGGCAAATAATAGCTCCCATTTTAGCCAAATGGAAACAAAACCGGCGAATTTGTGCATGAAAATTAGCGATATAAACAGGGAACAACCTTTTGCAAATTCTAAATTGCCACTACTTAGCGCTTCCGCGTATATACAAATGCCAATTCTTATCAAGTTGTTATATAGCACTATACTGTAGCCATGATCCATGTATGTGAAAGAAACATTTTTATCAGAGATGTGCTCTAGTTCCCATGCATCTATTGATTTATATTGCAATTAGTATTCCTAGTTTTTTTTCCTTCTTTTGCTAAGAAATGCAGTTCTGAATGATTATTACATAGTAATGTCTGCTATTCTGTAAAGTTACATGTATTAATCATTTAGGTTACCTATTTGTTGTATGTTGTTTTTTTCATGTTTTTGATTTATTATTTATTAATTTAGTTGACTATAAAGCAGTAATTATTTATGTTCATTCTTTAATAATACTACACTATTATGCAGGTCTTGTACGTAGCACAATGGCTTAGTGGTCTGCTTGGATATCTTCACACCACTCATGGTATGAGTTCAAACAACAGCCAACCTACCATCCACCAGGTTTGTTTATTTTAATTCACTTGTGCACTGAAAAAATAAACAAACAAATAAATGTAAACTGCCCTTTAGCTAGTGTGTGGTGTTTGGAATGTCACATCATATTATAATTGAATACTTACATACCATTGCATGCATTTAAAGAGTTCATACAATAAAATCATTCACATTAAAGTGCATTGGCTACTTGGCAATCACCTATTTTCAGTATATATATATATATGTATATTTGTGTTGCTTTGGCTAATTGGCATTCTCCTTTTCCCACCAATGCAATCTTCTAGGATTTTTCTGTGGGATTTGAACCCATGAGTCTTTCAATACCTGAATGTTTGAAGGTAGAGGTGCTAACTGCTAGCCTATTGGGCTGGGCACAATGATACATACAAATGACTTTTACTAGTGTTTGATGTGTTATATACTATACAATAAAGTTTATCAAATGTAAACTGCTTGTTAGCTAGTGTGTGGTGTTTGGAGATTCACACCAAAATATTAGTGAAAACTTACATACCATTGCAAGCATTTGAAGAGTTAATACAATAATATCAACCACATTAAAGTGTATTGGCTACTTAGCATTCACTGTATGCTGCTTTGGCTAATTGGCTAACTGGCTAACAGTAATTCTCCTTTTCTCCACCAATAGTAATCTTTTAGGATTCTTCTGTGGGATTTGAACCCATGAGTCTTTCAATGCCTGAATTTTTGAAGGTAGAGGTGCTAACTGCTAGCCTATTGGGCTGAGCACAATTATATATACAAAGTACTTTTTCTAGTGTTTAATGGTTTATATACCATACAATAAAGTTTATCAAATATAAACTGCTTGTTAGCTAGTGTATGGTGTTTTGGAGATTCACACCATAATATTAGTGAAGACTTATTTATTTTTATTTAATGTACTTCTATAGTGCCGTCAATTTACGCAGTGCTTTACATATACATTATACACTCACATGGGCCCCTACCCTCAAGGAGCTTACAATCTAAGGTCCCTAACTCACATTCATATACTAGGGCCAATTTAGACAGAAGCCAATTAACCTACCAGCATGTCTTTGGAGTGTGGGAGGAAACCTGAGTACCCAGAGGAAACCCACGCAGGCACAGGGAGAACATGCAAACTCCAGGCAGGTAGTCTTGTGGTGTGGTTGGGAATACGAACCAGCGACCCTTTTTACTGCTAGGTAGGGATGAGCCGACCCCCCCCCCCCTGTTCGGTTTGCACCAGAACATGTGAACAGGAAAAAAGTTTGTTCGAGCACGCGAACACCGTTAACGTCTATGGGGGTCATTTACTATAGTGCCTGGAAGTACTGGGCACTATGGCAAATATTAGCTCCCATTTTAGCCAAATAAAATTTCAACAGGCGAATGTGCGAATGAAAAATTAGCGCTATTAGTGAGAAACACATGTTAGTAAATTCTAAGCTGGCGCTAATTAGCGCTTCCGCGTATATGCAAATGCCAATTCCTACCAAGTTGTTATATAGTACTGCACTGTAACCATGATCCATGTATGTGAAAGAAACATTTTTATGTGAGATGTGCTCTACCTCGTGTGCATCTATTGATGTATGTTGCAATTAGTATTCCTATTTTTTTTCCTTCTTTTGCTAACTAATGCAGTTATGAATGATTATTACATAGTAATGTCTGCTATTCTGTAAAGTTACATGTATTAAACATTTAGGTTCCCTATTTGTTGTATGTTTTTTATTTTTTAATTTAGGTGACTATAAAGCGGTAATTATTTATATTCATTCTTTAATCATACTACACTATTATGCAGGTCTCATACTTAGCACAATGGCTTAGTAGTCTGCTCAGATGTCTCCACAGCACTCACGGTACAAGTTCAACTACCAGCCAACCTACCATCCCCCAGCTGTGTTTATTTTTTCAGTGCACAAGCGAATTAAAATGAACAAACAAAAAAATGTAATCTGCCCATTCGTTAATGTGTGGCGTTTGGAATTTAAAACCATAATAGTATTGAATACTTACATATCATTGCATGCATTTAAGAGTTAATAGAATAGAATCAGCCAAATTTAAAGTGCATTGGCTAATTGGCATTCACCTATTTTCAGCATATGCTGCTTTGGCTAATTGGCTAATAGTCATTTGCTTTTTTTTCACCAATTCAATCTTTTAGTATTTCTCTGTGGGATTTGAACCCATGAGTTCTTCAAGGTAGAAGTGCTGACTGCTAGCCTATTGGGTGTAGCACAGTCATACATAGAAAATACATAGAAAACACATTCACTAGTGTTTGATGTTTCTTCTCCCCGAGCTGTCTCTCCTGCTGCCACCATCTTCTCCCGCTGATGTGTTCTTCAGCGCAGCCGGTTACCCACTAAAAAAAAAAGCCGCTCTTCTTGTGGCGGTCTTCTGTGGCCATCTGATAATGTCACCCGGAGAGTCCGCTCCATGGCTATGTAAGAGACGCCACACAGCGAGTGACAACACAGCAGAGGAAGACCACCATGGAAGAAGAGCAGCTTTTTTTTTTTATTAGCGGGTAACCAGCGGTGCGGAAGAACACAGCAGATGGAGAAGATGCAGGAGAGACGGCTCTGGGAGAATACAGCTCGGGGAGAAGATGGAGGAGGGAGAGACAGCGTCTGGAGAAGATAGCTCGGAGCTATTTTACAATAAAGGACTTGTCAAAAACTGGCTATTGATTTTTTTACATTTCACTGCTTTTTTTGGTGAATGGGTAGGGGTAAAATGTACCCCATACCTATTCACATAAGGGGTAGGATCTGGGAGCCCCCTTTTTAAAGGGGGCTTCCAGATTCTGATAAACCCCCTGCCTGCAGACCGACAACCACCGACCAGGGTTGTCGGGAAGAGGCCCTTGTCCCCATCAACATGGGGAAAAGGTGCTTTGGGGCATGTGGCCTGGTAAGGTTCAAAAGGGGAGAGTGCTCACTCGTCCCCCCCCTATCCTGACCTCCAGGCTGCATGCTCGGATAAGGGTCTGGTATGGATTTTGGGGGGCCCCACATCAAATTTATTTTACATTTTGGTGTGGGGTTCCTCTTAAAGTCCATACCGAAGGGCCTGGTATGTACTGGGGGGACCCTACGACATTTTTTTCTTTGAATTTTGGAATTCCATACCATAATATTATTGAATAAGTACATACCATTGCATGCATTTGAAGAGTTAAAATATGGAATAAAGCAAGCTGATGTGCTTTGGCTAATTATGCTTCTGAGTACAATGCACACTTCCAGGAGGTGATGCTGGCAGTGGGATTTGAATTTATGGCTTGAACTTTTGGGGGCAGCAGGGTATACCGCTATGCTACAGAGCTGAGCACTTACCTACAGAGAAAATACATTTACTAATGTTTGATTCAATACAATAATGTTTTGCATTTCAGGCATTAATATTATAGTAACAACCATGCTTGTGCCGATGTGGCATTGGCTAATAGGCATTTGCCTCTTTTCAGCATATGCTGCCGAGTACAATGCAAGCTTTCAGTAGGAGATACCATCTGTGTGATTTTCAGCCATTTGAGCACAATTATATTGAGAACATATGTTTACTAGTGTTTGATGGTGGGACTACTTTATATTCTAGGTATAAAATAGTACTCAGCACAGTGACTTAGGCACCTTTCACACTTGTGCGACCTGAAAGTTGTGAGATTTTAATGCGACTTTAAGCAATGCCTGTGTAATCTTGAGGTCTATGGACGCAGGAGTCGCAGGGAAAGACACACAACTTTCCCACGATTTTGCATCAGCAATTTTGCCGCAATTCCAGGGAATGCCTGTGTAAACTTGAGGTCTATGGACCTCAACTAGCATCAAAGTCAGACCAAAGTAGTACAGGGATTACGTTGAAGTCAGTGTTACTTGAAGTCGCACAGATATGAATGGTACATATTGAAAATCATGGGGTATGACTTGTCATACGACTCTGATGTCCAAAGTCGCACAAGTGTGACTCAGCCCGACTTTGTCAGCGATTTCAGAGACATCAGTGCACTTTCCTGCACAGATGTCTAGTGAAATCACACAGGTCCCAACTGTTCTCCTTTAAGAAGGTGTCCTATGCCTACCTACTTTTGCTAATAGGTGTCCCTTATACCCATCTCAAAAAGTTGGGAGGTAAGAAATCGCCCCCTGAAGTCGCCCAAAGTAGTGCAGGAACTACTTTTGGGAATCGTTGTGGCGTCGCACCAATTCGGACAGTTCCATTGCCATCAATAGGCACCGATTTGGCCTACAATTTGACATGTCAATTCAGACCTATGTGAACATGGGAGAAGTTGCATAGATATTAGAGCTGCATGGTTCTGACCAAAATGAGAATCACAATTTTTTTGCTTAGAATAAAAAGATCACGATTCTCGTGACATAAAATCTTTCACATTATCCCACAAGAAATTGGGCTAACTTTTCTTTTTTTTTTTTTTAATTCATTAAAGTAATTTTTTCCAAAAAAAATTGCATTTGAAAGGCGCAAATACAGTGTGACATGAAATATTGTAATAACCACCATTTTATTCTCTAGGGTCTCTACTAAAAAAATATATATAATGTTGGGGGGTTTTAAGTAATTTTCTAGCAAAAAAAAAATGATTTTAACCTGAAACCAACAAATGTCAGAAAAGTGTTTAAGTGGTTAAACTTTCCTCACTTACACAGAATTCTATTTAATTGTCAAATTGTTACAAGGTTTCTAGTTAAGTTCACTGATAAAGAATGTTCTAATTCTTGGCAGACTTCCTGGTTTTTCGGCTGTGGCTTCAGAAGAGCAGAGAGAGTTCTTTGCATAGCAAGAATCGGGAAACGCTTTTTTCAAGATCGTAAAGGGGAAAAAAATCACGATGATTAATCGTGCAGCTCTAATAAATATGCATGGAAATCAAGGGGGACAACTTTTCATGTGACTGAGGTCCAAAGCTCCATGAAAAGTCACCCAAGTGTGAAAGTAATCTAATGCGATTAATTGATAATCCCAGTTTGAGCCCTGGTTCACACTGACAGCAGGAGGAAAGCGTTCAGCTGAACTCCCACAATTTCATTCCTGCATGTCAGGCCCAACTGTAGGGGCAACATCAGAGACATCAGCGCAGGTTTCTGCACCAATATCAATACAAATCGCACCAATTAGAACAGTGCAATTGCCACAGATTTGACATGTCAAATCACACCAATGTGAACCAGAGCTGACACATTCAAACACTGCCTATCCACCAGCTGAATTCATTACCTGCAATTCTCCACAGCTGTTAATGATAAAGGTGGAATCTTTATATATAACTTGCAATTATGCAGAAGCCTAGGTTTACATTGGAGTGATTGGTCAAGCGATTTGAGAAATCAAATCGCATGACTATTGGCAATGGCACTGTTCCAATCGATGCAAAATTTTTTTTGTGGCACCGCATCAATTTGCTAAAGTAGTTCCTGCACCACTTTTGCCGATTTCAGGTGCGACTTCAATAGACATTTGTGTATGAAGCCACCTGAAATCACGCTGACCTTGCTACTTTGAAATCGTGCTACTTCAAGTGAAGTAGCACAATTTCAAAGTAGCATGTGAACCAGGGCAAAGAGATTAGTTTTTTGGCGCACAAATACATATTGAAATAAAATATAGGAGATATTGCACTTTCCCAAAACCACAACCCACAAAAACTAATGAGAAAGAAAAGTAGACACACACACACACACACACCTCAATAATGTACTTTTATTTTACCAGCAGAAAAAAAAAAAAATTACATTTACTAGCTTCAAAAAAATTTGGACAGGATATATGGTGCTACATTTAGCAATGGAATTTTAAGGGCCCTGCTCATAGGACACAGCTTTAATTTCAGTGTATAGCAGGCAACACATCACATTATTATCTGCAAGATTATAGAAACATACTTAACAGTCATTCTTACAAAGCATTCCAACATAATATTACAAAAGACTTATTCAAAACACCCACCACCAGCCCACAATCCACACATACATACATACGTGACCAGGTTCTGCTGGAAGCTGCATTTTGGTGTATACAATTAAACGAGATCAAAAATAGTAGGTCAGCAGATGCTTTCAAACGATGTTTGCATGATCAGACAGGAACAATACACACACAACATTGACAGCATGGCCACATAAACCCACTTTTGATTGACAAAATGCACAAGAATTTATTCAAATCTCCCAATATCATTCCTTCTCCCCCACAAATCACAGCAAAAAACCTGACCTTCTCAGGCCAAACGAACCCCCCTACTGCAGGCCTTTATATAAGAGAGGTTGTATTGTTAGCACACTGACACACCCAATAGAAGTACACGCCCACCAGTATCTTTCAATCTGTCTCTTCATGTATCTAAAGTGATTGCACCTGATGAGCAGGAACACATAATTGTATTTGCAACTGTGTTAGCCCTTGGCTATGTGCATCAAATCTCCAACTACAGGCCAAAGATCAAAGTCCATGTGCATCCACATAAACAAAGCAACAGTTTTCTAAGCATATGTACCTGTGCAGTGTAAACCCTAAAATTTTAAATGTCCAAGTCCCTGGGCATGATTAGTGCTAATAAACATTAACATCAGTCCCTGGCTGCAATGAGCTTCCAATATAAAGTCCAAAATTAACTTTCTTACATTAGAACCTATTTTGACAGGAGACATATAACATGCTAGTATATCTTTGGATTGTGGTGAGAAACCCACACAGGTAGAACATATAAACTTCAACACAAGCATTAGCATGTTGGGGAATTGAACCAACATCCCAGGTGCTGCTAGACAGAACTAATACCCACTTAGCCACCAGGCAGCCCCACGCATGTCCTCTGCATCTCTGTGGTGTGAACCAGCCCTAAGTCCATAGCCATGCTCAGTGTCACAAGCAATATACAGTATATTGGCCTAAGTATTGGGATGCCTGCCTTTAAACACACATGAACTGTAATGGCATCCCAGTATTAGTATTGGGTTCAAAACTCATTTGGCCCACTCTTTGCAGCTATAACAGCTTCAACTCTTCTTGTCCACAAGGTTTAGGAGTGTGTCTATGGGAATGTTTGACCATTCTTCCAAGTGCATTTGTGAGGTCAGGCACTGATGTTGGACGAGAAGGCCTGACCTACAGTCTCCTCTCTAATTCATCCCCAAGGTGTTCTGTTGTGTTGAGGTCAGGACTCTGTGCAGGCCAGTCAAGTTCCTCCACCCCAAAATCACTCATCCATGTCTTTATGGACCTTGCTTTGTGCACTGGTCCAAATTATTTGGTGGAGGGGGATTATGGTGCGGGGTTGTTTTTCAGGGGTTGGGCTTGGCCTCTTAGTTTCAGATAAGGGAACTCTTAAGGCGTCAGCATACCAAGACATTTTGGACAATTTCATGCTCCCAACTTTGTGGGAACAGTTTGGGGAAAGCCCCTTCCTGTTCCAACATGACTGCACACCAGTACACAAAGCAAGGTCCATAAAGACATGGATGAGCAAGTTTGGGGTGGAGAAACTTGACTGGCCTGCACAGAGTCCTGGCCTCAACCTGATAGAACACCCTTTGGCTGAATTAGAGTAGAGACTGCAAGCCAGGCCTTCTCATCCAACATCCGTTCCTGGCCTCACAAATGCACTTCTGGAAGAATGATCAAACATTCCCATAGGCACACTAAACCTTGTGCCTTCCCAGAAGCTGTTCTAGCTGCAAAGGGTGAGCCAAATCAAAATTTAACCCTACGGACTAATGCTGGCCATACACTATATGAAAAATCGGCCGAAAAATCGTTCGTATAGACACTTCGTTCGTTTTTCGGCAAGTTAATGGGCACAAATCGATAATCGTTTGTGACGTTTTTGTGGGAAAAAAACGAACGGGAAGTTTGGAAAATTTCTGCCGAACGTACGATAAATTGCAAGGTTAATGTGTTTCCCGTCCGAACTGTCTGCACTAGGTATATGTAAAAAAAGGAACAAAAAATTATTTATTTATGTCCACAATTTATCGGTCATTACATGATGGCATGATCGTTTGCGGTCATGGTCGAACGTTCGTTTTTCGAAAATGTGTTCGGCCAATTTTCTGTATAGTGTATGGCCAGCATTAGACTGGGCTGCCATTAAAGCTCATGTGTGTGTAAAGGCAGGCGTCCCAATACTTTTGGCTATATAGTGTATCTGGAAAAGACTTACAATGGTGGTGGAACCCTCCTACACATAACTACGACATTTAGACATAGTTATAGGACCTGGGAGATGAGACAACTTCTCTACATGAAGTAACATGGTCGGGATTTGAACCCAGACCCTCAGAGATACTAAGCAGAAGTTCTAACCTCTAAGCCACAGAGCTGCCACATGTGAGACCCTCCTACACATAACTACACATAATCCACATAAAAACATAAATACTGCATTTCTATGGACATACAGGTGATGGAATTACATTACTCAAGAGTTATTCTTCTTGATTTATTCTGTGATATTTGGTGTTTTTTTGTGGGTGAGAGTAGAATATTACCCTCAAATTTTTGGGAATTACATTTTGCTTTCTGATGTTGGTACACATATCACATTTTTTGTGCTCAAATTATGAATATTTGGAAATAATAAAAAGCACAAAAAATTGTGATTCATTTTAAATTTTCATCAGCAATGGTATTGTTTGTGGATTGTAAAGACACCTGTGTGAGTTTGGGGTAAAAATTGTTGTGAGATGAAGAGTAACAAGTGAAAGTGACAGAGAAAAAATATATTTTACCAAAACATCAAAACATTCCACATTGTAGCATTCTTAAAATCAAAATATTTTAAGTAGAAGCAACAATGTTGCAAAGGAAAATTTATTTCACAGAAAGATACATTTCATCTCAACATTAAAAGGTTTTTTGGTGAAAGTTAGAATTGTTCCATTAGAATCAATGACTGAAACTTAATTTGGACTAAATTAGAGCAGATTTTAACTCCCCAAAAATGCTCTCTAATTAGCTCTCATTTTGGTATTTACTATAGCTCCGGGTAAAAAAGACACTTGAGTTAAAATGAGAGTTATTTTCAGGTCTGAGCATGCTCAGTTGTGTTGGCACCTAGTTGTCCAAAACGGGGAATTTTTCACTTTTCAGACTTTTAAAGATATTTCAGTGTAGAAATCACTTTTTCACACAGTTTAAAAGCAGATAATCTTTAAATAATATACCGCATATTTCAGTACCATTTAGGCAATTATATCATGCTCTAAACATTATTTCCATGTGCAACTCTCTAGGTTTTAGCAGAGTAAGGATTTGGGCGCTATTTAGTTTCAGGGAGCTATAGTAAATTCGATTTTGGGAGTATGTTCTCACCAGCGCTATAGTGAATACCGTTTTAGCGCGAATTTGCGCTAAATTGTCGCGAATTAGCACTAATTCACGGCAATTTGCGTGAATTAGCGCCATAGCGCTATAGTAAATGACCCCCTATATGTCATAACCTAAGAAGTCATATGTTCCGTTGTCTTTATAGAAGAACCGATCTCATAATAATTTAAATAATATATACTCTACTTACTAACTATACAACTCTTTTTAATCTTGTGTTAAGTTATGTTCATTACATAATGGCTATACTCATGTCTAGAGTCATGATCAAGTTTTTAGTCAGCTTAAACTCTTCCATTATTAGGTTCTAGCACTAGTACTCGACTACATAGATACATGTTATTTACTACAAATCTTTGCCCAATCGGGGAAAAATAATGTTATTTTGTCATCTTAATATATATATATATATATATATATATATATATATATATATATATATATATATATATATATATATATATAATGAGCATACTTTTAATTGCTTCTTTTTGAAAAAATTCTATAAAAAGATTGAACACAAGAAAAAGTGTGTAGCGCCAAAAGTAAATAAACAGCAATGAGATAAGGATACTGTGTTATAAATTGACAGCACATTGAAATAAAGCCCAAAAAAGTGTTAAGAGTGAAAAAATGCTAGTAGTGAAAAATATAGATTTAACTGCACAGTCCCATGATAGGATCAGCAATATAAACTTATAAGAGAAAACATAACAGTTCAGTGCAAAGATGTGCACAAAAATTTGAGAGGTGACTCAGTACAGTACTCCAGAATCATCCACCGCACCTCTGTGAAATGGACACTCACCAGAAAAGCTGGCTGCCATTACAGCAGCAAACACCCACTCAATGTAGATCTGCCATCTGTTGTGGGGAAGACTGTTCAGCAACTCGCACCATCCAGATGTAGCTGTAGTAAATAAAGCTCACCAGGAGCCAGATGAAGTCTTCATATTGTAGTATTTATTGGAATTGTAAGTTAAAAGCCAAAATAAAATGAATCATAAATACATATGACAATGGGTGCCAATGCCACCCGGTATCGGACAGTGGCCTGACATCAGCACTAGTGTCTGCTCCCCACTTTTGTTGAAAAAAAATATTCCTCTCTTTGTGATCTATGTACATTGCAAGGATTATAACAAACTTTGTTGCAGATTCCTACCTTTTGTTATTCTGAAGAAGAAATCCCTGTTTGTTCCTCTGTGCTCCTTTGCTGAGTGAGTCTAATGGGAGTGGTTTCATAATTATCTATCAGCTGTGCACCTGCACAGCACTAATGAGGAAATCTGCTGGGCCTGCATCCTTTTAAACGTGTTCCTATTGGAAGTATCTCACCAAAAATGACATTTTTGTTGCAGGGGATGCCTGAAATCTGACTTGTATCTTAGGCAGGCTTCTGGGAAAATTGGTGAGCCAATCACACAAGCAGGAAATTATGTTTCTGGGGGGTGGTCAGTACACACTCTGTGTACAGAACAACTCCAGGTAGCCATATTGCACTGCATTTACAGAAAATTACAGCAGCTGCAGATTGAAAAGGAAAGGTTATTTTTAATAACATTCAATTACAATATGACTTGTATGGCAACTGTATATGCTATATTATTTTTTCTTTGTTTGCTATTTTTTTTCCCCTACGAAAGTGGAGTTACCCTTTAAGGGTTCAGTAAATGTGTCAGCTCAGGAAAATGGCTATAAGGTCCTCACATAATGGTACGAAGTTCCAATCTCTATCCGCAAATTCGCACCATTAGTATCCAACTTATGTTGGAGATGTAACTCCGAACCAGGTTCTCTACACATCTGGTGGTCATGCCCCATCATCCAAAAGTTTTGAAGTGAAGTCCATAACATAATCTCAAGGGTCTCTACCCTCACATTAGATTTCTCTCCCGCTCAATTCCTCTTACATCACACCTTAATACCCAGACGCTCTTACTTCAGATTCCTAGCTATGCACATGCTAAACGCTGGTAAGCTATGTGTCCTAGTCTTGTGGGGAAAAAACCCTGTTCCCCTCAATCAAGGAATGGTTCCAGAGAATCTATAAATTTGCCTAAATGGAGGAGCTCACAGCCATTTCTCATGACAACATCTCCAAACACACCACCTACTGGTCTTGCTGGTTTCACTTTAAAACTACCTCTGAATATATCCAAACCACGAGCTCCAAAGCCAACTGAAACTGAGCAATATCCGTTTTTTTTTTCTTTCTTTTTTGATGACCCCACACCAAATTATCCTGGCATAAAGATCCTGGGATAGCCAAGGCTGAGTAGGCCATAAATCGGGTTCAGGTAGGAGGCAGTCCCCCCCCCCATTTTGACCTACTTCCCTCCTATCCCCTTCCACTATACATGCTCCTTCCCCTATCCTACTCCTCTCTTTATCCTCTTCCTGTCCCTCTTCCTTCTTACCACCACCTCAATCCCCACATCATCACCCCAACATAACTAACGTATCTAACCAGGGCCTCCCTGTTATTCACTATGTTATTCACCTCCCCAAAGAAAATATCCCTCTATTACCTTACAGATACTGCTAACCAACCCCTCTTGTCTTAAGAAGCCAGCTCAATTCACGCCATCATCAATTCCAACATGGACTTGACTTCTCTAAAAATTTGGCCTCAAAGATACAACGTTCGTGATCACCATACAACCTCTACTATGTTTTTAGCACACTACAGTGTTGCTATGCAACACTGTGTCATTACACTTGGTTTAAATGATGAATCACTGTTATGGTCTTTAGGTCGTTAGACCCATGTAATTTCTGGTTTTCTGTGTTTTTCTTTTTTCTGTATTTTTTCTTTGAATATCCTTAATAAAATATTATGGAAACGACAATATATCATAGAGCATTATGTCTGAGCTAAAGATGGCTGAGAGTACAGATGGACAAATACACTCTGCTGATATATTTAGAGATTTGTTGGGAGGGCTATAAACATTGCAGGT
The DNA here is from genome assembly GCF_042186555.1 of Aquarana catesbeiana. Lineage (NCBI taxonomy): Eukaryota > Metazoa > Chordata > Amphibia > Anura > Ranidae > Aquarana > Aquarana catesbeiana. Next base: position 96,578,165 of record NC_133334.1, on the reverse strand, counting down.
CTGCTCTAGTCATGTTTTCTTAAGTGCTATATAATCCAGTGCAGCTAGCTTGGATTTCTGAAGTGCTGTTGAGCAGGACTGCATCCTCTTCTCAGGTGACTCTGTGCTGGGGAACTGCAGAGAAACATTCTTAAAACCTGTGAATAATTAGACTGCACTTTCTCTGGCCCAGATCCTGCATATTTTAGAAAACCATACCAGCAATTATAAGGTATCACCAAACCTCTCCCTAACTCATAAACCTAACAGCTCTGTTCTGACCAAAATCACAATACTTAGCATAATACTGGAATTAACACTTGCTGTGACACTTTATTATAAGTGCATCTTTACTTACAGTTTTCTCTTAGTTTCCCTGCAAAGTTCAACAAATACCTGTTAAAGTGGTTGTAAACCCTTGCATAGCCTCAGATGATAAACAGAGATGAAACAAATATGCCTATACATGTTTTACTTGTTTATCTGCAGCCATCTATCCTCTATCCTCTACATCCATTCAAAAGTACAGAATTGTGATAAACTCCTTCTGCATCTGTGAGGAGCAGAGAGGGGGTGGGGGTGGAGTGCTGCAGTTACAGCTCTTATACACTGTGTGAGAGCTGGTTGGAGGAAAGGGACACACCCACTCCACACACAGCACAGTAACGAAGGAACATGCAGAGCTGTGTACTAAATAGACAAGCTGTGTGCTGAGTTCTCCTCCCCGGTCACAGAAGTGACTCATGCTGATAACAGAGGAATGTAGCACCAGAGCTTTGGAGAGAGACAGGTAAACACTACAGATATACTATGGGGGTCATTTACTATAACTCCAGGAAGTACTGGGCACTATGGCAAATAATAGAGCCCATTTTAGCCAAATGGAAACAAAACGGCGAATTTGCGAACAAACGTTTGCAAATCCTAAATTGCCGCTAATTAGCGCTTCCGCGTATATACAAATGCCAATTCTTATCAAGTTGTTATATAGCACTGTACTGTAGCCATGATCCATGTATGTGAAAGAAACATTTTTTATCAGAGATGTGCTCTAGTTCCCATGCATCTATTGATTTATATTGCAATTAATATTCCTAGTTTTTTTTCCCTTCTTTTGCTAAGAAATGCAGTTCTGAATGATTATTACATAGTAATGTCTGCTATTCTGTAAAGTTACATGTATTAATCATTTAGGTTACCTATTTGTTGTATGTTGTTTTTTTCATGTTTTTGATTTATTATTTATTAATTTAGTTGACTATAAAGCAGTAATTATTTATGTTCATTCTTTAATAATACTACACTATTATGCAGGTCTTGTACTTAGCACAATGGCTTGGTGGTCTGCTTGGATATCTCCACACCACTCATGGTATGAGTTCAAACAACAGCCAACCTACCATCCACCAGCTGTGTTTATTTTTTCAGTGCACAAGTGAATTAAAATAAACAAACAAATAAATGTAAACTGCCCTTTAGCTAGTGTGTGGTGTTTGGAATGTCACATCATAATATAATTGAATACTTACATACCATTACGTGCATTTAAAGAGTTAATACAATAAAAACTTTCACATTAAACTGCATTGGCTACTTGGCAATCACCTATTTTCAGTAAATATATATACACGTATATTTGTGTTGCTTTGGCTAATTGGCATTCTCCTTTTCCCACCAATGCAATCTTTTAGGATTTTTCGGTGGGATTTGAACCCATGAGTCTTTCAATACCTGAATGTTTGAAGGGAGAGGTGCTAACTGCTAGCCTATTGGGCTGAGCACAATTATACATACAAAATACTTTTACTAGTGTTTAATGTGTTATATACTATACAATAAAGTTTATCAAATGTAAACTGCTTGTTAGCTAGTGTGTGGTGTTTGGAGATTCACACCATAATATTAGTGAATACTTACATACCATTGCAAGCATTTGAAGAGTTAATACAATAATATCAACCACATTAAAGTGTATTGGCTACTTGGCATTCACTGTATGCTGCTTTGGCTAATTGGCTAACTGGCTAACAGTAATTCTCCTTTTCTCCACCAATAGTAATCTTTCAGGATTCTTCTGTGGGATTTGAACCCATGAGTCTTTCAATACCTGAATTTTTGAAGGTAGAGGTGCTAACTGCTAGCCTATTGGGCTGAGCACAATTATATATACAAAATACCTTTACTAGTGTTTGATGGTTTATATACCATACAATAAAGTTTATCAAATGTAAACTGCTTGTTAGCTAGTGTATGGTGTTTTGGAGATTCACACCATACTATTAGTGAAGACTTATTTATTTTTATTTAAGGTACTTCTATAGTGCTGTCAATTTACGCAGTGCTTTACATATACATTATACACTAATATGGGCCCCTACCCTCAAGGAGCTTACAATCTAAGGTCCCTAACTCACATTCATATACTAGGGCCAATTTAGACAGAAGCCAATTAACCTACCAGCATGTCTTTGGAGTGTGGGAGGAAACCCACGCAGGCACAGGGAGAACATGCAAACTCCAGGCAGGTAGTCTTGTGGTGTGGTTGGGAATATGAACCAGCGACCCTTTTTACTGCTAGGTAGGGATGAGCAGACCCCCCCCCGTTCGGTTCGCACCAGAACATGTGAACAGGAAAAAAGTTTGTTCAAGCACGCGAACACCGTTAAAGTCTATGGGGGTCATTTACTATAGCGCCAGGAAGTACTGGGCACTATGGCAAATAATAGCTCCCATTTTAGCCAAATAAAATTTCAACAGGCGAATGTGCAAATGAAAAACTAGCGCTTTTAGTGAGAAACACGTTAGTAAATTCTAAGCTGGCGCTAATTAGCGCTTCCGCGTATATGCAAATGCCAATTCCTACCAAGTTGTTATATAGTACTGCACTGTAATCATGATCCATGTATGCGAAAGAAACATTTTTATGTGAGATGTGCTCTACCTCGTGTGCATCTATTGATGTATGTTGCAATTAGTATTCCTAGTTTTTTCCTTCTTTTGCTAACTAATGCAGTTATGAATGATTATTACATAGTAATGTCTGCTATTCTGTAAAGTTACATGTATTAAACATTTAGGTTACCTATTTGTTGTATGTTGTTTTTAATTTTTTAATTTAGGTGACTATAAAGCGGTAATTATTTATATTCATTCTTTAATCATACTACACTATTATGCAGGTCTCATACTTAGCACAATGGCTTAGTAGTGTGCTCAGATGTCTCCACAGCACTCATGGTACAAGTTCAAATACCAACCTACCATCCCCCAGCTGTGTTTATTTTTTCAGTGCACAAGTGAATTAAAATGAACAAACAAAAAAATTTAATCTGCCCATTAGTTAGTGTGTGGTGTTTGGAATTTCACACCATAATAGTATTGAATACTTACATATCATTGCATGCATTTGAAGAGTTAATAGAATAGAATCAGCCAAATTTAAAGTGCATTGGCTAATTGGCATTCACCTATTTTCAGCATATGCTGCTTTGGCTAATTGGCTAATAGTCATTTGCTTTTTTTTCACCAATTCAATCTTTTAGTATTTCTCTGTGGGATTTGAACCCATGAGTTCTTCAAGGTAGAAGTGCTGACTGCTAGCCTATTGGGTGTAGCACAGTCATACATAGAAAATACATAGAAAATACATTCACTAGTATTTGATGTTTCTTCTCCCCGAGCTGTCTCTCCTGCTGCCACCATCTTCTCCCGCTGATGTGTTCTTCAGTGCAACCGGTTACCCACTAATAAAAAAAAAGCCGCTCTTCTTGTGGCGGTCTTCTGTGGCCATCCGATAATGTCACCCGGAGAGTCCGCTCCATGGCTATGTAAGAGACGTCACACAGCGGGTGACAACACAGCGGAGGAAGACCACCATGGAAGATGAGCAGCTTTTTTTTATTAGCGGGTAACCAGCGGTGCGGAAGAACACAGCAGATGGCGGCAGCAGGAGAGACGGCTCTGGGAGAATACAGCTCGGGGAAAAGATGGAGGAGGGAGAGACAGTGTCTGGAGAAGATGGCTCAGGGAAGAAGACAGCTCGGAGCTATTCTACAATAAAGGACTTGTCAAAAACCGGCTATTAATTTTTTTACATTTCACTGCTTTTTTTGGTGAATGGGTAGGGGTAAAATGTACCCCATACCTATTCACATAGGGGGCAGGATCTGGGAGCCCCCTTGTTAAAGGGGGCTTCCAGATTCTGATAAACCCCCTGCCTGCAGACTGACAACCACTGACCAGTGTTGTCGGGAAGAGGCCCTTGTCCCCATCAACATGGGGAAAAGGTGCTTTGGGGCATGTGGCCTGGTAAGGTTCAGAAGGGGAGGGTGCTCACTCGTCCCCCCCTTTCCTGACCTCCAGGCTGCATGCTCAGGTAAGGGTCTGGTATGGATTTTGGGGGCCCCACATCACATTTATTTTACATTTTGGTGTGGGGTTCCCCTTAAAGTCCATACCGAAGGGCCTGGTATGTACTGGGGGGACCCTACGACTTTTTTTCCTTGAATTTTGGAATTCCATACCATATTATTGAATAAGTACATACCATTGCATGCATTTGAAGAGTTAAAATATGAAATAAAGCAAGCTGATGTGCTTTGCCTAATTATGCTTCTGAGTACAATGCACACTTCTAGGAGGTGATGCTGTCAGTGGGATTTGAATTCATGGCTTGAACTTTTGGGGGCAGCAGGGTATATGGCTATGCTACAGAGCTGAGCAGAGAAAATACATTTACTAATGTTTGATTCAATACAATAATGTTTTGCATTTCAGGCATTAATATTATAGTAACAACCATGCTCGTGCCGTTGTGGCATTGGCTAATAGGCATTTGCAAGCTTTCAGTAGGTGATACCATCTGTGTGATTTTCAGCCATTTGAGCACAATTATATTGAGAACATATGTTTACTAGTGTTTGATGGTGGGACTACTTTATATTCTAGATATAAAATAGTACTCAGCACAGTGACTTAGGCACCTTTCACACTTGTGCGACCTGAAAGTTGCGAGATTTTAATGCGACTTTAAGCAATGCCTGTGTAATCTTTAGGTCTATGGACACAGGAGTCGCAGGGAAAGACACACAACTTTCCCATGATTTTGCATCAGCAATTTTGCCGCAATTCCAGGGAATGCCTGTGTAAACTTGAGGTCTATGGACCTCAACTCGCATCAAAGTCAGACCAAAGAAGTACAGGGACTACGTTGAAGTCAGTGTTACTTGAAGTCGCACAGATATGAATGGTACACATTGAAAATCATGGGGTATGACTTGTCATACGACTCTGATGTCCAAAGTCACACAAGTGTGACTCAGCCCGACTTTGTCAGCGATTTCAGAGACATCAGTGCACTTTCCTGCACAGATGTCTAGTGAAATCACATAGGTCCCAACTGTTCTCCTTTAAGAAGGTGTCCTATGCCTACCTACTTTTGCTAATAGGTGTCCCTTATACCCATCTCAAAAAGTTGGGAGGTAAGAAATCGCCCCCTGAAGTCGCCCAAAGTAGTGCAGGAACTACTTTTGGGAATTGTTGTGGCGTCGCACCAATTTGTACAGTTCCATTGCCATCAATAGGCGCCGATTTGGCCTACAGTTTGACATGTCAATTCAGACCTATGTGAACATGGGTGAAGTTGCATAGATATTAGAGCTTTTGCTTAGAATAAAAAGATCACGATTCTCGCAACGTAAAATCTTTCACATTATCCCACAAAAAATTGGGCTAACTTTTCTTTTTTTCTTTTTTTAATTCATTAAAGTACTTTTTTCCAAAAAAAATTGCATTTGAAAGGTGCAAATACAGTGTGACATAAAATATTGTAACAACCACCATTTTATTCTCTAGGGTCTCTACTAAAAAAATATATATAATGTTGGGGGGTTTTAGCCCGGGTTCACACCTATGCGAATTAGAGGTGCGTTTCCGCACCTCTAATTCGCATAGCAGGAGAATGTGACTGGCTCCCTGTGGAGCCAGTTCACATATCTCCGGGGCGGCTGCGGTGCGCACTGCACAAAAACGCTGTGCGTCTTTGGCTGCGTTTCAGGACCGAATTCAGGCATAGAATCGGCCCTGTTCCGTCCCTGAAACGGTGAACAGGGAGCACAGCGCTCCTGTGCGATCCGCAGCCCGTTGTGGTGTGAACCCGGGCTTAAGTAATTTTCTAGCAAAAAAAAAATGATTTTAACCTGAAACCAACAAATGTTAGAAAAATGTTTAGTGTTTAAGTAGTTAAACTTTCCTCACTTACACAGAATTCTATTTAATTGACAAATTGTTACAAGGTTTCTAGTTAAGTTCACTGATAAAGAATGTTCTAATTCTTGGCAGACATCCTGGTTTTTCGGCTGTGGCTTCAGAAGAGCAGAGAGAGTTCTTTGCATAGCAAGAATCGTGAAACTCTTTTTTCAAGATCGTAAAGGGGAAAAAAATCACGATGACGATTAATCATGCAGCTCTAATAAATAGGCATGGAAATCAAGGGGGACAACTTTTCATGTGACTCTGAGGTCCAAAGCTCCATGAAAAGTCACCCAAGTGTGAAAGTAACCTAATGCGATTAATTGATAACACCTTTGAATAAGGCCCCATTTGCACTTGTGCGACCTTAAAATTGCACAGCTTTGTCATAACTTGAAGCAATGTCTGTGTAATCTTGTGGTGTATGGACCTCAAATTGCATCAAAGTCAAACCAAGGTAGTGCAGGGACGAATTTGCTACACCTTCAGGATGCACAAGTGACAATAGGGCCAAATTCAAAGGTGTTATCCTTGAATCTCATTCACACTGCTGCGACCTGAAAGTCACACTATTTGCTGCCACTTTGCCGCAGCAACTTGGCCCCAACTTCTGGGCATGCTGGTGTAATATTGTACCCGATATACCTCAAGTCACACCAAAGTAGTACAGGGACTACTTTGAAGTTGGTGCGACTTAAAGTAGCACAGATATGAATGGTTGTCATTGAGAATCATGGGGTACAACTTGTCATGCAACTCAGAGGTCCAAATTTGCTGGAAAATTCGCCCAGCTGTGAAACAAGTCATATATATTTTAATAAAAGGAGCTCTCATTTATACTTGCATAGTCCTTACTGATTTACATCAGCAGAACAAATGCAGGAAGTGATGTGTGCACATGGGACGGAAGCAAATGTGTGGTGATGCCAAACAAATCAATGAACCCCACCCACACCAAATCTAACTATGACATCCACCCCCGCATTGATTAAGTACAAGTACATATCCTACACTTACCCGGCAAATAAGCAGCACCTCCTCTCTGCTAAAGAGACCTCGCCATGTCCACCTAGATGGAGATCCTGACCAGCACAGGAACTTCCGGGTGCATACAATGACTAATTTCCAGGTCAGAAGGTGAAACCACGCTTTTGATTGCAGCTGCGAATATTTGATCTCAACCCTGATTAGTATTTTTTATTTTCAGATATGCAAATCTGTATTTCTACATATATTTGAAGGTAAACTTAAGGGAGTTTGCTAAGAAATAGTGTCCCTGGGTTAGCAGCAGGTGAACTACAAAGGCAAAAGGCCCAGTTTGAGCCCTGGTTCACACTGACAGCGGGAGGAAAGCGTTCAGCTGAACTCCCACAATTTCATTCCTGCATGTCAGTCCCAACTGTGGGGGCAACATAAGAGACATCAGTGCAGGTTTCTGCACCAATATCAATACAAATCGCACCAATTAGAACAGTGCAATTGCCACTGATTTGACATATCAAATCACACCAATGTGAACCAGAGCTGACACATTCAAACACTGCCTATCCACCAGCTGAATTCATTACCTGCAATTCTCCACAGCTGTTAATGATAAAGGTGGAATCTTTATATATAACGTGCAGTTGTGCAGAAGCCTAGGTTTACATTGGAGCGATTGGTAATGCGATTTGAGAGATCAAATCGCATGACTATTGGCAATGGCACTGTTCCAATCGATGCAACATTTTTTTGTGGCACCGCACCAATTTGCTAAAGTAGTTCCTGCACTACTTTTGCCGATTTCAGGTGTGACTTCAATAGACATTTGTGTATGAAGCCACCTGAAATCACGCTGACCTTGCTACTTTGAAATCGTGCTACTTCAAGTGAAGTAGCGCAATTTCAAAGTAGCATGTGAACCAGGGCAAAGTGATTAGTTTTTTGGTGCACAAATACATACTGAAATAAAATATAAGAGATATTGTACTTTCCCAAAACCACCACCCACAAAAACTAAAGAGAAAGAAAAGTAGAAGGGGAAAAAAAAAAAAAAAAAAAAAAAAAAAAACACCACAACAAAAGCTCAATGTACTTTTATTTTACCAGCAGAAAAAAAATAAATTTACATTTACTAGCTTCAAAAAATTTTGGACAGGATATATGGTGCTACATTTAGGAAAGGAATTTTAAGGGCCCTGCTCATAGGAACTTACAATCTAAAATTAGACAAAACCTGAGAGTGGACACAGCTTTAATTTCAGTGTATAACAGGCAACACATCACATTATTACCTGCAAGATTATAGAAACATACTTAACAGTCATTCTTACAAAGCATTCCAACATAATATTGCAAAAGACTTATTCAAAACACCCACCACCAGCCCACAATCCACACATACATACATTGGTGACCATGTTCTGCTGGAAGCTGCATTTCGGTGTACACAATTAAACAAGATCAAAAATAGTAGGTCAGCAGATGCTTTCAAACGATGTTTGCATGATCAGACAGGAACAATACACACACAACATTGACAGCATGGCCACATAAACCCACTTTTGATTGAAAAAATGCACAAGAATTTCTTCAAATCTCCCAATATCATTCCTTCTCCATCACAACAAAAAACCTGACCTTCTCAGGCCAAACAAACCCCCCTACTGCAGGCCTTTATATAAGAGAGGTTGTATTGTTAGCTGACACACCCAATAGAAGTACACACCCACCAGTATCTTTCAATCTGTCTCTTCATGTATGTCTAAAGTGATTGCACCTGATGAGCAGGAACACATAATAGTATTTGCAACTGTGCTAGCCTTGGCTATGTGCATCAAATCTCCAACTACAGGACAAAGATCAAAGTCCATTTGCATCCACATAAACAAAGCAACAGTTTTCTAAGCATATGTACCTGTGCAGTGTAAACCCTAAAATTTGAAATGTCCAAGTCCCTGGGCATGATTAGTGCTAATAAACATTAACAGCAGTCCCTGGCTGCAATGAGCTTCCAATATAAAGTCCAAAATTAACTTTCTTACATTAGAACCTATTTTGACAGGAGACATATAACATGCCAGCATGTCTTTAGATTGTGGTGAGAAACCCACACAGGGAGAACATATAAACTTCAACACAAGCATTACCATGTTGGGGAATTGAACCAACATCCCAGGTACTGCTAGACAGAACTGCTACCCACTAAGCCACCAGGCAGCCCCACACATGTTCTCTGCATCTCTGTGGTGTGAACCACCCCTAAGTCCACAGCCATGCTCAGTGTCACAAGCAATATACAGTATATTGGCGTAAGTATTGGGATGCCTGCCTTTAAACACACATGAACTGTAATGGCATCCCAGTATTAGTATTCTGTTCAAAACTCATTTGGCACATCCTTTGCAGCTATAACAGCTTCAACTCTTCTTGTCCACAAGGTTTAGGAGTGTGTCTATGGGAATGTTTGACCATTCTTCCAAGTGCATTTGTGAGGTCAGGCACTGATGTTGGACGAGAAGGCCTGACCTACAGTCTCCTCTCTAATTTATCCCCAAGGTGTTCTGTTGTGTTGAGGTCTGGACTCTGTGCAGGCCAGTCAAGTTCCTCCACCCCAAAATCACTCATCCATGTCTTTATGGACCTTGCTTTGTGCACTGGTCCAAATTATTTGGTGGAGGGGGATTATGGTGCGGGGTTGTTTTTCAGGGGTTGGGCTTGGCCTCTTAGTTTCAGATAAGGGAACTCTTAAGGCGTCAGCATACCAAGACATTTTGGACAATTTCATGCTCCCAACTTTGTGGGGACAGTTTGGGGAAAGCCCCTTCCTGTTCCAACATGACTGCACACCAGTGCACAAAGCAAGGTCCATAAAGACATGGATGAGCAAGTTTGGGGTGGAGAAACTTGACTGGCCTGCACAGAGTCCTGGCTTCAAGATAGAACACCCTTTGGCTGAATTAGAGTAGAGACTGCAATCCAGGCCTTCTCATCCAACATCAGTGCCTGGCCTCACAAATGCACTTCTGGAAGAATGATCAAACATCCCCATAGGCAGACTAAACCTTGTGGACAGCCTTCCCAGAAGCTGTTCTAGCTGCAAAGGGTGGGCCAAATCAAATTTTAACCCTACGGACTAAAGCTGGCCATACACTATACAATTTTCCTGTTCAACTTTCCTTTAGATTTACCAAAACCATATAATATGAGGTCAAACCTAAACCCTTTCAATTTGTATGCAATCAGACAGGCCCTTGCACTACATAGTTGAAGGTAAATCTAAAGGAAATTGAATCAGAAAATTGTATAGTGTATGGCCAGCCTAAGACTGGGCTGCCATTAAAGTTCATGTGTGTGTAAAGGCAGGTGTCCCAATACTTTTGGCTATATAGTGTATCTGGAAAAGACTTACAATGGTGGTGGAATCCCCCTACACATAAATACTACATTTAAACATAGATATAGGACCTGGAAGATGAGACAACTTCTCCACATGAAGTAACATGGTTGGGATTTGAACCCAGACCCTCAGAGATACTAAGTAGAAGTTCTAACCTCTAAGCCGCGGAGCTGCCACATGTGAGAACCTCCTACACATAACTACACATAAATACACATAAAAACACATAAATACTACATTTCTATGGACATACAGGTGATGGAATTACATTACTCAAGAGTTATTCTTCTTGATTTATTCTGTGATATTTGGTGTTTTTTTGTGGGTAAGAGTAGAATATTACCCTCAAATTTTTGGGAATTACATTTTGATTTCTGATATTGGTACACATATCACATTTTTTGGGCTCAAATTATGAATATTTGGAAATAATAAAAAGCACAAAAAATTGTGATTCATTTTAAATTTTCATCAGCAATGGTATTGTTTGTGGATTATAAAGACTCCTGTGTGAGTTTGGGGTAAAGATGGTTGTGAGATGAAGAGTAACAAGTGAAAGTGACAGAGAAAAATATATTTTACCAAAACATCAAAACATTCCACATTGTAGCATTATTAAAATCAAAATATTTTAAGTAGAAGCAACAATGTTGCAAAGGAAAATTTATTTCACAGAAAGATACATTTCATCTCAACATTAAAAGGTTTTTTGGTGAAAGTTAGAATTGTTCCATTAGAATCAATGACTGAAACTTCATTTGGACTAAATTAGAGCAGATTTTAACTCCAAAAAAATGCTCTCTAATTAGCTCTCATTTTGGTATTTACTATAGCTCTGGGTAAAAAAGACACTTGAGTTAAAATGAGAGTTATTTTCAGGTCTGAGCATGCTCAGTGTTGTTGGCACCTAGTTGTCCAAAACGGGGAATTTTTCACTTTTCAGACTTTTAAAGATATTTCAGTGTAGAAATCACTTTTTCACACAGTTTAAAAGCAGATAATCTTTAAATAATATACCGCATATTTCAGTACAATTTAGGTAATTATATCATGCTCTAAACATTATTTCCATGTGCAATTCTCTAGGTTTTAGCAGAGTAAGGGTTTGGGCGCTATTTAGTTTCAGGGAGCTATAGTAAATTCGATTTTGGGAGTATTTTCTCACCAGCGCTATAGTGAATACCGTTTTAGCGCGAATTTGCGCTATTACCGCAAATTCGCGCTAAATTGCCGCAAATTAGCGCTAATTCGCGGCAATTTGCGCGAATTAGCGCCATAGCGCTATAGTAAATGACCCCCTATATGTGCTTTGTTCAGATTTCGTGACTGAGGTTTACAACCACTTTAAGCCTGCCAGTGAAGTCCACCTAATGCAGCTTTTTACAATGGAGTGACAACAATGCTGCACTGCTCTAGAATTCAGAGCAGAGTTTCCATTCTTATGTTGGCTGTGCTTACAGTGAGATGAGAATCCTGGCAATTATCATTGTAATTACTGATTAGAGATGGTCCCAACGTTTGAGTCGAATGTAACATTGGGTGTTCGTTTGTTCGTAGAACAAAAAAACACATAGGGAGTGCTCGCGGAATGTTTGCGCGCTGACGAGCAGCCCATAATGCACTGCAAGATTGCAGTGCATTGACAGCTGCTGATTGGCCTAAGCATGCATGCTTTGGCCAATCACAGCGTGCTGTACTGTCGGAGCCATGATTGGCCAAAGGCAGTCCATGCCCCACACTATATAAGGCTGCTTACATGGCGGCTGTATGTAGCGTGGTAATGTGTAGACTGAAGATAGATTAGGCAGGTTTGTTAGGGGATAGAGCGTGCAGTCAGTGTCGAATATATAATACAGTGCAGGCATTGTAGAATATATAATACAGTGCAGTCAGTGTACAGTATATAATACAGTGCAGGCGGTGTACAGTATATAATACAGTGCAGTCGGTGTACAATATATAATACAGTGCATGCGGTGTACAGTATATAATACAGTGCATGCGGTGTACAGTATATAATACAGTGCAGGTGGTGTACAGTATATAATAGAGTGCAGGCAGTGTACAGGATATAATACAGTGTGTACAGGATATAATACATTGCAATCGATGAACAGTATATAATACAGTGCAGGCAGTGTACAGTATATACTACAGTGCAGTCAGTGTATAATATCTAATAGCGTGCAGGTGGTGTACAGTATATAATACAGTGCAGGCGGTGAACAGTATATAATAAAGTGCAGGCAGTGTACAGTATATACTACAGTGCAGTCGGTGTACAGTATATACTACAGTGTGTACAGTATATAATATATTGCAGTCAGTGTACAGTATATAATACAGTGCAGTCGGTGTACAGTATACAATACAGTGCAGGCAGTGTACAGTATATAATACATTGCTGTTGGTGTACACAGTATATTATACAGTGTGTACCATATATAATACAGTGCAGTTAGTGTACAGTATATAATACAGTGCATTCAGTGTACAGTATATAGTGCAGTGCAGAGTATATACTACAGTGCAGTGCAGTGTGAAAAAAAAAACCCATCATGTCTGTCGGTGGCCGCGGACATGATGCATCCTCTGCAGGCGGGGTACGATTGTCCTATTTTTCTGCTGATGGCCATGTTATTGAACCACAACATGCAGAAGAGTTGGTGGAGTGGATAACTAAGCTATTATCATCCTCCTCTGTCACACAGGCTCATATTAGTTTGCCTTCCAATGCAGCTGCCAAAGCAGCCTATTCCACCGGCTCCTTGACCACAGTTACTCCCTCCGTAGCCTCACTATCATGCACGGAGGAGTCACCAGAATTATTCAACCAAAGTGTCGGTTACATGCTGCTGGAGGATGCGCAGTAATTTGAATGCTCTGATGGTGATTCCCAGGTTGAGGAAGGGGGTAACGTGAGCCTAGAGAGAGGGGGTGCCACAGAAGGATAAAAACTGGCAGTCATGTTCCCTCAGCTGCAGCATACTGCCAAGTTTGCTCTAGTGACGAGGAGGGAAGGGCTGATGAGGTCACTGACTGTATTTGGGTGCCTGGGAGAACAGAGGAGGAAAGTGAGGAGGAGGCACAACTCCAATGAGGAAGGATGTCCTCCAGGGACCGGCTTAAGGGCAGCATTGCATCACACCACAGAGCTCCAGAGGTACGCTGCTGACTCTCCGCTGACTTCCAAAAGTTCATTGGTGTGGTTTTTTTCAACACATGTGCAGCAGACCGCAGCGTTGCTGTTTGCAATCTCTGTCTGAAGCGGATCAAGCATGGCCTGAACACCAGCCGCTTGGGCACCATATGCTTGAAAAGACATATGACGACCTGCCATGCAGTCCGTTGGCAACAGCACATCATATAAAAAATGCAGACTTCTCCTTGCTGCTCATCTGGGATTTCAACCCATACTATACCTCAAGTCCTCTCAAAAACCTGCACTGAGAGGAATGAAGGTATAGCAATGGGTGCTACAAGTACCTGCACCCAACCTGCTAGCAGTACACCACCTGTTGATTTCACCAGGCAAATATCACTACCCCAGTTGCTGAACCATAAAAAAACTGTCCCAGCCATCCATATGCTCAGCGTCTAAATGCTAGCTTGGCCAAATTGCTAGTACTATAACTGCTGCCTTTTCATCTGGTAGACTGTGCCCCCTTTTGTGAATTTGTGGAATGTGCTATACCACAGTGGCAGATTCCAAAAAAAATTTTTCTTCACGTAAGGCCATTCCAGCTATGTACTGTTATGTGGAAGGCAATGTTTTGGCCTCATTGGACAGGGCAGTCAGCAGCAAGCTTCACATTACCACTGACTCATGGTCCAGGCATGGTCAGGGACGTTACCTTTCCTTCACGGCGCACTGGATAACTCTGCTGGCAGCTGGGAAGGATGCAGGACAGGGTTCAGTGTTGACACAATGGCAGCTTGAGCCAGGAATGGTTGTATGCGATAATGGCACCAACCTTTTATACGCCCTCCAACAGGGACACTTGACACATGTTCCATTCTTGGCACACATCCTAAATTTGGTGGTGTAGTGTTTCTTGACCAGGTACCTAGGCTTACAAGATCTTCTGAGGCAGGCCAGAAAAGTCTGTGGTCATTTGCGGCGGTCATACAATGCCAGTGCTTGGCTGGCTGACATTAAACCTGCCCAACAACTGCCTCATTTGTAACATGCCCACCAGGTGGAACTCAACATTGGCAATGCTGCAGCAGCTGCACACACAGCAGAGGACCATCAATGAGTACCTGTGCGAGTATGGCACAAGGACTAGCTCAGGGGAGCTTGGCTTCTTTTCACCACGCCAGTGGCTACTAATAAAGGATGCATGCACTGTCCTGTTACCATTTGAGGAGGCCACAAGAATGGTGAACAGCGACAATGCATGCATCAGTGACACTGTCCCTCAAGTCTTCCTGCTGGAGCACACGCTTCATGGCATCATGGACAGGGCACTTGAGGCAGAACAGCGGGAGTAAGAGGAGGACTTCCTTTACTCTCAAGGCCCCCTTTATGCAGATAGCATTCCTGCAGAGCTGCCAAACACATGGGAGGAAGAGGAGGAGGAGGATTGTGTCAACATGGATGTGTAGGATATTATACAGCAGTCTTCAAGGGATGGTTTTCAGCCCCCAGAAATCCAAGGAGTTGGATGTGGCTGGGGGGAGGTAGTTCCTGACAATGTCATCCTTAGTGACTCAGTGGACACAGAATCTCATGCCTCTTCAAACTTAGGCTGCATGGGCTCCCTGATTCTGCAAAGCCTGCGAAAGGGCCCGAGAATTTGTGGTAGCAAGGAGAGGGATCATTACTGCCTGGCAACCCTTCTTAATCCACGTTACAAGGGTCAAGTCGCAGAGCTCATCCTGCCTTTGCAGAGGGAGCAGAGGATGACACATCTTCAGTATGCCTGGAATAAAGCTTTGTGTAATGCTTTTCCAGACCCTGGGAGGTTACCATTTCCTGAACAATGTGTTTCTGAGGCTTTGTTCGGTCAGAGGAAGAGCGGTGGAGAAGGTGGCCGGCTGACCGATGCCTTTAAACAATTCTTTAGTCCTCAGCTCCCAAGGCTGTTAGGTTTAAGGAACCATCGGCAGCATCTGCATTATATGGTGCAGGAATATCTAGGGCCAGAGCAGACTTAGAGACCTTTCCAACTGAGCATCCACTGGGTTACTGGGTCTTGAGGATGGACCCCTGGCCAGAACTTGCTCAATATGCAATCGAGCTACTGGCCTGTCTTACATCCAGCGTGCTTTCTGAATAAACATTCAGTGCTGCTGGATAGTTTGTGACGGATCAAATAATGCACCTGTCCACAGACTCTGTTGATAGGCTAACATTTATCAACATGAATCAGTCCTGGATCAGCAGCTATCAAGCCCCTGATGCTGATGTAAATGATTGAATTTGCTAGGGATTTGGGATCCCTTGAAGACTGCCTATGCTGTCTATCCTATTGCTGAATCTTGATTATGCTAGCTTCCAACAATACACAAAAGAAGGGGGAATGGGGTGAAATTACCCCAGGGACCTTGAAGGTGCTCAAATACTAAAGTAGATGGAGTAAAGGAAAAGTGTATGCAAAGTCTAACCGTACAAAAAATCTTTTATTTAATCTGTTTAATACATTCTATCAAAATTTTAAAAACAAGTCTCTCAATATTAAGGTTCAATTTAACAAAGGCAATGAAAAAAAACACTTAGTAGATACCACTCGACATGTTTCGCTCATTTGTGAGCTTCATCAGGAGTTCTGGTAAATATGTGGTATACTGGAGGTAAGAGAAACAGAGTAAATATCACATATTGTAAGAATAAAACAATTATAGAAAAAAAGCACACGGATAGAACAATTATTGCATACATGAATGAAAAAATTCAATCAACAAGCCGTTGAGAAGCATAATGCCTAGTGCAGCATAAATGAATCTACAAAACTGGCATTTGTGACAAGGCCTACTACCCTTTCTAAATTCAGCAGGTGTTTCAATTAGGGTATCGTGATGACTGTGCACCAAGGTGTCTCAAAGGGATCGGGAGCGCCTGAGCGTAATTTCGGGGTAGGGCTTGAGATGTTTAGAGACTTTCTCATCACCCATTAGAAGGTACCAATACTTTTGGATTATGTCTCGTATCTGTTGTTGTTGAGACTCCTTGGAGATACCGACACATATGAGAAACTCCCTGCTGACCCACTACCATCTTTTGCAACCTCCCTCGAAGTCCTATTAAATCAAGCTAAGGATAATGGAGTCATCACGAAAAGCGAACTCCTTTTCCTTAACAAACAGCATCCACTGACTCCCCATTTCTACCATATCCCCAAAATTCACAAGAATCAGACAAATCCACCGGCCAGACCTATTATTGCTGGGATCGACAGCTTAACCAGCAATCTAGGTTGTTATATCGACCACTTCCTACAAGACTTAGTAATACAACTACCATCATACGTAAAAGATTCCGGACACACGCTCGACATCCTTTCATCATTTTCTTGGCAACCGCATTTCAAATGGCTCTCATTGGATGTCTCTTCTCTCTATACCTCCATCGAACACAAATATGGCGTAGAAGCAGCCAAACACTTTCTCTCCAAGAGTAACATACACCCTCTACAGACCAAATTCCTCCTTGACTCCATCGAATTCTGCCTCACTCACAACTACTTCTCGTTCATGGGCGAGTATTTTCGCCAAACCAAGGGAACTGCCATGGGAGCAAAATTTGCACATAGCTACGCAAACCTCTTCATGGGCATGTGGGAAGATCTGTTCATCTGGGCCAACAATCCTTTTAAAGATCAGCTCGCCCTCTACACCCGATACATTGATGACATCCTGATCATTTGGAACGGATCACATATGGATCTAAACAAATTTCTGGAATACTGCAACTCCAATCCTTATGGTATCTCTTTTACCCATGTGGTCGACAACACATCACTCGTCTTTCTGGATTTAGACCTGCAAATCGAGGAAGGCAGCATTATATCCAAAACCCATTTCAAACCTAGTGCTGGAAATTCCTACCTCCACGCCAAAAGTCACCACCATCCCAAATGGATCCGTAACATACCCCACGGGCAATTCTGCAGGCTGAAGAAAACCTGCACTAAGAAAAATGACTATGAAAAACAGGGATCCATCTTAAAAAAGAAATTTCTTGAGAAGGGTTATGAAGAATCACTCATCAAACAGGCCTTTTACAAATATTGGACCCAGTATGACGAACATCTCTCTGTCACTATGGCAATGGAGGCTAACAAAACAAGCGGCAATAAAAGGACCACCGACAGCAATATCTCCAACCCCATCAGATTCAGTACACAATATAACACCAAAGCATTCGACATACAGAGAGCCATCGAGAAAAATTGGAACATTCTCAAGCAGGATCCCATCCTCAATCCAGTTCTACCACCCAAACCAGTAGTTGTGTTTCGAAAATCCAAAGATCTTAGAAGCCTAATAGCTCCGAGTAGAGTACGAAAACTTAGAACCAAACCAAGACCCCCACTGGCAATTGGGCATCCATCTTCGACCAGAAAGGCAACTACAAGTGTGGAACCAAAAACTGTGGAGCCTGTGCCTTCATGGCACACCGCAAAAAAGAAATCATGGGGTCCGACGGCCAGTACCAAAAAATCAAACAGTTCATCAATTGCGGTACCTCCTATGTAGTCTATGGTCTTATCTCTCCATGCGGTCTTCTGTATGTTGGGCGCACAATACATCCACTCAGGACAAGATTTAGCGAACACAAATGCAGCATAATCAATAGTAACACGTACCATCAGAGTAAAAATAAAAAATGCCACAGCTGTTCAGTACCTAGGCATTTCAGAGAATGTCATAACAGCAATCCAACAGGCATCAAAGTGTTTGGCATTGAAGCTATCAAAAAAGACACTGACAATGGGAGGAGATTCAGAAGACTCTGTAAACAAGAATCATTCTGGATTTTCACTCTTGGGTCATTGGTTCCCGATGGAATGAATGAAGATCTAGATATCCACGGTGCCATCTAGATACAGAATATCACCATCATGCTTTGCCCCCCCTCTATCCTAGCCACCCCCAGCCCCCCCCTTATTACCTGTGATCCCCTTCATATCATCACCATCATTCCACCATACGGTAAACCCTGTATACCCTCTCCTGTCCCCGCAGTTTCATGTACACCATTCCTCCTCATATTATCCACCTCTGCTGTTATACAACCCATATAAACCTGTGTGTGTACATGTGTGTGTATGTGTATGTATATGTGTGTATGTATGTATATATATATATATATATATATATATATATATATATATATATATATATATGTATATATGTATATATATATATATATATATATATATATGTATATATATATATATATATATATATATATATATATATATATATATATATATATATATATGTGTATGTATATGTGTGTATGTGTATGTGTGTGTGTATGTGTATATGTGTATATATATATATATATATATATATATATATATATATATATATGTGTACATGTTCTGCACGAAATACCTCCGGTTCACTATTCAAATCATAGTCACACTTTTCATATCACATTACTTTATATGGCTTAATTGGATTCAATAATAGCCTTTTCATTCATGCCCTCGGACCCGCCCCCCAGAGTCTTTTAAACCCCCAGCACAACCTCATCACAAAACCTTTCCTATCCCTAGGCAGCAAGACGCTTTCTATCCAGCCATCAGCTGCCTCAAGGACACCTCCTCCCTCCTTCTCCCCCCCCCTTCTGCTGCCAGGATCACACGGCTCTCCACTCCAAAGGATCTTTACAGTTTACAGCTGTGTCTACACACTTCTCCTGAGACAGGTTAGCCACAATGGTCTTTGTAACTTCCTTATCCTGTTAAACCCAGCAGTGTCCATAAGAGCTTGCTTACTTTCCCTGCTCAACTTATGTTTCACTACAGGCACATCTGACAGCCTAACAGGACCGCAAAAAGAAAATACAATCTATTTACATTCTAATTTCATCCATAGGTAGGTGCGTTCTGTCATCAGCCCACCTGTCTGCCACCTCCAATATTTGGTCACCAACACCAGATTATCCCCCTAACGTATCCACTCCCGCCACTCTCCGCTATTGCGTTGCACAAACTACACATTCCCACCCTACCGCCATGACACTGGTTCTACATAGGCACAATACATGCTGTGTAGGGGTGGTCTCCACATGTGTGTGTATGCATGTGGAGATGTATATGTGTGCATGTATATATATATGTGTGCATATGTGTATATATGTATATATATGTGTACAGATTTATGTGAATATATACATATATTTATTTTGTGCATATTGTTTCTTTATCTATATATATATATGCATATGCGTTTTAGATTTTTATGTACATTTGAAATATGCATTTTTGTATATATTTTTGTGGATTTCCATTTGAATGAACACATTTCTGTTTTTGCACAAACCACATGGCCATCTTTGTGCCCCCATTTGTGCTTTCCGTGAACAGGGGCATACCTCCACATATCTGTTCCAGCACAGCGTTTTACGTGCTGGCAGAGTTTTTACACGCATGCGCATGTCCTTTGGACAAAAGCACAACCGGTTTTACCATGCAGAGAGACAATATCTCTCAATGTGTCTCAGTGCACTTTTTACTTCATTTACCATCGCCCCCCCTCCCCCCTCATATGCATATATGTTTTTTGTTTTTTTTTTAATGCATTTACATGCGTTTGTATTATGCACATGTATGTATATGTATGTATGTGTACACGAGTATGTGTGTGTACACTTATGTATGCGTAGATTTTTTCATTTGTATGTATTTAGACTACAATCTCATGTTCTGTGCTTCAAAATCCCACTACCTATCATTAATTCTTTGTACTGATATGGTAATTTTTATTTCTAATATATTTATATTATATACTTTTTATCATTTTATGAATGCATTTTTCAATGTAAACTTATCTTACGTCTCCAGTCTGTAGTGTACGGTATATATTGTTCTTATTTATACCCCATCTAGAACACCTGGGTATGGAACTTGGAATAATCAATTGTCCATCACAGGACACATCCTCCTACTAGCCACACCACCTCTCCCCATGTACACATGTCGGCCTACCGGCCCATACAGACTGTGCTCCAGTTCTCCTGGCTCTGATGAAGAGGTTTTCCTCTAAACACGTCAGCATTTCTTAAATACCTGCCTCAATATGGGCACACCCCAATTTTAACTTCCTAGTACTTATTTTGTTACCTGTTTTTCCTTTTTTTTTATAATATTATGTAGTATTTGTATGATTTTATATCTATATGACTATATGTCTGTATTCTTTTACATAAATAAACCATACATTTCTTGATGTAAGCGTCTGATCACGCGCTTTCCATCCACTTCCTACTAAACAGTCCTTTGCAGACCACCCCTGGTCAGCTAAGGCAGCGGGACACGCTCCATCATCTCCCCCAGTCCTATCTCTGACTACAATACTACCTTTGTTTTACAGCAAATGATCTCACAAGCGCAGGAGTATTTTTCACCATATCTTGTTCACACTTTTGTATCTGTTGTTGTTGGCCTGAGAATCTGGTGATTATCCGAACACCTGGATTTACTTCTTTTGACTTCACTTGGTGTATGAGTGAAGATCTATTTTGATTTTTGGCTTTTCAATATGCCCTTTTCAAGCATTTGTTGCTATAGCCTCGTTGGCGCAATCGAGACCTAAGCAACTTTGCTTCTTTTTCAAAGTCTGAATCTGCACTACAGTTTCGTCTAATTCTCAGGTATTGTCCATAAGGTACATTCATGATGAGAGGAACAGGATGAGAGCTAGTGGCGTGGAGTAATGAATGTCCTGCAGATGGCTTACGGTATAAAGTGATCCCAATGCTTCCATCCTCATTTACTATAATTTGAACATCTAGAAAGGTTAATTGATGTTGACTAAGCTCAAAATTAAAGTTTAAATTATATTTGTTGGTCTTGAGACTGTCCAGGAAGGAGAGGAGGGTATTCTTACTGCCATGCCAAATGAAAAAGATATTGTCAATAAAACGTCTCCATACAGGAATTTGATCAAAATAAATTTGCATGTCGTCCCTATAGAAAAGTTTACTTTTGATTCAACATAAGGTAACTACTGTTTGACCCTTGGATTTTCTATCCTAAGTGTCTTAAAAACTACCCCTATTTTATAATACATTTTTTCTCCATTTAATTCCTAGCCAGGCTATATTCACATGTAGCCCCTCTGTGACCATAATTGTGAGAGACCTGGACAAAGGAGACCTATCCAATTCTGTGAATGCTATTCATCGCGTTCATTAATCTACAACAAATGTTTTCTTATCTTCATTTACCAATTGGCTTGGTAAGACTGTCTTGATTGTGATTATTTATCAGTTTAGCAGCTTTTTTTGCTGTGTTGTTTTTCATCTATATCTATTGTCATTCATTCATTTTCACATTGATCAATTGATTATAATATCAATATTTGCTTAAGACTTGTTGATTGAATTTTTTCATTCATGTATATAATTGTTCTATCCGTGTGCTTTTTATCTAAAATTGTTTTATTCTTACAATATGTGATATTTACTCTGTTTCTCTTACCTCCAGTATACCACATATTTACCTGAACTCCTGATGAAGCTCACAAATGAGCGAAACATGTCGAGTGGTATCTACTAAGTGTTTTTTCATTGCCTTTGTTAAATTGGACCTTAATATTGAGAGACTTGTTTTTACATTTTTGATAACATGTATTAAACAGATTAAATAAAAGATTTTTTGTATGGTTAGACTTTGCATACACTTTTCCTTTACTCCATCTACTTTAGTATTTGAGCACCTTCAATGTCCCTGGGGTAATTTCACCCCATTCCCCCTTCTTTTGTGTATTTCTTTATGGGATGCGGTGCAAAGGGTTGACTGTCTCTGTCCTCTTCATATAAAGGTTAGCTTCCAACAATATTTTTGGTTTAGGGCACCACCAACACCAAGGCCCAATTTTTCTGCACCTGTTTGACAGGGGCATGTCATTTCAACTTTTTTTATACACTTTCAACATCAGGGCTCATTTCTGCGCCCAACAAGAGTAACTGTGAGGGGTTACAGTGTTCAGGCACCACCAACACCCAAGGCCCAGTTTTTCTTCACCTGTTTGACTGGGGCACGTAGGTTCAATTTTTTTTCTAATTTTTAACAGCAGGACCTGTTCCTGAACCCAACAAGAGTAACTGTGAGGGGTGACAGTGTTCAGGCACCACTTGGGATGGGCAAATGGTTGGGCCGAGCATAAGTTTAGCCTGTACGTCGCCCATTCAAGTACTCGCCTAACACTCAATCTTTTTGGGAGCTTAGTAGGATGTTTGCTCACTGAGAGTACAGTCAATAGGTTTTTACGGCTTCCCTGCTGAGAGCTAAATTAAAAAAAAATTATTGTACAAAGAATGTAAATTTTTAAAAATTTGGGAAAAACCGGCGTGGGGGGACCCTTTGTGTCTGGTATGAATTTTAACCACTTCCCCACCGGTGCATTGTAAAATGACACAAGCCGGAACACTCCCTCCCTCCGGTAGCCCAACAGAGTACCCGTAAGGAAAAAACAGGGAGGGGGAGGCGCCGACCTGAGTGTAGTATTAAAATGATGACTTTATTAGGATAAGATTAAAAACACTTACAAGATGATAGAAGATGCATGCTCATCAAAGTAAAGTGCAGTCCTGGTATTCCACATGGCTCTGCGGGTCCCACCGCTGTTCCGGATAGCTGGAAACGATTAGGCAGCTGGATTGAATGGATCACAGTGTTTCTCCAGGAGCAAGAAACCAGGAAGCTGCACACTGACCAGCATGGACCGTGGAACAGGATGTGATGTCACCGGCTTCTAATTGGACCAAGGCAGGGCTGGAATCTTGTCAATCAGGGCTGCAGTGGTGAAGGCTATGCGCTCGAAGCTGGATGCTCCTTCTATTGGCCTGTTGCCCTCTAGAGGAGGACAGCTATATATACACAATGGAGAGCATGTGGGTGTGGCCATGGAACTAGAACGAGTCATCATTTTAATACTACACTCAGGTTGGCACCTCCCCCTCCCTGTTTTTTCCTTACATGTCTTACAGAGTTCTGAACACACTCTGAAGGATGGCTGCCTTCCTTTTTAACCCTTAATACCCCTTCCTTTTCCAACCACCAAACCTATGGATACATCACCATCCAGCTATTACAGCCACAGACTATCCCCCTAATGATTACTACATTTAGAGTGCCAGATAAACACTGACTATACTGCTATCAGAGTACCCGAGTACCTATCTGCAGCCCATGCCTCATAGAATATTTGTTGGGGTGTTGTGGGTAATTCCACTGTCCTGGTGCTCCAGGACCTTCAAAAGTGTGATAAGTAGTAATGAAATTAGATGTGTAATTTATGCTCTTAGTATGCCTGATGGTGCTCCCTGCATGTTGGGCCTCTCTATGTGGCCAGGCTGTGAAAAAGACTCACATGTGGTATCGCCATACTCAGGAGGAGTTGCAGAATGTATTTTGGGGTTTAATTGGAAGAATCCATAAGCTGTATGTGAGAAATAACTTGTTATTCTTACAATTTTGTGTGTAAAAAAAATAATTTCTTCATTTTCCGAAGAATTGTGGGAAAAAGTCACAACCTCAAAGGGTTGCCCTTAATGTGGAGAGGGTGCTTTGGGGTGCTCCCCAAAGCACCTTGTCCCCATGTTGATGGGGACAAGGGCCTCTTCCAAACAACCATTGCCCGATGGTTGTGGGGGTCTGCAGGCGGGGGGCTTATCGGAATCTGGAAGCCCCCTTTAACAAGGGTGCCCCAGATCCCGTCCCCCTATGCGAATGGGTATCGGGTACATTGTACCTCTACCCATTCAGCAAAAAAAGTGTCAAAAAGTAAAGACCACAAGAGACAGGTTTTAACAATTCCTTTATTAAAAAAAGTGTCCTGCAATGTATACCCAACTTCAATCACGCTGCCCGACTGACAAAAAATAAAAAAAATTAAATAAGCTCTGCCTCGATGGGAGGCTTCCCAGCAACTGCTGTCTCTTGGCTTTGATAGCTGTTACATGGGCAAGGGCGGGGCCACCCTGTGACGTAACCGGGTGACCCACCCCCTTTTGACGTCATGTGGCATCAGATGGGGATGGGGTCATCCAGTTACATCAGCAGGTGGCCCCTCCCTTGCCTATATAAGAGCTGTCAGCAAAAAGATAACAGTCACTGGGAGGCCTCCCATCGAGGCAGAGTTTTTTCCGCTTTTTCTATTTTTGGGGCCTGTCGGGAGGCGTGATTCATGGTGGATGTACATCGTGGGACACTTTTTTTTTCTTTTTTAATAACAGAATTGTCAAGAACTATCTCTTGTGGTTTTTACTTTTTGACACTTTTTTGGGTGAATGGGTAGGGGTACAATGTACCCGATACCCATTCACATAGGGGGACAGGATCACAAATGAGCGAAACATGTCGAGTGGTATCTACTAAGTGTTTTTTTTCATTGCCTTAGTTAAATTGAACCTTAATATTGAGAGACTTGTTTTTAAATTTTTGATAATATGTATTAAACAGATTAAATAAAAGATTTTTTGTACGGTTAGACTTTGCATACACTTTTCCTTTACTCCATCTACTTTAGTATTTGAGCACCTTCAAAGTCCCTGGGGTAATTGGCTGACAGCTGATAATGTGGTAAGGGTCGGGACTGACCCCTTACTCTGATCTGTGATCAGGCAAGTCTCATAAACTCGCTGATCACCAAGCGCGCCGTGCGCGCCCTACAGGGGGGCGCACAGGCCGCTCGTGCACGGGACGATGTCAATAGACGTCGTCCCAGCAATGTAGTCCGCGCTGTTGCCATCATTTGGCAATAGCGCGGATCTGAAGAGGTTAACCGATTAAGGACTGGAAGGATTTGCCCCCTTACTGACCAGGCCTTTTTTTGCAATACGGCACTGCGTCGCTTTAACTGACAATTGCATGGTCGTGCGACAAGGTACCCAAACAAAATTAATGTAATTTTTTCCCACAAATAGAGCTTTCTTTTGGTGATATTTGATCACCTCTGCATTTTTTTTGCACTATAAACAACAAAAGGCGGACAATTTTGAAAAAAAAAAAATTATATTTTCCTTTTTGCTATTATCAATATCCCCCCAAAAAATGTAAAAAAACAAATTTCTTCATCAGTTTAGGCCGATATGTATTCTTCTACATATTTTTGGTAAAAAAAATGCAATAAGCCTATATTGATTGGTTTGCGCATAAGTTATAGCATCTACAAAATAGGTGATTGATCTATGGCATTTTTATTATTATTTTTTTTTACTAGTAATGGCGTTGATCAGCGATTTTTAGCAGGACTTGACTTTGCAGCGGACAGGTCGAACACTTTTGAAACTTTTTTGGGACCAGTGACATTTATACAGCGATAAGTGATAAAAAGCCACTGATTACTGTATAAATGTCACTGGCAGGGTTGGGGTAAACACTAGGGGGCGATCAGGGGGTTAAGTGTTCCCTAGGGAGGTGTTTCTAACTGTGGGGGGAGTGTAGTGAATGGAGGAGGAGAGAGATTGCTGTTCCTAATCACTAAGAACAGCAGATCTGTCTATCCTCCCCTGACAGAACGGAGGGTCATTTTACATTGACAAATCCCTGTTCTGTCTCTCTCAGGAGTGATCGTGGGTGGCCAGCTACTTGCATCAAGGCCGCCAGCCACGTGCATAGGCTCCGGCATGGCGCAGCGGGGAGTGTCCCCTAGAGGTCTTAATGCAGCCATCATACAATGACGGTAATTAACCCAGGAGAGCCAACCTGCCGCAGTACAACTGCGGCGGCTGGTTTTTAACCTCTTGCCGACCGTCTGCCACAGAATGGCAAAATGGTAGGCGAATAGCCGTCATTGTACCCCCCCGACGATCGGATTCGATCAGGAACCAATCAATCCCCAGGCCCAGGCCAATGATATCTGGCCTGGACCTGGCGATCGGTCCTGACAAATGAGATCCTTCCCCTGTCTGTGTAACTGTAAACACTGACAGGGGAAGTGATGTCATCTCTCCTCGTGTCGAACTTTTCATTCCAGACCGAGAGGAGAGAAGACATACAAGTAAGTGCACCAACACTACACTGACACCAGGTCACATAGGCACACAATTCACCCCCCGTTCACCCCCCGATCACCCCCCCAATTAACCCCTTCACCACCTGTCACTGTGTCACCCAGTACTGAAAGATTGGAGGGTTGTTAGATCTCATCACAGGATGGACTGTGGAGGTCTCATATATAGAGCAGTGCCAACGTCCTATTTTACAAGTCTTAGAAAAGGGGGGGGGAGAAACCCAGGAGAACGAAACAAATGGACTTTGTAGGCACCAATCAAATCTTTTCTTGGATAAAAAATTTTAGGTTGACCTATATGAAAACCAACTAATGTCCAATGATCTATAGCAATTAGGTAACATGTAGTTTATCATAGTCTATTGTTCTTAGAATTTCGTACCATCAATCCACTGGCCTCTCCCTCTCTGGGATAGGAGATCCCCCTGTCCATTGCTCCGCCCATTACGGGCACTTCTGTAGCTAAACACAGTCTATTATACCCCTTGCTAGTGTTGTGTATGGATATTAGTGATTTCAAGTATTGTTTAATCGCAGGAAGTCGCAAACTTGTAATCACACTGTTATTTGCAAAATGTATATGCACATTGTATGTTTCTTACCAGTATTAACTATGGGTATGCATCTGTAATCTGTATCACCATGAATGGATTTATTCTCTTCATGGTAATTAACATTCTAATCATGTATACTGGCCTTGCGCCTCAGGCCGGTTACAAGTACTGAGGCAAGCTGACCCCGGGACCCTATGAACTTGCTGGTGTCTGGATTACATGTGCGGCCGGTAAGCCGCATTCTGCCCCCCCTTGCCCTTTAAGAGATGGTGACTGCGGCGTTTGGTTCAGATCTATCCCTCTCCCCCTGGATTTACAATGCACACTTCATGTTATGTGCGTTGATATCTCCAGACTCATTCCATCTGTTGGTCCCAGCCTTTACAGCGCTTCACATGCTGTACCTAGGAGGAACAACTGGGGGGAGCTCATGGATTTGCTACCTATAGGACTGCTCTCCCTCCTCACATCAATTTTCATGACAGAGGCCTTATTGACCACTGCGCATGCGCGATGGGATGTGAGTGCGCGCACAGCTCGGTTCGGCCGAATCAGGGGATGCACGGCTTGCACACCTGATTGGGGTGTGTACTTAAGGCTGTTAGCAACAGCCTTGTACCACGCCACTACCCTCCATGGCGCTCTGATGCCTGGGCGTCACCTTTGAACAACACAAGCTGTCTGGTAAGAGTATACTGGGTTTATACAAACCTAACTAAACGCTTTGTAGTTGTACTCAGTCTGTGCAAGTAGATGGAACCTTTGATATCTCTCTCACTCCCTATATAGATGGCGGTCCTGGGATCTTATTAGATAGCTCTCTGTTGGGATAGGATCAGAGCTCTATTGCAGCCATGTCAGTGAAGATCTATTTGGTGCCAGGTTTACAAGCAATTAGCTGAGCTATGCCGTTTACAAGACCTGCTCAACCTGTATTACCCTGCAAGGTAGGAGCAGCCGTTTATGTGCAATTATTTAGCCCTACAGACATACCTGTACATAGCATGTATATGAGGATCTGTTTGTGTCATTTGATTTATTGGTATAATGGCACACTTATAAGGAGCTGGTCTCAATATTGGCTAATTAGACATTATTTACATTCTTCAGATTAGAGTCTCTGGATTCCCTTATGCACCCTGGTCATTGGAGGCTTGGTCTCCGAGTGTATGGCCTTTCAATTATCCATAACTTCTACCTGATCTGAAGACGGATCCAATTACTCTGGCTGGTACATCATTTGCTATATCCCAGTTTCTCTGTCTATCACCCTGTTTGTTCTCTCCTTCCTTTTTCTCTTCCCCTCTTGTTCTTCCCCCCCTTTTTTCTTTCCTTCCCTCCCCCCCCCCACCCCCCATCTAACTGTGCCTTGTGCTCTTTTCTACATATGAATGTCCCGGTTCTACCATAGATGTACATTGGTCACCATCCCTTTTTCTGAGATTCTCTAGTTCCTTACTCCCTTTGAGTCTATCGGTGATATAAATCTTTCTACCAGACACGTCCCCGCATGTGATCACATGTCACCATATGCGTGTTGAATCTTGGGTCTTTGGGATTGCTTCCTCACGGTACTCAGTGGTTTTGATTGAGATGCATTATTGAAAAATCTTTATGTTAAAAATAATATTAATATGCTACTTTATGTTTTTTGGTGTTTGTCTTTCTTTATTATTCCCCATTACAGGTAACCCAAACAAGCTCCTGAAGAAGCATTCAAATTTGCGAAACATGTAGAGCCATACCGAGCTATATCAGTTTGAGGTTATTTAATGGGAACGGAAGGGGTTTATCCCTCCCCTTGGTGTAGGGGCTATTCCCCGATCTGTTCTCACACATTTATGTAGTGACATACATTACCATTTTTCGCAATGTATTGCGTATTTAAAAAAAAATGTTTATGTCTATGTGATTCTTTTTAAATTTGTGTATAAATAAAAGTTTACATTGATTTTTATGATTGGTGCCTACAAAGTCCATTTGTTTCGTTCTCCTGGGTTTCTCCCCCCCCCCTTTTCTAAGACGTGTCACCCAGTACAGCAATCAGATTTTTTTTTTGATCGCTGTACTAGTGTCATTAGTGACACTTATCAGTGTTAGGGTAATTAGTATTAGGCTCAGATAGGTTTAGGGACCACCCCTAACCCCCCCAATAAAGGTTTAACCCCTTGATTACCCCCTGTCATCTGTGATCACAGTATAAGCGTCACGGGTACCCGCCGTATTTTATGAAATAAAGGTTTAACCCCCTGATCACCCGGCGGGGGATCAAAGTTAGGTTTTAGCGTCAGATAGGGTCTGTGTAGCCCCGGGCAGCGTCAGATCAGTTCCAGTACAGCTAACACCCATGCACGCACCATACGCCTCCCTTAGTAGTATAGTGTCTGAACGGATCAATATCTGATCTGATCAGATCTATACTAGTGTCCCCAGCAGTTTAGGGTTCCCAAAAACGCAGTGTTAGCGGGATCAGCCCAGATACCTGCTAGCACCTGCATTTAGCCCCTCCGGCCAGCCCAGCTCAGCCCACCCAAGTGCAGTTTCAATCGATCACTGTCACAAAACACTACACACATAACTGCAGCGCTCGCAGAGTCAGGCCTGATCCCTGCGAACGCTAACAGTTTTTTTGGTAGCATTTGAATCAGTCACTAACAGTCGGGAGCTATTTTACCTGTGAGTCTCACTACTGTACCAGTAAATTTAGAGCCCAAAATGGCAAATCGAAGGTAGAGGAAGTCACTCATCTGTCAGATTCAGGCTCAGAATACGAACCTGTAGATGACAGCGGCACCCTGACAGATAGCTCTGACGATGGAGTTGTGGTCCCTGCCAAGGTCAGGCGAGCCAGACCCCGATTTTATTCTGCTGTCGTTGAGGTGCAAGAACCACAGGTCCCTCGTATGGAGCAGAGAGTCAGTACTAGCGCCGCTATTCCTTCTGGTGAACTGGCAAGCACCAGTGGCCTAGTACATCCTGGTCATACATCCAGCCCTGTAGTAACACTTGGTGACGTGGCGAGTCCCATAAGTGCAGTTCAAGCCGGCAAGGTAGCAAGCACGAGTAGTGTCCCGCAGCCACCACGAAGACAAAGACAGGCCTGTCGAGCCCATAGTGCCCTTCCTGCTGCATTCACCAATCCTAATTGGGAACCCACCACTTCTGCAGCATCCGTACTTCCCCCATTCACTGGCCAACCCGGAATTCAGGTGGAAACAGTTGATTTTACGTCACTTGATTTTTATTTGCTGTTTTTCACCGAAGATCTCTATAGATCTATTGTGGACCAAAGCAATTTATATGCTGGTCAAGTCATCGCTGCTAATCCCCAGCTGACCCTTGCCAGAGATTAGAGACCAATTACGGTCTCCAAATTTAAAACCTTCCTGGGCCTATCCCTCTTCATGGGCATAACTAAAAAGAGTGAGTTGCAGTCATATTGGTCCACTGACCCAATTCACCATATGCCCGTGTTCTCTACCTCCATGAACAGGACACAATACGAGCAGAACTTGCGGTTCATGCATTTCAACAACACTGAACTCTGTTTTCCTCGGGGTGACCCTGAATTTGATCTGCTCTACAAAATTCGGCCCCTCGTAAACCACTTCAACAAACGTTTTGCAGCCTTGTTTACTCCCCATCAAGTTGTCTGCGTTGATGAGTCCCTGATTAAGTTTTCTGGCTGCTTGTCATTCAAACAGTATCTTCCCAGCAAGAGTGCCAGATACGGGGTCCAGATGTATAAGCTCTGTGACAGGGCCACAGGCTATACATGTAGTTTTATGGTTTACGAGGGAAGAGATAGTTCCGTAGAGCCGGTGAACTGCCCTGACTACATAGGGAGCGCTGGTAAGATTGTGTGGGACTTGGTGTCAACCTTATTCAGAAAGGGGTACCACTTGTATGTGGACAGATATTACACACAAGCGTGCCACTTTTTAGTCACTTGTTTGATCATCAAATTGGCACATGTGGCACCGTGCGATCTAATCGCTGGGGCTTAACCCGAGCGGCTTGTAGATTCCCGTCTTAGGCTGGGGGAGAGAGCCTGCTTGAGATAATAATTTGCTCGCTGTGAAGTGGAGGGATAACAAGAATTTTTTCGTTCTTTCCTCCCTTCACGCAGACATGCCTGTCCAAATTACTACAGCGACTGGTGTTGTGGAGAAACCCCTTTGTGTCCACGAATATAACCTCGATATGGGAGGGGTGGACCTCAACGACGAGTTGTTGGTGCCGTACCTAATTGCCCGTAAGGCAGGACGCTGGTATAAAAAAGTGTCTGTATAGTTATTTCAATTGGCTTTGCTGAACGCTCATGTGCTATACAGAGCTTCAGGACGAACTGGATCCTTCCTTAAATTTCAGGAAGAGATCATCAGAGCCCTTCTGTTTCCAGACGGTGCTCTGGCCCAACTTCCCAATGCATATGCAGTAATGCAGCATGAGAGGCATTTTCCGCATGTCCTCTCTGGTGCCCCTACCCAGAGAACGCCCCAAAGAAGATGTTGTGTCTGTAGAAAGTGCGGATTTAGGCATGACACACGCTTTTATTGTCCCTCCTGTCCTGACCAACCTGGTCTTTGCATTGATGACTGTTTTGAACACTATCACACACTAGTTGAGTATTAGCATAGGGCACATCACCACACAGTCATAGGCACACGTACACAGGGTCTCGGGGTCTCGAAAGATGTGATCAATCTCTTTTTTTTTGTTCAGCCCACAGGCTGCATGAAATAAAAGATTACAATATATGCCCAACAAGGACCAGCAACGTACTGGTATGTTGCTGGACTTTGAGTGGTTATACCAGAAAGATGCCTGCTGGTTTAGGTATCATCTTGGTATCATTCTTTTCAGCCAGCGGTCGGCTTTCATGTAAAAGCCTAGTGGCTAATTATCCTCTAGACTGCTTTTACAAGCAGTGGGAGGGAATGTCCCCCCCTCCCACCGTCTTCCATGGTTTTTCTGATCAGAGACCAGAACAGCTCCAATCATCTCTATGGCCTAAGAAACCGGAAGCTACAAGCATTTCATGACTTAGATTTTGCCGGATGTAAACAGCGCCATTGGGAAATTGGGAAAGCATTTTATCACACCGATCTTGGTGTGGTCAGATGCTTTGAGGGCAGAGGAGAGATCTAAGGTCTAATAGACCCCAATTTTTTCAAAAAAGAGTACCTGTCACTACCTATTACTATCATAGGGGATATTTACATTCCCTGAGATAACAATAAAAATGATGAAAAAAATGAAAGGAACAGTTTAAAAATAAGATAAAAAAGCAAGGGGCATGTCCAAGATGGCGGTGTGAGCAGTCGCCTGTTCCTGAGCTCTGCCGGGGCCTACTCTGCAATCCGAGCCATCGGCACCGAAATCGCACACAAATTGTGGTCTGAGGTGGCCTGAGAAGCTGCCTACCGGAGATACAGCCTCCCAAACCCCAGAAAGCCCGCACAGGAAATTGGGACGAGCAGCCCTTTGTTTCTTTGAGGCCCGGTCCCCACGTGTGGCGCGCCCCAGGTGAAGCCGCGGTCTCGCCTAAGCTGACGGCCAGAGCCGCCGGCAGAAGAAATGGCGCTGATCAGAGGACCCAGAAAGACCTCTCTCACCCCGCTCCAGCATCACCAGAGGCACTCTGTCCGGACCTTGAGGTGTAGGGGACCCCAGCAGATCCTGAATGAGGCGACGCCAGTTGGGCGCAACGGCCGGTAAGGGGAAAAAATATAAATTTCCACCTTCCCCAGAGATAGCCCCCTTGCAGCCAGCACCTTCACAAGCACCCAGGCCCACTCGCAGTGTACACATGGCCTCACAGACTGCACTAATGGAGACTGAAGAGGCGAGACCCCCCTGGTTGGCAGAAGTCATGTAGGCCATAGCTACATGTCAATCCACGCTCACCGCAAAAATAGACGCAGTGCAAATGGATGTGGCCTCCTACGGCAGGACATGGATAGGCTCCACTCCAGGGTGA
Organism: Aquarana catesbeiana; assembly: GCF_042186555.1. Taxonomy (NCBI): domain Eukaryota; kingdom Metazoa; phylum Chordata; class Amphibia; order Anura; family Ranidae; genus Aquarana; species Aquarana catesbeiana. The sequence continues at coordinate 96,544,828 of NC_133334.1, read as the reverse complement.
CAGAAACAGAGCAGAGGGTTAGCAACACAGAGGACACAGTCGCAGAACACAGCGCAACACTCCACACACTCCAAACCAAGGTCAAGGCCCTGGAGTACAGGGCAGAGGACGCAGAGAACAGAAACAGGCGCAACAACCTGCGCATAGTGGGTTTGGTGGAGGGGGCTGAGGGCAACAACCCCACATGCTTTGTGGAGGACATGCTGCGCAACCTCTTGCCGGAGGCTCGCTTGTCCCCCCACTATGCAGTGGAAAGGGCGCACAGAATTCCACCCAAACCTGGCCTCCCAGGGGCCCCCTCTCGTACTTTCATTCTTAGACTTCTCAACTTCCGGGATAGAGACGAGATCCTGCGCGCCTCTGGGAATGTGGGTGACCTACGGCACCAAAACAACAAATTGATGATCTTTCCTGACTATTCGATAGAAATGCAGAAACTCGGGAAGTCATTCGACCATGTGAAAGCAGCATTGAGGGCGCGCAATATCCGCTACAGTTTCCTATTTCCAGTGCGCTTGAGGGTTCAGGATGGAGAATCTGTCCGCTTCTTCACCTCCCCCAGGGAGGCATCCGCTTGGCTGGACACACTGCCCCACGACCGGCAACCGAGAGCTTGATATGTGATTACTATACGTTCATGATTGAAACACATTGGGCCCTGAATACCAAGCTCCTGCAACGACTAACACTGCATCTCTTAACGTAGCACTCGATATGAGGCAGTTCAGCTGCACCGGCTTACCTGCTCCTAAAGAGACTGCCTTCACGAGGGACCCACAAGTACCAAGTCAGTGCCCCTGGTTGTGTAAACCAGGTGATCTTTAAAGTTGGAAAGAGTACTGTTCCCTCTCTTACATGGACTACAGGGAACCGGATTGCCACGCGCATTACAGATGGTGGAATTTCCCCTCTTCAAAAAAATTTTTTTCCCCCTTTTTTCCTTTTTTCCTTTATTTTCTTTTATATATATATGCAAGGGATGGGCCCAGCCCAATATTCAATTGTTTTGTCCCATTTGCCCTCCTCATTGCGGGTTCCCCTGACAGACTCAGTGGTGCTCCGGCGGAGCCCCAAGCTAGAGGACAGCGACTCGGCTCACCTGAGACCCTCAAAGACTCTTGAGGGGTCAAAACGCCTTTTGCACAGGATCCCCTTTTGCAGCCAGCATGCTGATTTTGGTTGGGATGGATACCTGCCACAGTTTCAAGGGGTTGGGTGGGTGGGGGGGAGGGTTAGTGGCCCCATAAGGGCAGGTTCATTGTTTTGGGTTAAACTTTTGTTTTTGAAAAGTTTGATTTTGCAAAAATGTTTTATGAATGCATTGCAAATGTCAGTACTGTATGACTTTGTATGTTGTATCCTCCGGATCAGGTTGGCAGCCTCGGGGGAAGAGCATCCTCCAAATCCGAGCACCCCCATTCTACCACACAATTATGACACCCCTTAACATTCTGTCCTGGAACACCAGGGGTCTGAACTCCACGGTCAAGAGATCACTGGTGTTCCAATTCATCAAAGCCCGCAGCCTACTGTACATATCTGCATCTTACAGGAAACCCACCTAGTGGGTAATAAAACTATGGTCCTAAAGAAACCCTGGATTGGATATCATTATCATTCCATGTACTCTAACTTTGCAAGGGGCGTAAGTGTCCTGGTCCATAAATCTCTCCCCTGTAGGCTGCTAGACCTGGTGCTGGACTCGGAGGGAAGATATGTGGTGGTTCATGCTCAGATACACTCTATGAGATGGGTAATAGTGGGAGCCTCCAAGATAGCGGACTTTCAAAGCGATAATATAGCCATTTTAGGGGATTTTAACCTGGCCCCCAATCCGGAGGTGGATAGGATGTCCAGTGCTGAACACTCCCACCTCGGTTTGGCGGACTGGGCAGAGCTGTATGGTTTGACGGATGTGTGACGGTGGAGAAACCCTCATCTTAGGGCCTACACCTGCCACTCAGCCTCTCACAGATCCTTTTTTAGGATCGACTTAGCCTATGTGGACCGCTCTGCCTTATCCAGGGTAAGGGACATCAGAATCCTTCCCAGGGGTGTGTCTGACCATGCACCGCTCCTCCTGACGCTGGAACTTTCCTCCACTTCGGGAGTCTCTCTGTGGAGACTGTCCAGATTCTGGGTGTCGGATGAGATGGTGGATGGTCTCTTCAGAGAGGCGATGAGGGAATACTGGGATACCAATCCTGGCTTGGCCAGCGCAATGACAGTTTGGGACACTTTCAAAGCGTATACCAGAGGAAGATACCAGACCATTATAGCCAGGGTCGGTAGGAAGAGAAGAGCAGACTTGGTTGATGCAGAGAGAAAGGTGGACCTGCAAGAAGCACAGTTTCTTAGAACAAAAAACCCTGGTGACTATGATGCGCTTCAACTTCTGACTGGGGAGGTTGTCCGTATCCGCACTTCTCTCACTCAGAAACGCCTTCTCGCCCAGACACAACGCATATTCGAACAGGGGGAAATGTCAGGGAAGCTATTGGCATGGTTGTCCAGGGAACAACAGGGGGGGATATGCATACCACACATACAAGGACCTGACGGACATCTCAAATACGACTCAGACGAGATAAATGACTGCTTCGCCTCCTTTTATAGGAATATTTATAGCTCTAAGGCCACGTACACTAAGGACGAGTTGACCACTTACTTGGAACCCATTGACTTCCCAGTTCTGATGGCAAAATATCGTGACAACCTCGATGCCCCCATCACCACAGACAAATTACTGAAAGCTCTTAAGACTCTCCAATCGAGCAAATCTCCGGGTCCGGATGGGATACCCATCGAGTTTTATAAGCAATATGCTGAGGAGCTGACGGGAAAACTACATGCTATGCTAACGTAGGCACAACGCCTGGAGACGCTCCTGAACTCATTGAGTGAGGCGGTGATTGTTGTAATCCCCAAGCCAGGTAAAGACTCGTCCCTGTGTTCCTCTTATCGCCCCATCTCCCTAATCAACGTTGATGCTAAGCTCCTGGCCAAAGTGTTGGCCATGAGACTTAACACAGTAATAACAGCCCTAGTACACCCGGATCAAACAGGGTTCATGCCGGGGAGGGGAACGGATATCAACATCAGAAGGCTTTTTACCCATATGGATAGGGTGCAGGCGGACTCAGCAGGAGTGGTGGTCTCCCTTGACGCCGAGAAGGCCTTCGATTCCGTAGAATGGGCTTTCTTATGGGGGGTCCTATTGAAATTCGGATTTGGACGGAAATTTCTAACATGGCTACGGATGCTTTACGCCAACCCCAAAGCGAGGGTTCATACAAACAGAGCCCTCTCTGATACCTTCCCCCTGGGAAGGGGCACCCGCCAGGGTTGCCCTCTGTCACCGGGGCTTTTTGCTTTGGCGATAGAACCCCTTGCCATTGCCCTGAGGGCGGAGGCGGGGGTGAAGGGCATAACAGTGGGCACAATTGAAGAAAAAGTGTCCCTATATGCGGACGACACATTACTTTATCTTGCTGATCCCAACCAGTCATTGCAGAAGGCTCTGAGCTTATTTGAAGACTTCGCCCGATTTTCAGGTGTCCACATAAATTGGGAAAAGTCAATCCTGTTCCCGCTTCACCCCCTGCTTCCCAAGGTAGATACTGCCACCCCACTCCAGTGGGTGGATGAGTTCACATATTTGGGTATCAAAATTAGAAACACTACACATGAGTTTTTGGAAAAAAATCTGCAGCTTCTCATCTCCCAACTTACAGTAAAATGCACAGCTTGGCGCACCCTGCCGCTCACCCCCGTGGGCAGAATCAACTTGCTCAAAATGGTGTTCCTTCCGAAATTTTTATACTTTTTCCGTAACACACCCTCCCATAAGTCCTTTTTTAGATGCCTAGAAGGGATCCTGACTTCTTTCATCTGGGCTGGGAGACCTCCCAGAGTGGCGAAGAGTGTGCTCTACCTTCCTCTGTCGGGAGGGGGACTTGTCCTTCCAAATTTTTTGATATATTATTGGGCTGCTGTACTGGTCATGGTGCGCTGGTGGTTCTCCCAGCCCAGACAAAACCCTGCAGTTAGACTCGAGGCTGCCATCTTGGGCTTTTACAGGGCTCTGTTAAACTTAGTATACAGGGGTCCCAAGGCCCCCTATCCACTGACGACCCCAATGAAAACTACCATTAGAGCATGGAGGGAGGCCAGGGCAATATATGCTGAGCCAAATCGCATATACCCTCACACTCCGCTTTGGGGCAATCCCGCCCTACCCCATCTCTATGACATACCAGATCCCTCTCAATGGGCCACACGGGGAATAACCACTCTAAAACATATTATAACCAATGGTAGGCTTACGCCCTTCCAAGACATTAAATGGCAATACTCCCTCCCCCGAACCTTTGAGTTCAAATACTGGCAATTGAGACACGCGATGAGGGCACAATTCCCAGACAGACTGATTCTGGAACCGGACTCAGTTGAACGACTTCTGACTTCAAGTGTGATGGGGAAGACTCTATCCACACTGTACTTATACTTGACGGTAGCACACGACGTTAAGCCCACTCGTGCATTTGACAAATGGAAGGAGGATATTCAGACATTGGGGGAGGAAGAATGGGAGTACTGCATCTCGACCTACATCCCAGCTGTGATAGCAGCTAAGGACAGGTTCATACAGTTGAAATTTCTTCATAGGGCCTACTTTACTCCGCATAGGATGGCGAGAATCTATCCTCATATTGACCCCTCATGCCCCCGGTGCAGGACTGGCGAGGGGACATTTTGGCACATGGTATGGGCCTGTCCGAAGCTCGGACCATACTGGGAAGGGGTGACCGGGGTGCTAAACGACATATGGGAAATTAGGTTGTCACTTGACCCCCTGCTGCTTCTGTTGAGCTATTTGGTTGATGTAGAGGGGGACAGATACACCAAACTTTCTATTACACTCCTGCTGTTCTATGCTAGAAGGGAGATAATGCTACACTGGAAGTCAGCTGAGCCCCCTACACTAGGGTCCTGGAAGAAAGCGGTAGATTCAGTGCTGCCACTGTACAAACTTACATATGAGAGCAGGCAGTGCCCTGCTAAATTTGATAAAGTTTGGTCGGCCTGGATGGTGGCGCGTGGTTGAGGGCCCGGGAGTGGGGGACCTGGTGATGGACTCCCCTAGTCTCGGTCAGGGGCATCACCCCTCCCTCGGATGCGGGGCACTGCCAGGTCACACTGGAAGACCATTGTACTTAACCTGATGAACTTCCCATACATATATTGGCCCTTTGGGGGGTAGTGAATATGCGATATACTGATCCCTAGGATTGGCTTCAGACAGGAATATCCTCAGCTCCCAGCGGGCCAGAGAGACGTGGAATAAGCAGTTATGGATTAGAGGGCAGCTACAAATAATACTTGGATGTAAAGTTGTAACGAATAGGATATCATAGGTTGTATGCGAAATGCACATTAATGCTGTTTTGTAAGTCATTATCCCTTTATATTATATAAGATGTACAGGAAGCTAGCAAATATGCACTTGTGAGATCTTGCATTTTCTTTTTGATTAGATGCTTCATCATAATGCTGTAATGATTGAATACTGCATGTCGTACACTGACGGTTTTGTAATGTTGATTTGTTAAATAAAAACCCTTTCTGTTAAAAAAAAGATAAAAAAGCAAAAAAAAAAAAAAAAAAAAAAAAAAACACCCTTGCCCCCCCCCTGCTCTTGCGCAAAGGCGAACGCAAGCGTTGGTCTGGCGTCAAATGTAAACAGCAATTTCACCATGCATGTGAGGTATTACTGCAAAGGTCAGATCAAGGGCAGTAATTTTAGCAGTAGACCTCCTCTGTAAATCTAAAGTGGTAACCTGTAAAGGCTTTTAAAGGCTTTTAAAAATTTATGTAGTTTGTCGCTGCTGCACGTTTGTGCGCAATTTAAAGCATGTCGTGTTTGGTGACCATGTACTCGGCCTAAGATCATCTTTTTTATTTCATCAAACATTTGGGCAATGCGTTTGAAAAATCACTGCGCAAATACTGAGTGAAAAAAAATGAAACACCCACCATTTTAATCTGTAGGGTCTTTGCTTTAAAAAATATATAATGTTTGGGGGTTCAAAGTACTTTTCTTGCAAAAAAAGTGTCAGAAAGGGCTTTGTCTTGGTTGGAAGAGTGGGTGATGTGTGACATAAGCTTCTAAATGTTGTGCATAAAATGCCAGGACAGTTCAAAACCCCCCAAAATGACCCCATTTTGGAAAGTAGACACCCCAAGCTATTTGCTGAGAGGCAAGTTGAGTCCATGTAATATTTTATATGTCATGGTCATATGTGAAATTACACTCCAAAATACATTCTGTTGTTTCTCCTGAGTATGGGGATACCACATGTGTGAGACTTTTTGGGAGCCTAGCAGCATACGGGACCCCGAAAACCAAGCACCGCCTTCAGACTTTCTAAGGGTGTAAATTTTTGATTTCACTCCTCACTGCCTATCACAGTTTCGGAGGCCATGGAATGCCCAGTTGGCACAAAACCCCCCATTTTGGAAAGTAGGCACCCCAAGCTATTTGCTGAGAGGTATGGTGAGTCTTTTGCAGACCTCGCTTTTTGTCACAAAGTTTTGAAAATTAAAAAAAATAAAAAAAAAAATACATTTTTCTTTCCTTTCTTCATTTTCAGAAACAAATGAGAGCTGCAAAATACTCTCCATGCCTCTCAACAAATAGCTTGGGGTGTCTACTTTCCAAAATGGGGTAATTTGGGGGGGTTTGTGCCATCTTGGCATTTTATGGCCTTCAAAACTGTGATAGGTAGTGAGGAGTGAAATAAAAAATTTACGCCCTTAGAAATCCTGAAGGTGGTGCTTGGTTTTCGGGGCCCCGTACGCAGCTAGGCTCCCAAAAAGTCCCACACATGTGGTATCCCCATACTCAGGAGAAGCATCAAAATGTATTTTGGGGTGCAATTCCACATATAACCATGGCATGTGTGAGCAATATATAATTTAGTGACAACTTTTTGTAAAAAAAAAGTATTTATTTATTTTTTGTCATTATTCAATCAAAAAAAAATATTCAATGGGCTCAACATGCCTCTTAGCAATTTCCTTAGGGTATCTACTTTGCAAAATGGGGTCATTTGGGTTTTTTTTTTACTGCCCTGCCATTTTAGCACCTCAAGAAATGAGATAGGCAGTCATAAACTAAAAGCTGCGTAAACTCCAGAAAATGTACCCTAGTTTGTAGACTCTATAACTTTTGCGCAAACCAATAAATAGACGCTTATTGACTTTTTCTTTACCAAAGACATGTGGCTGAATACATTTTGGCCTAAATGTATGATTAAATTTAGTTTATTGGATTTTTCTAATAACAAAAAGTAGAAACTATCATTTTTTTTTCAAAATTTTCGGTCTTTTTCCGTTTATATCGCAAAAAATAAAAATCGCAGAGGCAGTCAAATACCATCAAAAGAAAGCTCTATTTGTGGGAAAAAAGGACCCAAATTTCGTTTGGGTACAACATTGCACGATTGCACAATTACCAGTTAAAGCAGCGCAGTGCCAAATTGTAAAAAGTCTTCCGGTCATTGAGCTGCCAAATGGTCTGGGGCTAAAGTGGTTAAGTGGTTAAATGCCATTTCTTTTCCTTTAGAAATGTCATTATTGCTGCGGCACTGTTCTACACATCGCACAGATGCACCACTCTACAGGCAGACTACGAGGACCCCCAGGCACGATATTTAAAGGAATATTTCATTTTTATTGTTTCACTTTAACCACTTGCCGACCGCCTAACGTAAATATACGTCGGCAGAATGGCACTGGCAGGCAGAATCACGTACCTGTACGTGATCTGCCTCCTGCGGGCGGAGGGTCCGATCGGACCCAACCCCGGTGCCAGCGGCGGTCGGCATTTGACTGGGAGCGTTGGGAGGTGAGGGGGAGACCATCTGATCGTGGCCCCCCCCTCGCGATCGCTCCCAGCCAATCGGAATCCTCCCCTGCCTGTGTGTAGTTTCACACAGGCAGAGGATGTGATGTCATCTCTCCTCGGCTTGGCAGTTTCCGTTCCAGCGCTGAGGAGAGAAGACATGTAAGTGCACAACACTACACACAACACAGTAGAACATGCCAGGCATACTTTACACCCCCGATCCCCCCCCGATCGCCCCCCGATCCCCCCCAATCACCCCCCCTGTCACAAACTGACACCAAGCAGTATTTTTTTTTTTTTTCTGATTACTGCATGGTGTCAGTTTGTGACAGTTACAGTGTTAGGGCAGTGAGTGGTAGCCCCCTTTAGGTCTAGGGTACCCCCCTAACCCCCCCTAATAAAGTTTTAACCCCTTGATCACCCCCTGTCACCAGTGTCACTAAGCGATCATTTTTCTGATCGCTGTATTAGTGTCGCTGGTGACGCTAGTTAGGGAGGTAAATATTTAGGTTCGCCGTCAGCGTTTTATAGCGTCAGGGACCCCCATATACTATCTAATAAATGTTTTAACCCCTTGATTGCCCCCTAGTTAACCCTTTCACCACTGATCACCGTATAAGTGTTACGGGTGACGCTGGTTAGTTCGTTTATTTTTTATAGTGTCAGGGCACCCGCCGTTTATTACCGAATAAAGGTTTAGCCCCCTGATCGCCCGGCGGTGATATGCGTCGCCCCAGGCAGCGTCAGATTAGCGCCAGTACCGCTAACACCCACGCACGCAGCATACGCCTCCCTTATTGGTATAGTATCTGTACGGATCAATATCTGATCCGATCAGATCTATACTAGCGTCCCCAGCAGTTTAGGGTTCCCAAAAACCCAGTGTTAGCGGGATCAGCCCAGATACCGGCTAGCACCTGCGTTTTTCCCCTCCGCCCGGCCCAGCCCAGCCCACCCAAGTGCAGTATCGATCGATCACTGTCACTTACAAAACACTAAACAAATAACTGCAGCGTTCGCAGAGTCAGGCCTGATCCCTGCGATCGCTAACAGTTTTCTTGGTAGCGTTTTGGTGAACTGGCAAGCACCAGCCCCAGGCAGCGTCAGGTTAGCGCCAGTACCGCTAACACCCAAGCACGCACCGTACACCTCCCTTAGTGGTATAGTATCTGAACGGATCAATATCTGATCCGATCAGATCTATACTAGCGTCCCCAGCAGTTTAGGGTTCCCAAACACGCAGTGTTAGCGGGATCAGCCCAGATACCTGCTAGCACCTGCGTTTTGCCCCTCCGCCCGGCCCAGCCCAGCCCACCCAAGTGCAGTATCAATCGATCACTGTCACTTACAAAACACTAAACGCATAACTGCAGCGTTCGCAGAGTCAGGCCTGATCCCTGCGATCGCTAACAGTTTTTTTGGTAGCGTTTTGGTGAACTGACAAGCACCAGCCCCAGGCAGCATCAGGTTAGCGCCAGTACCGCTAACACCCACGCACGCACCGTACACCTCCCTTGGTGGTATAGTATCTGATCGGATCAATATCTGATCTGATCAGATCTATACTAGCGTCCCCAGCAGTTTAGGGTTCCCACAAACGCAGTGTTAGCGGGATCAGCCCAGATACCTGCTAGCACCTGCATTTTTCCCCTCCGCCCGGCCCAGCCCAGCCCACCCAAGTGCAGTATCGATCGATCACTGTCACTTACAAAACACTAAACAAATAACTGCAGTGTTCGCAGAGTCAGGCCTGATCCCTGCGATCGCTAACAGTTTTCTTGGTAGCGTTTTGGTGAACTGGCAAGCACCAGCCCCAGGCAGCGTCAGGTTAGCGCCAGTACCGCTAACACCCACGCACCGTACACCTCCCTTAGTGGTATAGTATCTGAACGGATCAATATCTGATCCGATCAGATCTATACTAGCGTCCCCAGCAGTTTAGGGTTCCCACAAACGCAGTGTTAGCGGGATCAGCCCAGATACCTGCTAGCACCTGCGTTTTGCCCTCCACCCGGCCCAGCCCACCCAAGTGCAGTATCGATCGATCACTGACACTTACAAAACACTAAACGCATAACTGCAGCGTTCGCAGAGTCAGGCCTGATCCCTGCGATCGCTACCAGTTTTTTTTGTAGCGTTTTGGTGAACTGGCAAGCACCAGCGGCCTAGTACACCCCGGTCGTAGTCAAACCCGCACTGCAGTAACACTTGGTGACGTGGCGAGTCCCATAAGTGCAGTTCAAGCTGGTGAGGTGGCAAGCACAAGTAGTGTCCCGCTGCCACCAAAAAGACAAACACAGGCCCGTCGTGCCCATAATGCCCTTCCTGCTGCATTCGCCAATCCTAATTGGGAACCCACCACTTCTGCAGCGCCCGTACTTCCCCCATTCACATCCCCAACTGTCACGGGCATGGCCAGAGCAGAGGCTGTTGGAGAGGACTGTGTGCAAGCCTGTTATGGGCCCTAGCATTTCTGGTGAATGAGAAATCCAGTCTGAACTGTATTAATCGGACTCAGTCATGTATATATTGTATGGGGACTCCTTACTGTATATTTGTGTCCCTGAAGAGGGAGGGGGGATTCCTCCAGCAGCCCCCTGCTGATAAGACTGATTCATTCTGCTGGGACACATCCTGTGAGGAGATGCTGGTGTTATCAACATGTGTTTATGTTAATTGAGAGAGCTGATCACATTAGCCACCAGCACTGGCTAATAGACGAATGGTCTAGGCTGAGGAGGGGGAAGATTGTTGTTTGTATTGTTAATTGTATTAATGTGTGAAGCTCGGTGCCCACAAGACTGTCATCTGGTCTGGGTACATTTTGTAGTAAATTAGGTCATGTTAATTAGGTTAGCTTTGAGTCATCCCTGCTGTATAAAGGTCTGTGAGATCTCAAAATAAAGGGTAGTTCTGATGTACTCCAAGACTGGTGTTGTCTAGTTCTTGGGGTTCCTATAGCCAGATCCATTGGACTCGTGTTCCAGAACTTAGGAAGCGGTATATGACGGAAGCACTCAAGCGGAGTGTGGGACGTTCCGTGACACCAACCAAATGCAGTTGGCTGCATGAGAGGCATTTTCTTTATGTCCTCCCGAGTACCCCTACCCAACGAACCCCCCCAAAAAAGATGTTGTGTCTGCAGCAAGCGCGGATATAGGCGTGACACCCGCTATTATTGTCTCTCCTGTCCTGACAATCCTGGTCTTTGCATTGGTGAATGTTTTGAACGCTACCATTCACTAGTTGAGTATTAGCGTAGGGTACAGCATTGCACAGACTAGGCACACTTTCACAGGGTCTCCCAAGATGCCATCGCATTTTGAGAGACCCGAACCTGGAACCGGTTACAGGTATAAAAGTTAGTTACAAAAAAAAGTGTAAAAAAAAAAAAAAAACACAAACAAAAATATAAAATAAAAAATAATAGTTGTCGTTTTATTGTTCTTTCTCTCTCTATTCTCTCTCTATTGTTCTGCTCTTTTTTACTGTATTCTATTCTGCAATGTTTTATTGTTATTATGTTTTATCATGTTTGCTTTTCAGGTATGCAATTTTTTATACTTTACCGTTTACTGTGCTTTATTGTTAACCATTTTTTTGTCTTCAGGTACGCCATTCACGACTTTGAGTGGTTATACCAGAATGATGCCTGCAGGTTTAGGTATCATCTTGGTATCATTCTTTTCAGCCAGCGGTCGGCTTTCATGTAAAAGCAATCCTAGTGGCTAATTAGCCTCTAGACTGCTTTTACAAGCAGTGGGAGGGAATGCCCCCCCCAACGTCTTCCGTGTTTTTCTCTGGCTCTCCTGTCTCAACAGGGAACCTGAGAATGCAGCTGGTGATTCAGCCAGCTGACCATAGAGCTGATCAGAGACCAGAGTGGCTCAAATCATCTCTATGGCCTAAGAAACCGGAAGCTATGAGCATTTTATGACTTAGATTTCGCCGGATGTAAACAGCGCCATTGGGAAATTGGGAAAGCATTTTATCACACCGATCTTGGTGTGGTCAGATGCTTTGAGGGCAGAGGAGAAATCTAGGGTCTAATAGGCCCCAATTTTTTCAAAAAAGAGTACCTGTCACTACCTATTGCTATCATAGGGGATATTTACATTCCCTGAGATAACAATAAAAATGATTTAAAAAAAAAAAAAAAATGAAAGGAACAGTTTTAAAATAAGATAAAAAAAATAATAATAATAAAGAAAAAAAAAAAAAAAAAAGCACCCCTGTCCCCCCTGCTCTCGCGCTAAAGCGAACGCAAGCGTCGGTCTGGCGTCAAATGTAAACAGCAATTGCACCATGCATGTGAGGTATCACCGCGAACGTCAGATCGAGGGCAGTAATTTTAGCAGTAGACCTCCTCTGTAAATCTAAAGTGGTAACCTGTAAAGGCTTTTAAAGGCTTTTAAAAATGTATTTAGTTTGTTGCCACTGCACGTTTGTGCGCAATTTTAAAGCATGTCATGTTTGGTATCCATGTACTCGGCCTAAGATCATCTTTTTTATTTCATCAAACATTTGGGTAATATAGTGTGTTTTAGTGCATTAAAATTTAAAAAAGTGTGTTTTTTCCCCAAAAAATGGGTTTGAAAAATCGCTGAGCAAATACTGTGTGAAAAAAAAAATGAAACACCCACCATTTTAATCTGTAGGGCATTTGCTTTAAAAAAAATATATAATGTTTGGGGGTTCAAAGTAATTTTCTTGCAAAAAAAAATTCTTTTTTTATGTAATCAAAAAGTGTCAGAAAGGGCTTTGTCTTCAAGTGGTTAGAAGAGTGGGTGATGTGTGACATAAGCTTCTAAATGTTGTGCATAAAATGCCAGGACAGTTCAAAACCCCCCCAAATGACCCCATTTTGGAAAGTAGACACCCCAAGCTATTTGCTGAGAGGCATGTCGAGTCCATGGAATATTTTATATTGTGACACAAGTTGCGGGAAAGAGACAATTTTTTATTTTTTTTTGCGCAAAGTTGTCACTAAATGATATATTGCTCAAACATGCCATGGGAATATGTGAAATTACACCCCAAAATGCATTCTGTTGCTTCTCCTGAGTACGGGGATACCACATGTGTGAGACTTTTTGGGAGCCTAGCCGCGTACGGGACCCCAAAAACCAAGCACCGCCTTCAGGCTTTCTAAGGCCGTAAATTTTTGATTTCACTCTTCACTGCCTCTCACAGTTTCGGAGGCCATGGAATGCCCAGGTGGCAAAAAACCCCCCCAAATGACCCCATTTTGGAAAGTAGACACCCCAAGCTATTTGATGAGAGGTATAGTGAGTATTTTGCAGACCTCACTTTTTGTCACAAAGTTTTGAAAATTGAAAAAAGAAAAAAAAAATGTTTTTTCTCGTCTTTCTTTATTTTCAAAAACAAATGAGAGCTGCAAAATACTCACCATGCCTCTCAGCAAATAGCTTGGGGTGTCTACTTTCCAAAATGGGGTCATTTGGGGGGGGTTTGTGCCACCTGGGCATTCCATGGCCTCCGAAACTGTGATAGGCAGTGAAGAGTGAAATCAAAAATTTACACCCTTAGAAATCCTGAAGGCGGTGATTGGTTTTCGGGGCCCCGTACGCGGCTAGGCTCCCAAAAAGTCCCACACATGTGGTATCCCCATACTCAGGAGAAGTAGCTAAATGTATTTTGGGGTGCAATTCCACATATGCCCATGGCCTGTGTGAGCAATATATCATTTAGTGACAACTTTGTGCAAAAAAAAAAAAAAAAAAATTTGTCACTTTCCCGCAACTTGTGTCAAAATATAAAACATTCCATGGACTCAACATGCCTCAAAGCAAATAGCTTGGGGTGTCTACTTTCCAAAATGGGGTCATTTGGGGGGGTTTTATGCCATCTGGGCATTTTATGGCCTTCAAAACTGTGATAGGTAGTGAGGAGTAAAATCAAAAATGTACGCCCTTAGAAATCCTGAAGGCAGTGATTGGTTTTCGGGGTCCCGTACGCGGCTAGGCTCCCAAAAAGTCCCACACATGTGGTATCCCCATACTCAGGAGAAGCAGCTAAATGTATTTTGGGGTGCAATTCCACATATGCCCATGGCCTGTGTGAGCAATATATCATTTAGTGACAACTTTTTGTAATTTTTTTTTGTCATTATTCAATCACTTGGGACAAAAAAAACGAATATTCAATGGGCTCAACATGCCTCTCAGCAATTTCCTTGGGGTGTCTACTTTCCAAAATGGGGTCATTTGTGGGGGTTTTGTACTGCCCTGCCATTTTAGCACCTCAAGAAACGACATTCATAAATTAAAGGCTGTGTAAATTCCAGAAAATGTACCCTAGTTTGTAGGCGCTATAACTTTTGCGCAAACCAATAAATATACACTTATTGACATTTTTTTTACCAAAGACATGTGGCCGAATACATTTTGGCCTAAATGTATGACTAAAATTGAGTTTATTGGATTTTTTTAGAACAAAAAGTAGAAAATATCATTTTTTTTCAAAATTTTCGGTCTTTTTCCGTGTATAGCGCAAAAAATAAAAACGGCAGAGGTGATCAAATACCATCAAAAGAAAGCTCTATTTGTGGGAAGAAAAGGACGCAAATTTCGTTTGGGTACAGCATTGCATGATCGCGCAATTAGCAGTTAAAGCGATGCAGTGCCGAATTGTAAAAAGTGCTCTGGTCAGGAAGGGGGTAAAACCTTCCGGGGCTGAAGTGGTTAACTTGTTCAGATCCACGCTATAGCCGAATGATGGCTACAGGACGGACCTACTTTGCCGGGAGTAAGTCTATTGACGTCCTCCCATGCCCAAGCAGCGCGCTCTGTGATCTGCAAGTCTATGAGACTCACTGGACCACAGATCAGGGTAAGGGGTTGATCCCGACCCCTTACCACGTGATCAGCTGTCAGTCAATGACAGCTGATCATGTGATGTAAACAGAGCCGGTAATTGGCTATTTTTTATCCTCATGCTGACAGCGTGAGGAGAAAAAAAAAAGCCGATCACCGGCGGCTGTGAGAGGGACATCTGTCCCGATCAAGGAGATTGCCCCAAGCTCATCTGTGCCTACCTATGCCACCTGCCAGTGCCACCTAGCAGTACACAATAGTGCTGCCTACCAGTGCCCACCAGCACCACCTACCAGTGCCCACAGTGCCACCCATCAGTGCCCACAGTGCCACCCATCAGTGCCCACAGTGTCACCTATCAGTGCCCACAATCAGTGCCTCATCAACAGTGCTCCCCATCAGTGTCACCTACCAGTGCCCATCAGTGTCACCTACCAGTGCCCATCAGTGCCGCCCATAAGTGCCCATCAATGCCAACTATCAGTGCCACCTATCAGTGCCACCTATCAATGCCCATCAGTGCCATCAATCAGTGGTACCTATCAGTGCCCATCAGTGCCACCCATCAGTGCCACCCATCAGGGCCCATCAGTGCCATCTTATCAGTGGCCATCAGTGCCGCCTTATCTGTGCCCATCAGTACCGCCTTATCTGTCCCCATCAATGCTGCCTTATCTGTGCCTATCAGTGCCACCTTAACTGTGCCTATCAGTGCCCATCAGTGCAGCCTATCAGTTCCCACCAGTGCAGCCTATCAGTGCCCACCAGTGCCGCCTCATCAGCACATATCAATGAAGGAGAAAAATTACCTGTTTGCAAAATTTTATAACAAACAATGAAACATTATTTTTTTTTTCAAAATTTTCCATTTTTTTTGTTTGTTTAGCAAAAAATAAAAACCCCAGCTGTGATTAAATACCACCAAAAGAAAGCTCTAGTTGTGTGAAAAAAATGGTAAAATTTTAATTTGTGTACAGTGTTGTATAACTGCGCAATTGTCATTAAAAGTGCGTCAGTGCTGAAAGCTGAAAATTGGTCTGGGCAGGAGGGGGGTTTAAGTGCCCAGTAAGCAAGTGGTTAAGCATCATTAAAATCACGGCTCCTGAAAAACTATCATTTTAAAAACTTATTTTCCATTGATACATGTGCCCTATGGCAGTACACGGGTCCCCATACACTTTTTTATGCCAAAAATTTGCATATAAGCCTTTAAAATGAGGACTTTTGATTTTTCATGTTCATGTCCCATGGACTATAATAGGGTTCACATATTTGCTAGAACTTTTTGCCTGTTCGAGGTGTTCTGGTGCGAACCGAACTGGGGGGTGTTCGGCCCATCCCTACCACTGATACACAAGCCTGTAGCTTCTCAGCCAGCACCAGGCCACACATTGTCCTGCCCACTGCTTTCTGGATTGGCAGCCTCTATTACTGAAACCCTTCCACTGTGAGCTGCAGTGAATAAAAGAAGGAACATAAGAGACACAAATGTATGAGAATTAGGCTCAGTCAGGGAAGGTAAAGGAAGTTTGCTGTTTACTTTATGAGGCTTGTGCATCACATAGTACCTGGATTTGGTACTTGTTTACGTTGTCATACAGGAGACTTTAGTTATACGTTAAAGTGGTTGTAAAACTCAGACATTAAAGGGGTTGTAAACCCTCATGGTTCTTCACCTTAATGCATTCTATGCATTAACCGCTTGCCGACCAGCCACCTTCATTATACTGCAGCAGGTCGGCACAATCCCACGAACCGTCGTAGCTCTACGTCAGTCCCTTTAAGCAGGATAGCACTGCGGGGGTGCCGATGTATGTGGTCAGCGGTCGCAATGACCACCAGCCACACATGATCGCGGGCACAAGAGCCAGAACAGGGACGTGTGTGTGTGTGTAAACACACAGATCCCTGTTCTGTGAGGAGAGGAGAGACAGATTGTGAGTTTCTAGTAGCTAGGAACAACGATCTGTCATCTCCTCTAGTCAGTTCCACCCCCCTACAGTTAGAACACACACTAGGGAACACAGTTAACCCCTTGATCGCTCCCTAGTGTTAACCCCTTCCCTGCCAGTGACATTTACACAGTAATCAGTGAATTTTTATAGCACTGATCCCTGTATAATTGTCAATGGTCCCAAAAATGTGTCAAAAGTGTCCGATCTGTTGCATAATGTCGCAGTCCCGATAAAAAATTAGCTTTTTTTAAAAAAAAAAAAATCGGGATATTTATTATAGGAAAAAGTACAAAATATTGTTTTTCATTCAAAATTGTCGCTCTTTTTTTGTTTATAGTGCAAAAAAAAAACGCAGAGGTGATCAAATACCACCAAAAGAAAGCTCTATTTGTGGGGGACACTGTACCCAATTTTGTTTGGGTACAGTGTCGCACGACCGTGCAATTATCAGTTAAAGCGACGCAGTGCCGTATCGCAAAAAATGGTCTAGTCATTGAGCAGCCAAATCTTACGGGGCTGAAGTGGTTAAGGTGAAAATCCTTTTGTAGTGCTGCAGCCCCCAAGCCCCCCCATTTTACTTACCTGAACGCTGTCATCCTCTGTCCGGGAACGAGCACACCATCTCTATCTGGTGTCTTGTGTCCTGATTGGATAGATTGATAGCAGCTGGCTCCTGCTGCTGTCAATCAAATCCAATGACGCGGCGCAGAGTCCTGCATTCTGTGTGAATAGACACAGGTGCGGGACTCAGGAGCATGCCCACATGGGTGTCCACCAAGGAGAGCGCTTCTCCAACGTGGACACTTGATGCGGGGAGGAGCCACCAGCACCGCTGAGGGACCCCAAAAGAAGAGGACCGGGGCCAATCTGTGCAAAACGAACTGCACAGTGGAGGTGAGTATGACATGTTTGTTATTTTAATTAAAAAAAAAAACGAGGGTTTACAACCCCTTTAAATCTGAACAAAGCACATATTTCTATACTGTTTACTTGCCTCTCTCCAAAGCACTATGTGTCATTTCTTTCTGCTGTCTAGTTCCTTTACTATCTGCATGAGTCACATCTGACAAGTTTTCCTGACACCAAGAGAAAAAAAGCAGTGGACGGTCGTCCATTAGGGGCGCACGGGCGCCGCCCCCCCCCAGCCATGCCCCCTAATCTACATGCAGGGTGCCGGACGCATGGATTCCAATGGGTTTTTTTTTTTATTAAGCACGTGATTAGAGCCAGAGGCTCTAATAGGCTTCAAAAAAAGGTGGACTCGGGGTGCAGAGCAAATTAATATTCACTATTTTCACACTGATCCTCCTCCTGGCCAATTAGGAAGGGGACCTGACACCTGATTGGCTAAAAGAACAGGAGTTCCTATTGGACGCCTAGGAG
Organism: Aquarana catesbeiana; assembly: GCF_042186555.1. Taxonomy (NCBI): domain Eukaryota; kingdom Metazoa; phylum Chordata; class Amphibia; order Anura; family Ranidae; genus Aquarana; species Aquarana catesbeiana. The sequence continues at coordinate 96,526,745 of NC_133334.1, read as the reverse complement.
GAGGAGGAGGGAGGAGACACACAGTGGAAGCCACCGTAATGCAGAGGAGGAGGAGAAGCCGCCGACGGACAGCGTGGTGGGGGGTAACGCTAGCCGACCCGGGGTGGGGCAGGGGGGGTTGATTGCCACCTCCAGAAAAAAAAAGCACCAACTGCCACTGGAAAAAAGGTGACATTGGAGAGATCTCCTGCACACAATCTTTGATTGACAGCCTGAACTCTGTTCATGTGTGCTGTGTAAAGGGGGGGGTGTCCCTTCCCTCCAATCACCTCTCAGAGCTCTTGTACCGTGTGTAACTGCAGCTCCCCGACCCTTGGTTTGTGAGTCTGTGAAAAATTCTTTTCATCGCTAAGTTTTATAAGGATGAACAGGACAAATGGTTGAAAATAAACAGGTACAACTTATGTAGGAGGATTTATTTCACTTCTGTGTATAGCCTCGTACACATGATCGGATTTTTGTCCGGGAATTGTGTGATGACAGACTGTGTGCCTAAAATCCGACTGTTAGTATGCTCCATCAGACAGTTGCTATCCAACTTTCCGCCAACAAATGTTGGATGCCATGCTAATAAATTTTTGGCGGACAACGGTCTGTTGTCAGATTTTCATCTCAAGTCCATCACACAAAAGTCCAAAGTACAAACACGCATGCTTGGAAGCAAGGACGTGCCAAAAGTGGTCGGTCTTGTAAACTAGCGCACATTCTCTTCTTCTTTAATGGGGTAATAATAAAGCTGCTTTGCTGGTGATACTGATGGAGTTCAACCAAACGTATTTTCAAAGGCTTTTTTTTCTAGCGAAATCAAGAATAATATTATTATGCTTGTCATTTTTTTTTTTTGTGCGAGTTACCACAACACTATTATCCCATAGTTTTTAAGATCAAAGATACAATTATGTTGGTGTCCCTTGTTAATTTTACATAGTATTTTTTTAAATGTAACTGCCTACTCCCAAACTGACATTTGAAGTAAAACACATAGCCAAGTATTATTCTACACAATTTTTTTTATTGTGCATTAAAAAAAACAAAAATATGACATTAGAGATGCTATCTGCCATACAAATATAAAGAACGTAACCAAAAATTGCATTCTATGCATACAAAAATATAGAAAATATAACATAAAATCATTATTCCAAAACAAAAAAAAAGGAAATTAGTAATTGGTGAAGGGCTGAAAATCCCCAGTCCAGCGGCCTTGTTGGGGGTCTTGTGGCTGGTATTGCCACTGTCTGACCTGCTGTGGTGGGTGGGGTGGCTATGGAGGTGGTGGATGTGGGGCCACAAAATCACACAGGTGTGTGTTTTCTTTAATTTGGCCCCTCACCCACTTGTTGGGGAGCTGCAGGATGAGTTTCTCACACCTGCTCCTTTGCTCACCATCCATCTGCCTTCATTTATTGGCAGTCAGCATGGCAAATCCCTCAGCCTCATCTGGGTCTGACCTGAGGGCAGTAGTGGCCTGGCTGAGGAAGGCAGCTGTGACCTTGTCCAGATTCCTGCTCTTCCTGGCCCTTTTAGCAGGAGGGCGTAGGGGAGGGATCTGGGACTTTGTTTGGCTGCTGGCCATGGGCTCCTCCTGACTGACACTTTCCTGTGTATGAAAATGGGACATAATTAGAATCTTTTTTAGGGTTTGGTCATCAATCACACACAATTTTGATCTCCTCATTGTTGCAAACTGAATGTGGGCAAATAGAAAAGACTATCATTCTGACACCAGCATTTTTTATTCTTGTACAAATCATTTTTGGTCATTACTGTCTATTGATATGGAATCCACTTTGTTAAGGCAGAAATATTTTAACAATAATGTCTAGTTATCATCATTGCATTTTTGGATACAAACAATGCTATACCTGGGTCAAGCTGGGCTCCTCCACATCTTCATCCTGTGCTGCTGGATATGGGTGGACCTCTGGAGCTGTGGCATCAGCAGATGTTGAAGGGAGTGTAGACAGTGATGTCCTAAGTTCTATTTGGTTGGACAAAAAATGAAGGCTGTGTCCCCACAGCCTGGGGACATATATGTCATCTGCTGATGCTCCAGATCTCTGTGAATCCATCACCTTGTTGAGCCCCCTTTTAAAAGTACTCCTCAGGTTTAATATTTTTGTCTTGACATAGTTGATGTCTGCCCTGGGGTACACTGGCTTCACCAACTCAAGCAGTTTCTCCAACGCTGCCTTCCTCAAGATTTTATTCAAGTAGTCTCGACTCCTGACCTACCAGAGACAGGGCAGCTCCTGGTACAGGTCAATGAATTTGGGCAAAAAATCAGGCACAGTAAATGTATCCATCATGATAAATGATATCATGCCTGCAAGGCAGAACACAAGACAAAACATAATGTCTGGCTTAATTCATAAGCTGCTCCCAATCTAGGCCTCAATCTAAGCAGTATACGCCACTAACCACCTATGCCCAAATTTCCAATTGTCCCCTCGTTTTCTGGCTTCTTTCATGTGTTGGTGATGGCGATCGTTAGTCCTCCACTCCAAGATTGTTCCTACGGCTGTTCCATCGACCATGCGTTATGGCTTTATATACACTGCGCATGCGTAAAACTCCTCTCTCAGTGTGTCATGACGCTGGGGCGTGATCATCTCTCTTCTGCATACGACACTCACGGCGGAACATTCGGGAGGGGCAACATGGTGGATTTGGTGGATTCTAGGCAGCCCCGCGGTGGTGGAGCTCATAAGAGGCACAAAGCAACCCCCATGAGCAAGGATGAGATGGTGGAGGTGGTGCGCATCCTCGAGAAACATGACTACGACTGCAAGCTGCGCAATTTGAAAGGACAGCATTTTGGAGAAGTCATCACCATGTTAGCTGTCTGTAAATGTGCTTTCTCCAAGTAGCTTGAGAGAATTATATATAATGTTTTCTATAATCTTTGTCTGAATTGTTATTTTAAAGATGTAATAAAATAGAAAGTAGATATGAACATTCTTATTTGGTTCTGTTTTTGGACATTTCTTTATTTTTGGACCTAATTTTTTTCTCTTCTTTCAACAGGGAAGCAAAAAAAAATGAGGCAACAGCCAAGCCACCAGAAGGGGAGAAGGGAGGCTGTATGTATTTGGACATTTCCACTTAGGGGTGTACTCACTTTTGTTCTTTTGTTGCCAGCTGTTTAGACAGTGTGTTGAGTTTTTTTGAGGGGACAGCAAATTTACACTGTTATACAAGCTGTACACGCACTACTTTACAATGTAGCAAAGTGTCATTTCTTCAGTGTTGTCACATGAGAAGATATAATAAAATATTTATAAAAATGTGAGGGGTGTACTCCCTCTTGTGAGATACTGTGTGTATATATGTATATATATACATATATATATATATATATATATATATATATATATATATATATACATATATATATATATATATATATATATATACATATATATATATATATATATATATATATATATATATATATATATATATATATATATATATATATATACTGTATATATATATATATATATATATATATATATATATATATATATATATATATATATATATATATATATATATATATACTGTATATATATATTTACATAGTTTGTCAGGTTGAAAAAAGGGTTCAACCAATATATATATATATATATATATATATATTGTATATATATATACAATCCCATATACAGTCCCCTTGCAGTTTGTCCCCTTGCAGTTTGATTGTGGTGTGAAAGTTATGCCCTGCTTGCTGTGTTCCTAATATGCCCTCCTAATTGATTAATTGCCAGATTCCATCCACACCCAACACAGTATATAACAAGGCTTTCTTTACGGGGGAGCACATACAGGGGTTCTTCCAAAGAAGTGGTGTTCTTTAAATAAGTGGCACTTCTGCTCTTGCACTTCAGCGATTTGCACAAAGCTAACTATAAACGACTGCAGGTGACCTCATTTTCATATTATCTCACCATCTCTGAAACATGCACTCTTTACCTCTCCTCCTCTTCACAATTGCAGCCCCTCTCCTCAAGCTCTCTTTTCTACATCCCTCTGCTCCACCACACAATCTGTACATATCACCCTCACTTCTCCCCTCCCCCTATTACTGCACTCATCACCTCTTTCTAACTCTAAGCCCACTTGCTAACATACCCCCCAGGATACTGAAGCATATCCCCTCATACAAATCATATTCTCATATTACCTCCCTCACTCTTCTGCTTCCCCTAATCGCTGGAGATATTTCCCCAAACCCTGGGCCTCCCTTATTTAACTGTACCCAACACACCCATCACCATCACCCTACATCCTCTGGCAGTAGTCGCAATCTACACAATTTAGTCTCCATTCCTCTTCTTCCCAACACCAGCCTCCCTCTCTCCTGCGCCCTCTGGAACGCCCACTCTGTCTGCAACAAACTCACTGCTGTTCATGACCTGTTTGTCACTAATTCCTTCAATCTACTTGCTCTCACCGAAACCTGGCTCCACGAATATGACACCCCTTCTCTTGCTTCCCTCTCCCAGGGTGGCCTTCACTGGACTCACTTCCCTAGGCCTAATGGACGCAAGGGAGGTGGAGTGGGATTCCTCCTATCCCCCCAGAGCACCTTCCAGGTTATTCACCCTCCTCCCTCTTTTTCCCTCTCATCATTCGAAGCCCACTGTATACGTCTATTCTCTCCTACTTCCCTAAGAATTGCTGTGATTTACCGGCCCCCTGGACCATTATCGACTTTCCTTGATGAGTTTTCTGCCTGGCTACCCTACTTTCTCTCTCTTCGGATATTCCAACAATCCTTCTCGGTGATTTCAACATCCCTGCTAATACAAACACTCCTGCTACTTCTAAACTTCTTAGTCTAACCTCTTCATTTGACCTGAAGCAATGGGTACAGGCTTCTACTCACTCTGATGGCAATACCCTTAACCTTGTATTCTCCTACCTATGCACTCCATGCAACTTCTCAAACAATCCTTTTCCTCTCTCCGACCACCATCTTATTAGTTTCTCTCTCCCCCTGTCTTCCACCACCTTTCCCTCCAATCGCCTAACCATCACCCGTAGAAACTTTCGCAACTTCAACTCCTCTCTCCTCTCTCCTGATACTGACCACCTCTATGACAAAATCTCTCCCCTGTCCTGCCCCAACCAAGCCACGTCCATCTACAATAAATCTCTGTCTTCCACCCTGGACAAGCTCGCTCCCCTCACTACACGCAGAATCAGGCCTCGACCCCTACAACCCTGGCAAACAGATGACACTAAAAGTCTCAAAAAACATAGTCGTGCTCTTGAGCGTCTGTGGCACAAGACTAATGCCCCGTACACACGGTCGGATTTTCCGATGGAAAATGCCCGATCGGAGCGTGTTGTCGGAAATTCCGACCATGTATGGGCTCCATCGGACATTTTCCATTGGATTTTCCGACACACAAAGTTGGATAGCAGGAGATAAAATTTTCCGACAACAAAATCCATTCGCGTCAATTCCAACCGTGTGTGGCCTGTTCCGACGCACAAAGTGCCACGCATGCTCAGAAGAAATTCCGAGACGGGACAGCTCGTTCTGGTAAACTTAGCGTTCGCAATGGATACAGCACTTTCGTCACGCTGCGATGTTAAAAATGGTTTAATACAGCGCACTCTCTTCTTCTTTATAATGTGACAAGAATTAAGTAGTTTTGCTGCTCATATTCACACACACTTCTCACAAACTTTTATTTGTGTTTTTTTAGTGGGATTCCCTGAATATATTGTTATTAGTTGTCACATCTGACAGTTTTATATTATATTTTTTTTTTTTTGGATTTTCAGCCTTTTTTTTCTTTAATGTTTTGATTTTTTCCAAGGCTGATCTTTGTTCAATGTTATTTTTATTTTTACTCCAGAATATTTTTGGGTGTGTTTTGTGTGTCAAGTTACCACAACACCATTGATATCTTTTATTATTTAATCTCAAGGAGATTGTTTGGTGTTGGTGTCCCTTGTTCATTTCACATTGTATATTTGAAATGTACCTGAATCCTCACAAACAAACTGTCCTTTTTGAAGTAAAACACATAGGAGAGTATAATTCAAAACAAAAATCCTTTATTAAGGCATCAGAACCAAACAAAGAGGAAGGCAACACTGGATCAACAGGAGAAATTAGCGAAGCCTGGGACCCCCACGGCAGACATCAATTCTTCAACATCAAAATTGGTGGCCTGAGGAGTCCATATGTAAGGGAGGGCAGTCTGGTCCAGAATTCGCAGAGATCCGGATAGCAGCAGATGACATCTGTGTCCCCAGGCTGTGGTACCACAAGAGGCTGCATCTTTTGGCCGACCAGACTGAACCCAGGGCAATCACTGTCTGGTCTTCCTTCCACGCTTCCTTCCGGGCTGTGGCTGTGCAGTTGGAGATGTGGCAGGAGGAGGAGTAGGACCTGGAGGAGGAGGAGGACTGGGAGGACCTGGAGGAGGACTGGGAGGACCTGGAGGAGGACTGGGGGGACCTGGAGGAGAGGGAGGAGGAGGAGGAGGAGGAGGACCTGCAGGAGGAGGAGGACCATCACAAAGGTGTATCTGAGGTGTCATTTGGCCCCTCATACCTTTCTCAAGAGCCTCCAATATGAGGGCCTCACACATGACTTGTTGGCCCTCCTCCATCCTCTGCATTTTATATGCAATGAAGGCAGCAATGTTCTCCTCCATGGTGTGGGGTGCTCCCAGGACCTCTGTAGCCCTCCAAAAGAATCCTATAGCAGCCTCCTCTAGGGCACTCCTCCTACTGCCACTTTCTCTTTTCAGGGGGGGTGGAGGGACCTGCAGATCAGCCAGCCGGCTCAGCCCGGCCACCTCCTGGCTGAGACATCCCTGTGTATGAAAAAGGGACATGGTTGTAATGTTTTGCTTCATCAATCCCAATCCTAAATTAGTACTCCCAACTAACATCTAGTTAACATCATTGATTGGACAAGCAGAAATATTTCGAGGAATGCTATACCTGGATCAATCTGGGCTCCTCCACATGTGGCCTGGAAGGCCCAGGTTGGGCGTCAGAAGCCTCAGCCAGGGGGGGAAGGAAGCGTGGAAGGAAGACTGGAGAGGGATGGCCTGAGTTCAGTCTGGCCTGCCAGAAAATGCAGCCTGTCGTAGTACAACATCCTGGGGACATAGATGTCATCTGCTGCTCCGGATCTCTGTGAATCCAGGACTTTCTTGCGCTCCCTTAGATATGTGCTCCTCAGGCAACCAATTAATATCTTTAAATAGGTGATGTCTGCCGTGGGGATCACCTGCTTCACAATTTCACACAATTGCACCAGTGCTGCCTTCCTCTTTGCTTGGTTCTTGAAATGGGGGTGGTTAATCTCCCACAGACAGGGCAGCTCCCGTAACATATCTATGAATACTAACATGAAGTCATTATCTTTGAGTAGCATATCCATGTTCACTGCAAGACACAACACAAGACAAAGCCTAATGTCAGACAAAACTCTCCTAATCTTGTTACAATATAGGCCTCAATCTAGAAGCAGTATAGGCACAAGTTTGTCTCTTACCTTCGTTCTTACGATCGGCGCGTCCAATGCTCCTTCCTCCGCTCACAGATCGTACGTAATACGCACGCGCGTTACGCTTTATACACACTGCGCATGCATGTAACTCTGCTCGCCCCTGACGTTCTTTCTAGTCTATTCCCCGCCCCTTTTCGTTCGGCGCAGTGGGTGAAGAGCACATGGCGGAGTTAGAACAGGTGCATGCTAATTCTAGCAACGAGGAGGAGGAAAGCCCGGATCCAGACATGTCCCGATCCAGAAGGAGACGTTTTAAGGCCACAAATATGTCCTTTGGGGAGATGTTGGAGATGGTCGACATCATGAAGAAGTCCGACTATGACGGAAAGTATGGGCCTTACCCCAACCCCAACATCAGAAAGGCCAAGATCATGGCGAAAGTGGTCAAAAGCCTTCACAGTAATTTCGGGGTATGAAGATCTAAAGATCAGCTCAGGAAGCGGTGGTCGGACCTGAAGTTGAGAGAGCCAGAGCAGTACCGAAAAATCCGGAGAGTGCTGGAAAAAAGTAAGTAGTTGTGCTGTGTTCCTATTCTTTCTGTCTTTATTACGTTCGTGCTGCTCCATATGCTTTTATTAATTGTAACGTTTAAAAGGGCAACTTTAATGTTCATGGGCCCATTATTCATTCGTATCAAACATTTTTCTTTCGGCCTCTAGAACACCATTGTTTAGGTCATATGCATTTTCCCACATTTTTTTTGGGCCTACTTGGATGCCAAATATTTGTTTGTGTAGATGGGTTTGTTACTAGAATGAAATGCAAACTAGATTGTGTGTAAGGAGAGGACCCTGAGCAGCTGTTTTCACATCTGGACACTGGAGCACTAGTGTGGGACACAAGAACACCATTTTTATTAGGGGGCCACACAGGTGCTCCAGTGTATACTATAGGGGGGTCTCCATCTGTGAAGCTTGTACTAAACAGGTAAAGTATTGCAGCTTGACAAAGGGCAATAAAAAAAATACATCTTGGAACTCGGCTAAAATAGACAATTGTACCCCACTTCCAAGCAATGTTTCCTATTTCTAGTTCTGCCATCAAATATCTGTGTGCTAATTATACCATTTTTGTTTTACATAGGAGAGAAAAGACTCGGAGGACACCCCTCATCCGAGGAGACCAGAGACCCCCCACCTCTGGAAGAAGGGGAACTTACACCAACACAAGCTGAGCAGGAGGATGAAGAAGATGTGGTGGAGATTGGCACCACAACAGGTGAGTGTCTGCGACCACAGGCTCAGGTAAGAGAGATGGATGGTGGCAGATTTTTGAGACCTGTTTTTTTTTTCTTTATCTCTTTTTAGGTGATCGTGATGTGAGGGATAGAGAACGCTTTACTTCAGAAAGTGCCCAGATCCTGATCGGGGAGATCATGGGGTGTAATGCCGAACTGCAAAACATCCAGCAAAAAATCCATGATGTTATTAAAAAAAATAATAACATCATTGATGTTTTGGGGCGAATTTAAAACCCCACAAAATCACTTTTTGTATTGTGGTTCAATCTTTTAAATTTTTTTGCAATGTTTTGAAAAGCCAAATTTGGAGGATGCACACAGTGTGCCAACATGTGCTATCTGCCATCACGGTAGATCAATGGATGCGTTTTGGGGGTGCAACCCCTTCCTCAATTATAAAGTCGCGTTGAGGAAGGGCTTGCTCCCCCAAAACACGTCCCTTGATCCCCCCTGATGGCAGATAGCACATGTTGACATTGGGAAATTGGTGTGCATCTTCCAAATTTGTCTTTTCCAGGGGTGATTTCCCCCCATCTGAACACTATATCAAACTCAGTTCCTAAATACTGATGTCTGATATAGCCTTCAGGTTTTACCTAATGTGAACTTTGTAAGTTCAAGTTTTTTGGCTTTCTTGTTGGTTTTACACAGGCCTGTTTTATCTGAAATGGACATTTCAATTTTTGATAATGCTACTGCAAAAATTGTTATACAACAAACATGTTGGCTTGTTTTAAAAACATTTGGTAAATGCACATGTGATTGTGCAGGTATAAAAAAGTGGCTTACTCAAGAATGTGTGGATTATTGTCTCAACACTACAACACTTTTGGGGTGATGTAATAGCTGTTTTATGCAAAAGTGGGGGTTATTTCCTAAGGGCAAATCCTCTTTGCACTAGAAGTGCAGTTTCAGTGCAGTTGCAAGTGCACTTGTAGTGAAATGTGTTTTTGCATTTAGGAAATAACAGCCAACAGTGCTTTGTATAAGGTTACCCAATCACGACATTTTCTGCACTCAAAACATTTCTGTCAGGGTCAGCTAAAACAAACACAAGCAGTAAATGTCCACAAAGATTTTCTTTTTTTTTTTATTTTAAAAAGGCTTCACATATTGTCTGGCATATTAATAGCCCCCCTACCCGCAAAGAACTCCAGGTAGTGTAACCGGACATCACGGGCACTCAGGGAGGGCAAGCCAGGATGGCCACTTTCAAGCGCCGCCAGTGTGGTTTGATGTAGGATTCCGGCCTCAGGCCCAACTGAGCCAGCATAGTTGGCCGAATGTTTCCGTAAAAAGTTATGGAGAACACAGCACGCAAGTATTATATGGTTCAGTTTATACTCTGCCATATGGATAGGTGTCAGAAATAGGCGGAACCGGCTGGCCAGGATTCCAAATGTGTTCTCCACCACTCTTCGGGCTCTGGCCAGCCGGTAATTAAAAACCCTCTGTTCCAGGGTGAGGGTCCTCATCGGGAATGGCCGCATCAGGTGGTCCCCCAGCGCAAATGCTTCATCAGCAACGAACACAAATGGGAGTCCTTCCACATTGTCCTCTGGAGCTGGCAAGTCCAAGCTGCCATTCTGGAGACGCCTGTAGAACTCCGTCTGGGCGATGACTCCACCATCGGACATCCGGCCATTCTTCCCCACGTCCACATACAAGAAGTCGTAATTAGCCGACACTAGGGATGAGCTTCGTGTTCGAGTCGAACCCATGTTCGACTCGAACATCGGCTGTTCGATCGTTCGCCGAATTGCGAACGTTATGGGCCGTTCGCGCTAAATTCGTGTGGCGCGTCACGGCCCATAATTCACTGCGGCATCGCAGTGCATTGCTGGCTGATGATTGGCCAAGCATGCACTATGACCCGCATGCTTGGCCAATCACAGCGCTGTCAGTAGAGAGAGCTGTAATTGGCCAAAGCCAGGGTGGCTTTGGCCAATTACGGCTCAGGGCATTTAGTACACACCCCACACTATATAAGGCCGCCTGCACGGCGGCCCTGTGTAGTGTGTGTTCCGGTGTGCTGAGAGATAGAGAGAGAGAGAGACAGTGTCATTTGATTTGAGTTAGATAGATTAGGCAGAACAGTCAGTCAGTTAGCTGCACTTACAGTGTATTGTGTATATATATGCATCCCAGGTGTTGCATATATATATATACACTGTATTCAGTTTAGCTAGATCCGTTCCTGTTATCTTCTATCTAGACTATTTACATTTAATGCAGTGCGTCCTGCTCACAGTGTTCAGCTAGATCCGTTCCTGTTATCTTCTAGACTATTTACATTTAGTGCAGTGCGTCCTGCTCACAGTGTTCAGCTAGATCCGTTCCTGCTATTTACATTTAGTGCAGTGCGTCCTGCTCACAGTGTTCAGCTAGATCCGTTCCTGTTAAATTCCTACTGACCGGCAGGCTTGTCTGGTTACAGTATATAAAGCTACCTGAAGAAAATTACAGGTGTTCTATTTGATCCTATTAGTACCACGGTCAGGCAGCTAGACTATTTACATTTAGTACAGTGCGTCCTGCTCACAGTGTTCAGCTAGATCCGTTCCTGTTATCTTCCTACTGACAGGCAGGCTTGTCTGGTTACAGTATATAAAGCTACCTGAAGAAAATTACAGGTGTTCTATTTGATCCTATTAGTACCACGGTCAGGCAGCTAGACTATTTACATTTAGTACAGTGCGTCCTGCTCACAGTGTACAGCTAGATCCGTTCCTGTTATCTTCCTACTGACAGGCAGGCTTGTCTGGTTACAGTATATAAAGCTACCTGAAGAAAATTACAGGTGTTCTATTTGATCCTATTAGTACCACGGTCAGGCAGCTAGACTATTTACATTTAGTACAGTGCGTCCTGCTCACAGTGTACAGCTAGATCCGTTCCTGTTATCTTCCTACTGACAGGCAGGCTTGTCTGGTTACAGTATATAAAGCTACCTGAAGAAAATTACAGGTGTTCTATTTGATCCTATTAGTACCACGGTCAGGCAGCTAGACTATTTACATTTAGTACAGTGCGTCCTGCTCACAGTGTTCAGCTAGATCCGTTCCTGTTATCTTCCTACTGACAGGCAGGCTTGTCTGGTTACAGTATATAAAGCTACTTGAAGAAAATTACAGGTGTTCTATCCCAGCTTAGTGCAGCTACAGGCCATTAGTATGTCTGGAAGGCCAAGAAGGAGAGGCAGACAGTCACAAGCCAATAAGAGAGGGCAAGCAGGCTCTGTGTCTAGTGCTGGTCGTGGAGACGGTGCATCCTCATCAGCACGTGGCCATGGGACACGCTTGGCCTTTTTTTCGGCAGCTGGCCATGTTGAGCCGCAACATGCGGAAGACTTGGTCGAGTGGATGACCAAGCCGTCCTCATCCTCCTCATCCTCTCTCACCCATGCCCAGGGTGCTTTGTCTGGCAAAGCAGCGGCCTCTTCCTTCAGCTCAATGTCATCAGTGACTCCTTCCCTAGCTCCACCATGTCCTCATGAGGATTCCCTCGAACTGTTTGACCACAGTGTTGGGTACATGCTCCAGGAGGATGCCCAGCGTTTGGAAGGCTCTGATGACGATACTGAGCTCGATGAAGGCAGTAACATGAGCGCGGACAGAGGGGGTGCCCAAGAAGGACAGCAATCTGGCAGTCATGCTCCCCCTGCTGCAGCATACTGCCAGGTTTGCTCCAGTGATGAGGAGGGAGGGGATGATGAGGTCACTGACTCAACGTGGGTGCCTGATAGGAGAGAGGAGGAGGAGGAGGAGGAGGAGGAGGAGGAGGAGGAGGAGGCGGCAGCACATCACCAACGAGGCAGGATGCCCTCCAGGGGCCAGCCTAAGGGCAACACATTGACTGCATCACACCCCAAAGCTCCACATGTGCAGGGCGCTGCAGTCTCTGCGCGTTATTCAAAAAGTTCTTTGGTGTGGGCCTTTTTTGAGACGAGTGCATCAGATCGCACCGCTGCTATTTGCAACATATGTCTCAAGCGTATCTCGCGTGGCCAAAATATCTCCCGCTTGGGTACCACATGCTTGACCAGACATATGTTGACCTGCCATGCAGTTCGTTGGCAAGCGTATCTAAAAGACCCACACCAAAGAACAAAGAGGATCTCTCCTTGCTCCTCATCAGCTGAGATTTCCAACCCCACTAGACCTTCAGTCCTCTCTGAGACCTGCAGTGAGAGGAATGAAGGTGTAGAATTAGGTGTGTCACAGCCAAGTACTTGTGGGCAATCTGCTTTTGGTACACCGACGTCAGATTGTACCAGGCAAATTTCCCTGCCCCAGCTGCTGCACCGCCGAAAGAAGTTTGCTCCCAGCCATCCACATGCCCAGCGGTTGAATGCTAGCTTGGCAAAATTGCTAGCACTTCAACTGCTGCCTTTTCAGTTGGTAGACTCTGCCCCCTTCCGTGAGTTTGTGGAATGTGCGGTTCCTCAGTGGCAGGTACCCAAACGCCACTTTTTCTCACGGAAGGCGATTCCGGCTCTCTACCGGCATGTGGAAGGCAATGTCCATGCCTCGCTGGACAGGGCGGTCAGCGGTAAGGTGCATATTACCGCTGACTCATGGTCCAGCAGGCATGGACAGGGACGTTACCTAAGTTTCACGGCGCATTGGGTGACTCTGCTGGCAGCTGGGAAGGATGCAGGACAAGGTGCAGTAGTGTTGGAGGTTGTTCTGCCACCACGCCTCCAAAATGCTGATTGTGACACACCTCTCTCCTCCACCCCCTCCTCTTCTTCTTCCTCCATGGCCTCTTCCTCGGAACCAGCGGTGCTCCGTAGGCGTTCAAGGGGCTACGCAAGTACGCAGGCCAAAAGATGCCATGCGGTGCTTGAGCTGGTGTGCTTGGGGGACAGGAGCCACACTGGGGCAGAGGTTCTGTCAGCTCTGCAGGGGCAGGTTCAGAGGTGGTTGACGCCACGCCAACTTAAGGCAGGAATGGTGGTTTGCGACAATGGCACCAACCTCCTCTCTGCCCTCCGACAGGGACAAATGACCCATGTGCCCTGTTTGGCTCACGTCCTTAACTTGGTGGTGCAGCGGTTCTTGGGCAGGTACCCGGGCTTACAGGATGTCCTGAGGCAGGCCAGGAAAGTCTGTGTGCATTTCCGCCGGTCATATAATGCCAGTGCTCGGCTGACGGACCTCCAAAAGGAGTTTAACCTGCCCAAGAACCGCCTAATCTGTGACATGCCCACCAGGTGGAACTCAACGTTGGCCATGCTGCAGCGGCTGCACACGCAGCAGAGGGCCATCAATGAGTACCTGTGCGACTATGGCACCAGGACAGGGTCAGGGGAGCTTGGTTTTTTTTCCCCACGCCAGTGGGCCATGATCAGGGATGCATGCACTGTCCTGTCACCATTCGAGGAGGCCACGAGGATGGTGAGCAGTGACAGTGCATGCATCAGTGACACTGTCCCCCTTGTCCACCTGTTGGAGCACACGCTGCGTGGAATAATGGACAGGGCACTTGAGGCAGAACAGAGGCAGGAAGAGGAGGACTTCCTTAGCTCTCAAGGCCCCCTTTATCCAGACAGTGTTCCTGCGTGCCCGCCGATCACACAGGAAGAGGACGAGGAGGAAGAGGAGGAGGAGGAAGATTGTGTCAGTATGGAGGTGGAGCCTGGCACTCAGCATCAGCAGCAGTCTTTAAGGGATCAGTCCCAAGAAACACATGGACTTGTACGTGGCTGGGAGGAGGTGGCTGCGGACCATGTCGTTCTTAGTGACCCAGAGGACTCCGGACCGAATGCCTCAGCAAACCTACGCTGCATGGCCTCCCTGATCCTGCAAAGCCTGCGTAAGGATCCTCGTATTCGTGGTATCAAGGAGAAGGACCAATACTGGCTGGCAACCCTCCTTGATCCACGTTACAAGGGTAAGGTTGCGGACCTTATCTTGCCATCGCAGAGGGAGCAGAGGATGAAACATCTTCGGGAGGCCTTGCAGAAAGGTCTGTGCAACGCGTTCCCAGAGACTGGGAGGTTACAAACTCCTGTTTCTGGACAACGTGTTGCTGAGGCTTCGGTCAGTCAAAGAAGGAGCGGTGGAGAAGGTGGCCGTCTGACCGATGCGTTCAGACAATTTTTTGGTCCGCAGCCCCAAGGTATGATCGGTTCCAGCAACCATCGCCAGCGTCTGTTTTACATGGTGCAGGAATACCTAGGGGCAAGATCAGACTTGGACACCTTTCCCACCGAAAATCCTCTGGGTTACTGGGTCTTGAGGATGGATCACTGGCCAGAGCTTGCACAGTATGCAATTGAGCTACTGGCCTGTCCTGCATCCAGCGTTCTTTCGGAACGCACATTCAGTGCTGCTGGAGGCGTGGTAACCGATCACAGGGTGCGTCTGTCCACCGACTCGGTCGATCGGCTGACCTTCATAAAAATGAATGAGTCTTGGATCACCACCAGCTACCAAGCACCTGATGCTGATGTAACCGAATAATTTTTTTTGAAATCTCAGATCCCTTCAAAGACTGCCTATGCTGATGCTGAGTGACTATCCCTGAGTAATTATCCTCTTCCTCCTCAATCATCACGCTGATAGCTTGTAAGAACATTTTTGGTTCTGGGCGCCACCACCAGTGCCTAAGGCACAATTTTTCAGCCCCTGTTTAACAGGGGCGTGTAATTACAATTTTTGATGTAATACTTTGCAGCAGGGCTCGTTCCTGCATTCCAACTAGAGTGTCTGTGAGGGGTTGCAGTGTTGTGGCACCAGCACCAGTGCCTAGGGCCCAATTTTTCTGCCCCTGTCTAACAGGGGCGTGTAATTACAATTTTTGATGCAATACTTTGCAGCAGGGCTCGTTCCTGCGTTCCAACTAGAGTGTCTGTGAGGGGTTGCAGTGTTGTGGCACCAGCACCAGTGCCTAAGGCCCAATTTTTCTGCCCCTGTCTAACAGGGGCGTGTAATTACAATTTTTGATGCAATACTTTGCAGCAGGGCTCGTTCCTGCGTTCCAACTAGAGTGTCTGTGAGGGGTTGCAGTGTTGTGGCACCAGCACCAGTGCCTAAGGCCCAATTTTTCTGCCCCTGTCTAACAGGGGCGTGTAATTACAATTTTTGAAGCAATACTTTGCAGCAGGGCTCGTTCCTGCGTTCCAACTAGAGTGTCTGTGAGGGGTTGCAGTGTTGTGGCACCAGCACCAGTGCCTAAGGCCTAATTTTTCAGCTCCTGTTCAACAGGGGCATGTAATTACAATTCTTGATCTAATATTTCACAGCAGGGCCCTGTGAGGGCTTACAGTGTTGTGGCCACAGCAACACCTAAGGCCCAAATTTCTGCTGAGTATATAGGGCAGGACCCTACTTTCAAACATCTAACTTACAAACGACTCCTACTTGCAAACGGAAGGAGACAACAGGAAGTGAGATGAAATCTACCCCTAGGAAGGGAAATTCTCTCCTGTAAGAGTTAATATGGGAAAACAATTTCTCCTTTCCACTGATGCTTTCCAATCCTTGTTCCACAAAAAAACCCAAATTTTCAAAAAACATTTTTCATTGGGACAAAAAAGTGAGGTGAAATCTTCTGAAGAGGAGGAAAGACAGCAAAACAAATGTCACAGGGGTGATAACCCTTCCCTATGTTTTCCAAAAAGCTTAGAAAAGATTTTTTGGCTGGAGCTAAACACGTTAAAAATGTTCAAAATTACAAACAGATTCTACTTAACAACAAACCTACAGTCCCTGTCTTGTTTGCACCGCCTGTATACTGCTGTTCAGAGTATATAGGGCCTGGTGGCCCCACACCTTTCCTTATTTTAATTTGGGTGCGGGGTTCCCCTTAATATCCATACAAGACCCAAAGGGCCTGGTAATGGACTGGGGGGTACCCATGCCGTTTGTCTCACTGATTTTCATCCATATTGCCATGACCCGACATGACATTAAACCCGCAAGCAGTTTTAAATGAGATTTTTTCCTTTAAAAATGACATTTGGTGCAGGGACTGTTCTAAACATGGGAAACACGCGTCACTTTACAGGCATACTATAGACACCCCCCAGGTACGATATTTAAAGGAATATTTCACTTTTTTTTTTTTACTTTAAGCATCATTAAAATCACTGCTCCCGAAAAAACGGCCGTTTTTAAAAGTTTTTTTTGCATTGATACATGTCCCCTGGGGTAGGACCCGGGTCCCCAAACCCTTTTTAGGACAATACCATGCAAATTAGCCTTTAAAATGAGCACTTTTGATTTCGAACGTTCGAGTCCCATAGACGTCAATGGGGTTCTAACGTTCGTGCGAACTTTCGGTCCGTTCGCGGGTTCTGGTGCGAACCGAACCGGGGGGTGTTCGGCTCATCCCTAGCCGACACCACCGCCAACATCACTATACTATTAAACCCCTTGTAATTATAATAGTACGACCCCGAGTTGGGTGGTGGGACGATGTGGACGTGTTTCCCATCAATTGCCCCTCCGCAGTTAGGAAAGTCCCACCGCTGGGCAAAGTGGGAGGCCACAGTCTGCCATTCCTGTGGCGTGGAAGGAAACTGTTGAGGAAAAAACAAAAACATTACTATTTTTACTCTGAAACATGGCAAGCAGATTAGACACAAACATTATGGGGCAACCTCCAGATAGCATTTATTAAGGGGAATTTAACAAGGCCAAAGTATAAGGTACACCTATCATATTCCCCCTCCCCCCCCCTCTCATGGGCCATTTCTAACATTATGGGGTGTGTGGAAATCTTGGACAGGTAACCCTCTTCACTTCATTGAGAGATGAATGCCTAAATAATGGGTCTTACTTGGAACAGCCCCTCCTTAGTTACACTATTGGCAGCCCACTGGACAGGTAAGAAGTGTCATAATACAAAGATATAAATACACACTGTACACATTTGAGGACATTTGGACATTCTGCTATTACCTATCAATATAATAATAGGATACAAAAACTTTAAACAGTACCATTGGAAAGTATACAGGCAGGCCCTTGCACTACATGCTTTGGGTAATTCAGCCATAAATCTGACCACAAAAGAGATGGGTATAGTGTGTATGGGTTTGGCAAAGTCAGCAGATAGATGATTGAGGATAGAGAATTGGGATCAGCTGACTTGGCAGTTGGGGGAGGGAGGGTTACTAAAAATTATTTGGGGACACCACAAAAAAAAGCCTCTGGCACTCTGCCTGAATTTAAATCAAAAATAACATTACCAAACATTTTAGGGGGTGTTTGGGGTAAAGCACTACTATGGAGCTGATAAAATACATTGTTAAGTGACTACATGAGGTGAATATAGGGCAGGAGACACCATGCTGGGAAGGTTATTGAAGGGCAAATATGTATGAAGGACCTTAAATAATAATTACATCAAAATCCAGCATGCATGAGGACAAAGGGGACATTCACAGCATATTACAAGCATGGTAATTAGGGAATAAGGAAAGAAATACAATATATTATCAAACATTAAAGACAATAAAATGTGATATAAAAGGATAAAAATCTTACCTTCATATACTCCTTCTGCAGGACCTGTATGATGGCAGAACAGGTCTCTGGGATAATGATCCCCAGAGCCTGGGGGGAGATGTCTGTCAAGAACTTCAAGTCCTGCAGACTTCTCTCTGTGGCCAAATACCGCAGGGTAGCGACCAGCCTCTGCTCCGGAGTGATGGCTTGCCTCATGCAGGTATCCTGCCTGCTGATATAGGGGGTCAGCGAAGCCAACAAACGGTGAAACACGGGGTCCGTCATCCTGAGAAAGTTCCTGAAATCATCAGGATTATTCTCACGGATCTCACGGAGCAAAGACATATGACAGAACTGGTCACGCTGAAGCAACCAATTCTTGGTCCATGAACTCCTCCCCACCCTGTTCATGGACTGGACTTGTGTCAAGGTCAGGACCCCAACACCAAGCCCCCGCACAGCACGAACTCTACGAGGAGTACGCATACGAAACATGGCTAGAAAACGGTCGGCTGCTCAGAACGAAGTAACAGAATGCACTGAAGAACAGCAAGGCCTGTGAAGAGCGACCTGAAAAACAGCAACGAGCAGGCAAGATCACACAGAAAACTCTGATACGAACTGACTGCACGCACTGAAGAGCAGATACAAACCCACAAGCACAAACTGAACGGCAGAAAACGATCTGAAAGCCACGAGTCTGAAAAAGCGCGAATCGTCTCTCACCAAACTTTTACTAACACGAGATTAGCAAAAGGAGCCCAAAGGGTGCCGCGCTTGGTTCTGAACTCTAGTCTCATCGTACTTGGTGTAC
This sequence comes from Aquarana catesbeiana, assembly GCF_042186555.1. NCBI lineage: Eukaryota > Metazoa > Chordata > Amphibia > Anura > Ranidae > Aquarana > Aquarana catesbeiana. The sequence continues at coordinate 96,507,687 of NC_133334.1, read as the reverse complement.
GTGACCGCGTGGTTGGCGATCGGAAATTCCGACAACTTTGTGCGACCGTGTGTAGGCAAAACAAGTTTGCGCCAACATCCGTCGGAAAAAATCCTAGGATTTTGTTGTCGGAATGTCCGAACAAAGTCCGACCGTGTGTACGCCCTATAAGTCTCTCAAAGACTTCAACCAATACAAATCTGCCCTCCAAAAATACTATTCTTTCCTCCACACTGCCAAGCAAACCTATTTTACAACTCTTATTAACACCTTCTCATCCAATCCCCGTAAACTCTTCTCTACCTTCAACTCTCTACTTTGTCTTCCATTGCCTCCACCCACTGACTCACTCACTGCCCAGGAGATTGCTAATCACTTCAAAAACAAGATTGATACAATCCGTGATGAAATCTCCATTCTACAGGTATCTCCCCCAGCTAAGACCCCATGTCAACAGGTACAACTGACACTCCCCCTATTCAAATCTGCTACTACAGATGAAGTTGCTAAACTCCTTTCTATCGCCCACCTAACCACCTGTCCCCTGGACCCTATTCCCTCTCAAATGCTACGGTCACCCTCTGACCCCATCCTACACTCTCTAACCCACATCTTCAATCTCTCCCTCACCTCTGGCATCTTCCCCGACGCTCTAAAACATGCACTGGTCACCCCCATACTCAAAAAGCCGTCCTTGGACCCTACCAATCTTAACAACCTACGCCCTATCTCCTTGCTCCCCTTTTCCTCTAAACTCCTTGAACGCCTGGTTTACAACCAACTGAGTGACCACCTCATTAAAAACAACCTTCTTGATCCCCTTCAATCAGGATTTTGCCCTCAACACTCCACAGAAACTGCTCTTTTAAAACTCACAAATGACCTACTAACTGCAAAAACCAATGGACACTATTCTGTACTCCTACTTCTGGACCTTTCAGCTGCCTTTGACACGGTTGACCACCCCCTTCTCCTCAAAAAACTTTACTCCCTCGGTCTCCGTGACTGTGCTCTTCAGTGGCTCTCATCCTACCTATCCCAACGCACCTTCAGTGTCACTTACAATTCTACTTCCTCCACTCCTCTTCCCTTCTCTGTCGGGGTCCACCAAGGTTCTGTTCTTGGACCTCTTTTATTTTCAATCTACACCTCTTCCCTGGGTCAGCTGATAGTCTCTCACGGCTTTCAATATCATTTCTATGCTGATGACACGCAAATCTATCTCTCCACCCCTCAGCTCACTCCATCAGTCTCTTCACGCATCACTAACTTACTATCCGACATATCTGTATGGATGTCACACCACTTCCTCAAACTCAACTTGTCCAAAACCAAGCTTATAATATTTCCTCCCCCACGTGCCTCTTCCCTTGACTTTTCTTTCAAGAGCAATGGCACAACCATCCACCCGTCCCCACATGTCAGGGTGCTAGGTGTTATCCTGGATTCTGAACTCTCCTTTCAGCCCCACATCCAATCACTTTCCAAAGCTTGCCGCCTCAACCTCCGCAACATCTCTAAACTACGTCCCTTTCTAACCAATGAAACCACAAAGCTCCTGATTCACTCCCTGGTTATCTCTCGCCTTGACTACTGCAACTCACTCCTCATTGGCTTACCTTTAAACAGACTATCCCCCCTGCAGTCCATCATGAATGCTGCTGCCAGACTTATCCACCTTACAAACCGCTCAGTGTCTGCTACCCCTCTCTGCCAATCCCTCCATTGGCTGCCACTCGCCCAACAAATTAAATTCAAAATACTAACAATAAGTTACAAAGCCATCCACAACTCTGCCCCCAGCTACATCACTAACCTAGTCTCAAAATACCAACCTAATCGCCATCTCCGTTCCTCCCAAGACCTCCTGCTCTCTAGCTCCCTCATCACCTCCTCCCATATCCGCCTCCAGGACTTCTCCTGAGCCTCGCCCATCCTCTGGAATTCCCTACCCCAATCTGTCAGACTGTCTCCAAATGTATCCACTTTTAGGCGATCCCTGAAAACTTTCCTCTTCAGAGAAGCCTATCCTGCCTCCATCTAATAACTGCACTATTTTCTCCATTAGCTCATCCCCCACAGCTATTACCCTTTTGTATAACTTGACCCTCCCTCCTAGATTGTAAGCTCTAACGAGCAGGGCCCTCTGATTCCTCCTGTATTGAATTGTATTGTACTTGTATTGTCTGCCCTAATGTTGTAAAGCGCTGCGTAAACTGTCGGCGCTATATAAATCCTGTATAATAATAATAATATACACATTCCTATACCCACAATTGATCCAGAGGAAGGCGAAAAACCCCAGCAAAGCATGATCCAATTTGCTACAGCAGGGGGGAGAAATCCCTCCTGATCCCCTGAGAGGCAATTGGATATTCCCTGGATCAACTTTACCTATAAATGTTAGTATCCAGTTATATTTATGTACATTTAGGAAAAAATCCCACTTAAAGACCAGCCTCGTTTTGGATTTTAGGTGTTTACATGTTTAAAACAGGTTTTTTTGCTAGAAAATTACTTAGAACCCCCAAACATTATATATTGTTTTTTTTCTAACACCCTAGAGAATAAAACGGCGGTCATTGCAATACTTTTTTTTGCACCGTATTTGCGCAGCGGTCTTATAAGCGCACTTTTTTTGGAAAAAATTCACTTTTTTGAATAAAAAAATAAGACAACAGTAAAGTTAGCCCAATTTTTTTTTATATTGTGAAAGATAATGTTACACCAAGTAAATTGATACCCAACATGTCACGCTTCAAAATTGCGCCCGCTCGTGGAATAGCGTCAAACTTTTACCCTTAAAAATCTCCATAGGTGACGTTTAAAAAAATTCTACAGGTTGCATGTTTTGTGTTACAGAGGAGGTCTAGGGCTAGAATTATTGCTCTCGCTCTACCGGTCATGGCGATACCTCACATGTGTGGTTTGACCACCGTTTTCATATGCGGGCGCTACTCGCGTATGCGTTCGCTTCTGCGCGCGAGCTCGTCGGGACAGGGCGCTTTAAATTTTTTTTTTTTATTATTTATTTTACTTTATTTTATTTATTTTTTCACTGTTTTAAAAAAAAAAAAAATTTGGATCACTTTTATTCCTATTACAAGGAATGTAAACATCCCTTGTAATAGAAAAAAGCATGACAGGTCCTCTTAAATATGAGATCTGGGGTCAAAAAGTCCTCAGATCTCATATTTAGACTAAAATGCAAAAAAAAAAAAAAGTCGTTTAAAAAAATGACACAAAAAAAATTGTGCCTTTAAGAGAAGTAGGCGGAGCCGACGTAATGACGTCGCTCCGGCCGTCACATGGTATAGAGACGGGTGGGGGCCATCTTGGCCTCACTTGTCTCAGTACCCCAGCGGTGACAGGTCCCGATCTCCTCCGCCGCTACCGACGGCTCCGGTAAGCGGCGGAGGGCGCGGGAGAGCGGCGGGAGGGGGGGTGGCACCTCTCCCGCCGCCGATAACGGTGATCTCGCGGTGAACCCGCCGCAGAGACCACCATTATCGTGTACAGAAACGCCGGCCCTAAAGATGGATACCTCGGTTGTGGCAGCAGCTGCTGCTGTTACCGAGATATCCATCTTTAAAAAAATGGAGGGAGTCTATTCCATATTTTCACAGTTCTTACTGTGAAGAAACCTTTCTGTATTTGGAGATGAAATCTCTTTTCCACTAAAGAGTAAAAAGTGTCCTCGGTGATGACATTAAAGTGAATAACTACACCAAGTTCACTATATTGACCCCTTATGTATTTGTACATGTTGACCATATCCCCCTTCTTCTCCTCTTCTCAAGAGAGAATAAATTCAGTTCATCTAATCTGTCCTCATAGCTGAGCTCCTCCATGCCTCTTATCAGTTTGGTTTCCCTTCTCTGCACTTTCTCCAGTTCCCTGATATCCTTTTTGTGAACTGGTTGTCAAAAACCATGAATCAGACCGAGACAGAAGTACAGTTAAATCACACTTGTTTAATAATAATAAAAGAAAGGTAAACAGAGTAAACATAGTCAAAACATAGTCAGAGTTTCAGGAACCAAAACGGATAGTCAGACAAGTCAAAACATTAGGGAGCAAGAGATCAGCATAGTAGAACAGCAAGCAGGATCTGGAGCCAGAAGGATGGTAAGCCAGGTATACGTGGTTTGGAGAGGCCCCAAACAAATGACGTTGCCTTTTTCTGAATTAGTCTGAAAAAATAGGCAGGAATTGGGATCGGAAGAACTCTAAATAAAAACAATAATTGGGGCAGAATTGTCATTAAGTGTTCTTGCATAGCCAAACCACTTACTGTTATCTCACATATATATTATTATAGCCAAATTTACCACCCTAACTCCTCCCACAGCTTTTAAACTACATAGACAGTAATATACTGAAACGTGCGGATTGTTCCCGATTGGTGTTCTATTACTTTGTGGAACGTTTTGCCGAATTTTTCACAAAATATCGTAGTTTTTGCGGAAAATTGGTCCCATAGGAATGAATGGCAAAATGTTCAATGTCATTTAATTGGTGTGCTATTACCTTGTGGAACTTTGTGAAAAGCTGAAAAATACCAGTGTAAATCCGGCCTCAATGTCATTTAATTGGTGTGCTATTACTTTGTGGAACGTTTCACCTAATGGTTCACGATATATCGTTGTTTTTGTGGTGAAATTGGTCCCATAGGAATGAATGGCGAAATGTTCAAAACTAGAGTGGGAGGCAGGGCTGGACTTGGAATAAAAACCAGCCCTGGAAATAATTTCATACCAGCCCCATAGCATTATTATACCAGCCAAACAGCATAACGTCATTATTTTCTTGTTCATAAAAAGGGAAAACCATACATTTTAAAGCACATTTGAAGAGCGTATTATATATAGATAAGACAGATATGAAAGCACATAGGGCTAAGGATATATACAAATTTCAGTTAAAAGTAGTAAAAGTGGAGCCATCATCAAGGGGGACACCTGGGACTCTGGGAATGTGGGGAGGGGAGTCTGGTGACCAGAGACCACCTTCCACAGAAAGAATACACTAATGTAAGGTGGAGCGGGCTACTGATATAGGGGGAAACCCTTTTTACCCATTTATATCAGTGCCCCCTTACATTATTGTATTTAGTCCCCCCTTACATCAATGCCCCCCCCCCCCTCAGACTGGCCTGGTGGTGCTGTCACTGACCTCCTCTCAGGTGCACCTTGCAGGGATCAGTGAGTTGGCTCCAGCTTGGTGGTTCTGGTTTTCCTATAGTCTCCCCTCCACAGTCCACACATGTCTGACTTTTCCCATGACCCCCTTCCCGGCGGTGCTCCCATTCTTAACCTGGTCAGAGGTTGCGGAGATGATACAAGAGATGGTTAGAGGCTGCGGACATATTACAGGAGATGGTCAGAGGCTGTGGGCATAGTACAGGAGATGTCAGAGGCTGCGGGCATGGTACAGGAGATGTCAGAGGCTGCGGGCATGGTACAGGAGATGGTCAGAGACTGAGGGCATGATACTAAAGATGTTAAGAGAATGTAGACATGATTTAGGAGATGGACAGAGACTGCAGACATGATACAAGAGATGGTCAGAGACTGCGGACATGATACAAGAGATCAATGTAGCCTCACCAGTGCCCATCAAATGCAGCCTCACTGTGCCCATCCATGCAGCCTCACTGTGCCCATCATTGCAGCCTCACTGTGCCCATCATTGCAGCCTCACATGCCCATCATTGCAGCCTCACAGTGCCCATTATTGCAGCCTCACCATGCCCATCATTGCCACATCATCGTGCACATCATTGCCACCTTACAGTGCCCATCATTGCTGCCTTACCGTACCCCCATTGCAGCCTCACCATCATTGCAGCATTGCAGCCTTACTGTGCCCATCATTGCCGTTTTACTGTGCCCATCATTGCCGCCTCACTGTGCCCATCATTGCAGCCTCACCATGCCCATCATTGCAGCCTCACCATGCCCATCATTGCAGACTCACCATGCCCATCATTGCAGACTCACCGTGCCCATCATTGCTGCCTCACCACGCCCATCATTGCCCCCTCACTGTGCCCATCATTGCCGCCTCACCGTGTCCATCATTGCAGCCTTACCGTGCCCATCATTGCAGCCTCACCGCGCCCATCATTGCCCCCTCACCGTGCCCATCATTGCCGCCTCACCGTGCCCATCATTGCAGCCTTACCGTGCCCTCACTGCAGCCATACTGTGCACTCATTGCAGCCTCCCTCACCATCATTGCCACCTTACTGTGCCCTCATTGCAGCCTCCCTCACCATCATTGCCACCTTACTGTGCCCTCATTTCAGCCTCCCTCACCATCATTGCAGCCTCCCTCACCATCATTGCCGCCTTACTGTGCCAAACAATGTAGCCTCACCAGTCAGTGTGTGCATTACGCATAGTGGGCATCTCCTGCTTCTGCTGTGTCACGGAGCTCAGTGTTAAATGTTCAGCCAAGCTGTGACAAAAGTCCCGCCCTCCTCCTATACCAGCTTGTGTGATAGACAGAACATTGCATCTATCACACGAGCTGGTATAGGAGGAGGGCGTGTGTTACAAGTAGGGATGGGCTTTATATTCCTGTCAAACATGAGTTCGACTCGAACATTGGCTGTTCACCAGTTCGCCGAGCAGCCAACAATTTGGGGTGTTCGCGGCAAATTCGAAAGCCACGGAACACCCTTTAAAAGTCTATGGGAGAAATCAAAAGTTCTAATTTTAAAGGTGCATGGTATTGTCATAAAAAGTGTTTGGGGACCTGGGTCCTGCCCCAGGGGACATGTATCAATCTAAAAAGAAGTTTTAAAAACGGCCGTTTTTTCGGGAGCAGTGATTTTAATAATGCTTAAAGTGAAACAATAAAAGTGTAATATTCCTTTAAATTTAATACCTGGGGCGTGTCTATAGTATGCCTGTAAAGGGGCGCATGTTTCTCGTGTTTAGAACAGTCTGACAGCAAAATGACATTTCAAAGGAAAAAAAAGTAATTTAAAACTACTTGAGGCTATTAATGAATTGTCAGTCCGACAATACACATAAAAGTTCATTGATAAAAATGGCATGGGATTTCCCCACAGGAACCCCGAACCAAAAAAAAAAAAATGCGTGGGGGTCCCCCTAAATTCCATACCAGGCCCTTCAGGTCTGGTATGGATATTAAGGGGAACCCTGTGCCAAAATAAAAAAATGGTGTGGGGGTCCCCCTCAAAATCCATACCAGACTCTTCAGGTCTGGTATGAATTTTAAGGGGAACCCCGCGCCAAAAAAAATAAAAAATGGCGTGGGGTCCCCCCAAAAATCCATACCAGACCCTTATCAGAGCATGCAACCTGGCAGGCCGCAGGAAAAGAGGGGGGACAAGAGAGTGCCCCCCTCCTGAACCGTACCAGGCCACATGCCCTCAACATTGGGAGGCTGCTTTGAGGTACCCCCAAAGCACCTTGTCCCCATGTTGATGGGGAGAAGGGCCTCATCCCCACAACCCTTGGCCGGTGGTTGTGGGGGTCTGCGGGTGGGGGGCTTATCAGAATCTGGAAGCCCCCTTTAACAAGGGGACCCCCAGATCCTGGCACCCCTATCATTTCACAAAAAAAGAGACGGTTTTTGACAAGTCCTTTATTAATTTCTTCTTTTTTCATCTTCTTTCTTCTGGTCTTCCTTCGGTGTTCTTCTTCTTCCTCCATCTTCTTCTTCATCTTCTTCTTCTCCATCTTCTTCTTCCTCTGCTCTTCTCGTCCCGCATCTTCCTCCAGGCATCTTCTCCGCTCCGTCCGCATGATCCACCTCAGTGTGAGTCTTCCGCCGTGTGACGCTTCGGTTCTTCTGACACTTCTTATATAATGGAGCCACTCGGTGACCCCGCCTTCCTCTTGCACACGGGGGCTTCTCTGTGACTTTCCCCATGTTGTCAGAGGGGGGCGGGGTCACCCGTTTACGTAAACCCAATGTTGAAGGCATGTGGCCTGGTACGGTTGAGGAGGGGGGGCGCTCTCTCGTCCCCCCTCTTTTCCTGCGGCCTGCCAGGTTGTGTGCTCGGATAAGGGTCTGGTATGGATTTTTGGGGGGACCCCACGCCATTTTTTTTTACATTTTGGCGCGGGGTTCCCCTTAAAATCCATACCAGACCTGGAGGGTTTGGAATGGATTTTGAGGGGACTCCCACGCCATTTTTTAAAAAATTTTGTTGCGGTGTTCCCCTTAATATCCATACCAGACCTGAAGGGCCTGGTATGGAATTTAGGGGGACCCCCACGCATTTTTTTTTAAATTTTGGTTCGGGGTTCCCCTGTGGGGAAATTCCATGCTGTTTTTATCAATGAATTGTTATGTGTATTGTAGGACCGACAATTCATTAATAGCCGTGAGTAGTTTTAAATTACATTTTCCTTTGAAATGTCATTTTGCTGTCAGACTGTTCTAAACATGGGAAACATGCGCCCCTTTACAGGCATACTATAGACATATGAAATATATTGAAAGGGAGGCTCAACATGCTGTCACGAGTCCTCCGTTCCTGGATCAGCTGGAGCACATGCCGAGATGCTATCGAGTACCCACAGAATCGTATGTTACTGCTTGGTCTCTCCTTCTCCTCCTTAGCTGCAGCCCAGTCTGTTTTCTTGTTCCTGCACATCGTTTTTTGGCTGTACAGTTTTAATCTGGATTAAAGGACGTTTTTACACTATCTAAGCCTTTGTGGCTTTTATGGGAGCCACTCTTTGCAGATTAGGTTGGTGAATTTATATACCGCGGCTTAGGTGTAAGAAGGTATATATTATACACTCCTGCTGTCCGGTGATTGGAGTCTTTCTGCCAGGAAACGCGGAAGTCACCTTTGATGAATTTAACATCCGATCTTTTCCATGCCTGAGGGTCACTCTGTGGCCAATACTGTCTGGTGAGCGCTTCGATATACCACTTTGGGTTAAGCATGAATAAGATAGCTTATGCACTTTATTATTATGTGGTGATTGGATCTACTATGAAGATTGTGTTTTTTTCTCTATATTAATAAGAGAACATTTATTTTTGCACTGTGTTCACTTTATTGGCATTATATTGCACATGTTGTTACACTTCAATGTATAACTGAGTCAACACGGAAACATTTATCTAATATGCGCTATTGATGCGCCCTATACTGTTTGTTTATTGTTTATTAGTTATTCACTAAAATAGGAGCAGCATCAGGTTGTAAAAGTACACGTTCATTAATATTTTTAACTTGATACTATAGACACCCCCAGGTACGAAATTTAAAGGAATATTACACTTTTATTGTTTCACTTTAAGCATTATTAAAATCACTGCTCCTGAAAAGACGGCTGTTTTTAAAACTTCTTTTTGCATTGATACATGTCCCCTGGGGCAGGACCCAGGTCCCCAAACACTTTTTATGACAATAACTTGCATATAAGCCTTTAAAATGAGCACTTTTGATTATTCATGTTCGTGTCCCATAGACTTTAATGGTGTTCGCGTGTTCGAACAAATTTTTTTCTTGTTTGCAAGTTCTGCTGCAAACCGAACTGGAGGCTGTTCGGCTCATCCCTAGTTACAAGTAGGCAGGAGAAGCGCTGCAACCACAGCATAGATTAAAGCGGCCCCAGGGCAGGCAGCCTACCGGGAAATGTCCCAGTATACCGGTAGGCCAGTCCGGCCCTGGTGGGAGGTGACAAAACCTGACAACCCCATGATCAGCCAAAACATTATGACCACCCCATGATCAGCCAAAACATTATGACCGCCCCATGAAAAAAATATATATATTTTTGAAAAAAAAAATATTTAAAAAAAAAAAAATTTCATTTTTGAAAAAAAAATAAATTCATTTTTGGAAAAAAAAAATCATTTTTGAAAAAAAAAATCATTTTTGAAAAAAAAAATTCATTTTTGAAAAAAAAAATCATTTTTGGAAAAAAAAAATAATTTTTGAAAAAAAAAATAATTTTTGAAAAAAAAATCATTTTTGAAAAAAAATAAATTCATTTTTGGAAAAAAAAAATCATTTTTGAAAAAAAAAAAATCTTTTTTGAAAAAAAAAATTCATTTTTGAAAAAAAAAAATAATTTTTGGAAAAAAAAATCATTTTTGAAAAAAAAAATCATTTTTGAAAAAAAAAATCATTTTTGAAAAAAAAAATTATTTTTGAAAAAAAAATCATTTTTGAAAAAAAAAATCTTTTGAAAAAAATGTTCAGCTCTTTCAGCTAATGATGGGACTTCAACTGTTTTACTACTATTTATACTTTTTAAAATATTAAGCTTTTAACACTTTTCACAGTTACTCAAGCCACTCCACCCAGTTACTCCGCCCACTCCAGTTGTAGAGGCAAGAACACTTTTCACAATTTCCCCAAAAATTGTAGCTTTTCTAGTTTTTATTGCACTAATTCTTCCCAACCATGATAGGGGAAGGTGAAACCATTGTTTCAACAAGTTTGTCACCTTTCTTGAGGTATGTAGGTAATTGGCTGAAAAGAGATCAGAAGTAGAGGCTGTAAGGTTAATCCCTAAATATGGGATTGATTTATCTGCCCAGGAAAAAGGAAGTGCAATTTTTGTTGAATCCAGTTCCATGTTGGTGAGAGATATATTTAATATCAAACATTTCTTAGGATTTATTATGAGGCCTGAGAAGGCAGCAAACTTGTTGGGAATGGGTAAGAGATTGGGGCCTGATGTCATCTGTGAACAGACATGGCTCACTGCCATCCATTTGGTGTTAACTCTTTGTTTACACTAGACACCTATGACCATCATATGTGTATTTTATGTTTTGAATTCCTTTTTCTATTTTGACCTGTCTGTTGTAACTCATTGTTAATAAAGTATTAATTTTATTATACTTTTGTCCATTTTACCGGGGCCTCATTGGCTCTTTACCCCTTTCTTTAGGGCTTTACCCCTTTCTTTATCCTATAATAAATGCAAATTATACTAATATGTATTTAATCAACTGGCCAAATAGTATCAATATAATATTACAAGGGGTAATAATGTAATGTAAAGTTAGGGAGGTTTATGAGGTTGGGAAGGATAGGGAGTTTGATATCCAATCTCATATTAATCGGAGTATCAGGATATAGTGGGCTATGATACAGCATTTGAAAAGTAGGTAACGTTTCCGCAAATGTGTATCAAACCAACCAAGCTTTTGGAAGTATTTGACTGGTAAGGGCAATAAGGGATCTAGCAATTTTCAAAAAGGTGCCGTATTAGGCCATTTAGAAGACTTTCGGATATTACTCTCTCAAAGTCAGAGGTTCGCCCTCAGTCCATAGAATCTTCTTGATCCAAAGGAGGGGAGCCAAATCAACCTCTCTTATGAGAATGCTGACTTCCGTTTTTCCCCAAGGATTGGGAAGGATTGTGCAGAGAAGAAGAAGAGGCTGATCTTCTGCATGAAGCATTGGTGGAGGGTGCAGCTTCCGAAAGATGAAGGCCATGTAGTCTCTGCTGAAGTTCTTCCGAAGATCTGCAGCTATATTTAGAGCCCTGGTAAACAAAACATATGGAAAACGGGAAGCCCCATTGGTAAGTAATGCTATTATGTTGCCTGAGGTTTCATTGCACGCTGTTTAGATATGGTTAATTGGGATAGGTCAGCAAAAAGCTGATAGTTGTGCCCCTGAAAGTTTAAGGGATTTTTATCCCGAACTGCAGCTAAAAGTTATTCTTTAGTTCAATAATAATGGAACTTTGCAATTATATTACGTGGGGAGCCATCTGTTTTTTTGGGTGTGAGGGCTTGGTGGACTCTGTCCATTTCAAGACGTTCAATTGGTATAGCCGGTTGGAGTTCTTAAAATAGTGTGGTCACTGTAGATTAATAGTCGGTTACATTTTCTGGAATTCCATTGATGCGCAAATTGGAACGCCTGGCCCGGTTCTCGTAATCTTTCAATCTAGTTTGTAGTATTAAATTCTCTTCTTTCTATTTCAGTCATAAAATCCTATGCTGTATTTTCCATTTCTTCCACTTTGAGCTCTAAAGCTGCTGTACGGTTGCCCAGCTCTCTTATTTCTCTAGTCAGACTATTAGTAATGTGTTCAGATGTCTGCTTCAATGTTTTATACAGCATTCTTTCAAATTGTTTCAAAAGAGCTGGGGAGCAGAGGAATCTTGAGAAGTGTTTTGTGAGAAGAGAGTTTCTGTGTCTGACTCATCTTGAGAGTCTGGTTGTCTTGGCTTTTGCTTGTGAAAGCGCGCTGAGGTGTTTGAGGATGAGGGGATCAGCGCCATTTTGGCTGAAGCCCGCGTCTGTGCCTCCTTACTGGAGGAATTCTTTACTTTCAAATGGCTTCCTCCTAGCACCATTTTCCACCAAAATTGAGTTCTGGTGTCTCAGTGAACTAGCAGGAGAGAATTAGTAGCTTTGGAGCGGAGCTCTAAAAATGCATGACCGCCTTGCTAGACTCTGCGCATGCGCCCTCTTTCAGCCAGTTTTCTATCCACTTACATACTGATCTTTCCAAACCTGTAGACTTTACCTTACACATAAGCCATGTGGGGAACTGTCAAATGCTTTTGCAAAATCCAAGTATACCGCGTCCACAGACACCCCACTGTCCAAGGTTTCACTTACCACCTCATAAAAATAAATCAGATTTGTTTGACAACTTCTGTCTTTCATGAATCCATGATGTTTGTTGCTTAAACTATTTTTTCTCCAGCAAAAACCCATCTATGTGGTCTTTTATTAAACTCTCCAGTATCTTCCCAACTATAGAAGTTAAACTAACAGATCTATAGTTACTTGTTAAAGACTTTGATCCCTTTTTAAATATAGGCACCACATTGCCCCTACACCAATACAGTGGACCTATTCCAGTCATTAAGGAGTCCCTAAAAATTAGATACAATGGCTTTGAAATGATAAAGATAAATTATTTTAGGATCCGTGGGTGGATGCCATCTGGTCCAGGTGCTTTATCCTTTATTCTATCTAAATATTTCTGGACCATATTACTTTTGAGTCATTGTGGATCATTTGGGGCTGTGTCAATACCATCCCGATTATGGACATGAGCTCCCCCATGCTCCTTTGTATACACAGAGCTGAAGAAAGTATTTAATAAATTAGCCTTCTCTTTGTCCCCAGTCACCCACTCTAGATAATTTTGTAAAGGGCCTACATGATCAAACCTGACCTTTTTACTATTAATATATTTGAAGAATTCATTCGAATTTTTGCATCCTTGATTTCCTTTTTACATATTCTGTTATATTCTTTGTAACATTTAAACAATGATAGTGTTCCTTCATTTTTATATTTTTTAAAAGCTCTTTTCTTGATATTTATAGCTTTTTTAACTTTGGTCGTGAGCCACATAGGTTTTATTTTTAATCTTTTAAATGTATTGCCCATGGGAATATACTTTGTAGTGTGTTTACATACAGTCATACAGCAGAATTCCCATTTCTGCTCTGTGTTCATTTATGCCAATATTCCCTCCCAGGCTAAGTCTTGTAGAACAGCCCTCATCCTTGGAAAATTTGCTCTTTGCTCTTTAAGTATTTTTATGTTTCCCATATGTGATTGTTGCCTACAGCTAACATTAAATAAATTCATGTTATGGTCACTGCCACCCAGATGTTCCTTTATATGAACATCAGTAAAAAACTCTGCATGGTTTGAGATTACCAGGTCCAACAGAGTATCATTCCTAATTGGAGCCTCTATGAATTGTACCATAAAATTGTCCTGTAATAGGTGTATACATTTTTGTCCTTCAACGGTTCCAGCAGTGCCATTACTCCAGTAAATTTCCGGGTAGTTAAAATCCCCCATTATTATCACCATCACAGCTCTTGCAGCCCTTTGTTTTGAGGACAGAGTTTTTTTGGATGCTTGCTACTAATGCAAAGATTTTTTTCACTGTGAACTTGCCTGTTGCACATTTTTTTTATCTTTTATATTTTCTTTTGTATTTTATTAATATATTATGGATTATTGATGTTATTGCACTAGTATCCTTGTATCAATAAGGATATTATCGCACAGCGCTGCATATTCTTTTTTATTTTTGATATGGTTTCACATAGCATGGAGATTGTGATTGATGCATAGCAGCTGTGAATTGACACTTTTTACTCTTTCTTGTATTTACCACACCTGGTATTATTTGTAGCTAGGGGTATTTTAGGGTAGCTCGCAGGATTCTTATTCATTTATATAGTGCAACCAACTTATTATCAAAAAAATTCTATTGAAAATATCAATCATAGGAAAGCAACAGACCCTAAGGTGTTATGCCCCGTACACACGGTCGGATTTTCCGATGGAAAATGTCCGATCAGAGCGTGTTGTCGGACATTCCGACCATGTGTGGGCTCCATCGGACATTTTCCATCGGATTTTCCGACACACAAAGTTTGAGAGCAGGCTATAAAATTTTCCGACAACAAAATCCGATCGCGTCAATTCCGACGGTGTGTGGCCAGTTCCGATGCACAAAGTGCCACGCATGCTCAGAAGAAATTCCGAGACGGAACAGCTCGGTCTGGTAAAATTAGCGTTCGCAATGGATACAGCACTTTTGTCACACTGCAATGTAAAAAATGGTTTAATACAGCGCACTCTCTTCTTCTTTATAATGTGAGAAGAATTAAGTAGTTTTGCTGCTTATATTCACACAGACTTCTCACAAACTTCTTTCTTTATTATTTATCGGGATTCCCTCAATATATTTTGATTTGTCACATCTGACCAATTTTGTTTTTGTTTGTTTTTAATTGTAAAAATTTTTTTTTCAAGGCTGTTTTTTTTTTTACTTTTTTTTGCTTTTTATTCCAGAATATTTTTCTGTGTGTTTTGTGTGTCAAGTTACCACAACACCATTATTATCTTGTATTATTTAATCTCAATGAGATTTTTTGGTGTTGGTGTCTCTTGTTAATTTCACATTGTATTTTGAAATGTACCTGCCTCCTCACCAACAAACTGTTTTTTTTTTAAGGAAAACACACATAGGCAAGTATAATTGAACCAAAAATTCCTTTATTAAGGGCTCACAACCAAACAAAGAGGGAGGCAACACTGGAGAAACAGCTGAAATTGGCAAAGCCTTTGGCCCCCAGGGCACACATCAATTATTTTACTGCAAAATTGGTGGCCTGAGGAGTCCATATATAAGGGAGTGCAGTCTGGTCCAGAAGTCACAGAGATCCGGAAAGCAGCAGATGACATCTGTGTTCCCAGGCTGTGGTCATACAAGAGACTGCATCTTTTGTCAGACCAGACTGAACCCAGGTCATCACTCTCTGGTCTTCCTTCCACGCTTCCTTCCACGCTGTGGCTCTGGTGGTGGAGTTGTGGCAGGAGGAGGAGGATGGTCCAACTCAATCACGTCGGTCTTGGGTGTGATTTTGCCACTCACCCCCTTAGTTAGCACTTTTTTAAATAAGTTTCTCACACATGAGGCGTTGGCCCTCTTGCAAGCTCTTCAGTTTGGTGGCAGCCATGCAGGCAAAGGCCTCTTCAGGAGTGGGTAAGGCTCTGAGGGACGCAGAAGCCTCCTGAATGAGCCTGAGCGCTGAATCTTGCACGTGACTCCCCTTCCTGGGTCTTTTGTATGGAAGGCAGAGGGGAGGAACCTGTGATTCGGTCAGGCTCCGACTGGTCCCAGGCTTCTCCTGGCTGCCACTTAGCCCCGCCTCCTCCTGGCTGCCACTAATCCCTGCCTCCTCCTGGCTGCCACATTCCACAGCCTCCTCCTGTGTGCCACATTCCAGAGCCTCGTCCTGGCTGAGGTCTTCCTGTGTATGAAAAAGGGACATAGTTTGAGTTTTTGATTCATCAATTACACACAATTTTCACCTCATGACTTGCAAATTGAATGCTAAGAAATATAACTGATGATCATTCTGAGCCCAGCATTTTTCATTCTTGTCCCAATTATTTTTGCCCACTACTGTCTATTGATATGTAAAACACTTTCTTAAATCAGCAATTAGTGATCAATAATAACATCTAGTAAAGGTCATTTATTTATTGACCAGAAATCTGTAGAACAATGCTATACCTGACTCCATCTGGGCTCCTCCACTTCTTCCTGGCTGGAAGTCCCAGGTTGGACATCGGAAGCCTCAGCTGGGGTGGAAGATAGGGTGGAAGGAAGAGTGGAAGGAAGGGTCGAGAGTGATTCCCTGACTCCAGTCTGGTCTGACAGAAAACAAAGTCTCCCATAGTACCAGAGCCTAGGGACATAAACGTCATCTGCTGCAGCTCCGAATCTCTGGGAATCCGTGACATTCTTGCGCTCCCTAAGATAAGTGCTCCTGAGTCCACCAATTTTGTTTTTTAAATAGGGGATGGTTGTCGTGGGGACAACCGGCTTCACCAACTCCAGCAGTTTCTCCAGTGCTGCCTGCCTCTTTTGTTTATTATTATAATGTGGATGTTTCACCTGCCACAGACAGGGCAGCTCCCTGTACTTGTCTATGAACAGGGAGAGGAAGTTGTGGTCATTGAAGCCATCCATTTTATCTGCAAAACACAACACGAGACGAACCCTAATGTCAAGCAAAACTCTCCTAATCTTGTTACAATATAGGCCTCAATCTAGAAGCAGAATAGGCCCAAGTTTAGATCTTACCTTCGTTATCACGATCGGCGCCTACGATACTCCTTCCTCCACTCACAGATCTTACGTACTATGCACGCGTGTTACGCTTTATACACATTGCGCATGTGTGTAACTCCGCCCGCCCCTGACGTTCTTTCTAGTCTATTCCCTGGCGCTTTTCGTTCTGCGCAGTGGGGAAGAGCACATGGCGGAGAC
Source organism: Aquarana catesbeiana (assembly GCF_042186555.1). Classification (NCBI taxonomy): domain Eukaryota; kingdom Metazoa; phylum Chordata; class Amphibia; order Anura; family Ranidae; genus Aquarana; species Aquarana catesbeiana. Next base: position 96,490,918 of record NC_133334.1, on the reverse strand, counting down.
ACAGCAGGTGCGTGCTAATTATAGCAACGAGGAGGAGGGGGAGGAAAGCCCGGAGCCGGAAATGTCTGGATCCAGAAGGAGAAGATTTAAGGCCTCAAATATGTCCTTTGGGGAGATGTTGGCGATGGTGGACATCCTGAAGAGGGCCGACTATGATGGAAGTATGGACCTTACCCCAACCCCAATGTCAGAAAGGCCAAGATAATGGCGAAAGTGGTCAAGAGTCTGCACCGGAATTTCGGGGTACGACGATAGAAAGATCAGCTCAGGAAGCGGTGGTCGGAGCAGTACAGAAAGATCCGGAGAGTTCTGCAAAAAAGTAAATAGTTGTGCTGTGTTCCTATTCTTTTTGTGTTTATTACATTCGTGCTGCTCCATGTGCTTTTCTTAACTGTTATCCAGTTTAAAATGTCAACTTTCATGTTCATGGGCACATTATTATTATTTGACCACATTTTTAGGGCCTACTTGTATGAAAATAATTTGGTTGTGTAGATGGGTTTGTTGCTAGAATGAAATGCAAACTCAATTCTGTGTAAGGAGAGGACACTCAGCAGCAGTTTTCACATCTGGACACTGGTGCACTAGTGTGGGACACAAGAACACCCTTTTTATTAGGGGGCCCACACAGGTGCTCCAGTGTATACTATAGGGGTGTCTCTATCTGTGAAGCTTGGACAAAACAGGTAAAGTATTGAAGCTTGACAAAGGACACTAAAAATTCTACATCTTGGAACTCTGCCAAAACAGACAATTGTACCCCACTTCCAAGCAATGTTTCATATTTATAGTTCTGCCATCAAATCTCTGTGTGCTAAGTATACCATTTTTTTTAACATAGGGGAGAAAAGACTCGGAGGACACCCCTCATCCAAGGAGACCAGAGACCCCCCACCTCTGGAAGAAGGGGAAATCCCCCAAAGACAAGAAGAGCAGGAGGAGGAAGACGTAGTGGAACTAGTCACCACAACAGGTGAGTGTCTGCGACCACAGGCTCAGGTAAGAGATGGAAGGCCACATATTTATAATACATGATTTTTTTTGGTTTCTATCTTTTTAGATGATCGTGATGTTGTGGATCCAGATCCTTTCACCTCAGAAAGTGCACAGATCCTGATTGGGGAGATCATGGGGTGTAATAGGGACTTGGAAAACATCAAGAAAAACATCAGTGATGTTCTTCAAAAAAATAAGAACATCATTGATGTTTTGGGGAGAGTTTAAAACCCCTCCAAATTCCTTTCTTTTATGGTGTGCTACAATTTTAAAATTTTTTGTCTAATTGTAGAAAAGCCAAATTTTGAGGATGCACACAGTGGGGGTCATTTACTATAGTGCTATGGCACTAATTCGCGCAAATTGCCGCAAATTAGCGCTAATTTGCGGCAATTTAGCTGGAATTAGTGCTAATAGTGCTAATTCGCGCTAAAATGGTATTCACTATAGCGCTGGTGAGAAAATACTCCCAAAATCAAATTTACTATAGCTCCCTGAAACTAAATAGCGCCCAAACCCTTACTCTGCTAAAACCTAGAGAATTGCACATGGAAATAATGTTTAGAGCATGATATAATTGCCTAAATGGTACTGAAATATGCGGTATATTATTTAAAGATTATCTGCTTTTAAACTGTGTGAAAAAGTGATTTCTACACTGATATATCTTTAAAAGTCTGAAAAGTGAAAAATTTCCCGTTTTGGACAACTAGGTGCCAACACAACTGAGCATGCTCAGACCTGAATATAACTCTCATTTTAACTCAAGTGTCTTTTTTACCCGGAGCTATAGTAAATACCAAAATGAGAGCTAATTAGAGAGCATTTTTTGGGAGTTAAAATCTGCTCTAATTTAGTCCAAATTAAGTTTCAGTGATTGATTCTAATGGAACAATTCTAACTTTCACAAAAAAAAACTTTTAATATTGAGATGAAATGTATCTTTCTGTGAAATAAATTTTTCTTTGCAACATTGTTGCTTCTACTTAAAATATTTTGATTTTAGGAATGCTACAATGTGGAATGTTTTGATGTTTTGGTAAAATATATTTTTCTCTGTCACTTTCACTTGTTACTCTTCATCTCACAACAATCTTTACCCCAAACTCACACAGGTGTCTTTATAATCCACAAACAATACCATTGCTGATGAAAATTTAAAACGAATCACAATTTTTTGTGCTTTTTATTATTTCCAAATATTCATAATTTGAGCCCAAAAAATGTGATATGTGTACCAACATCAGAAAGCAAAATGTAATTCCCAAGGGTAATATTCTACTCTCACCCACAAAAAAACACCAAATATCACAGAATAAATCGAGAAGAATAACTCTTGAGTAATGTAATTCCATCACCTGTATGTCCAGAGAAATGCAGTATTTATGTGTTTTTATGTGTATTTATGTGTAGTTATGTGTAGGAGGGTCTCACACGTGGCAGCTCCGTGGCTTAGAGGTTAGAACTTCTGCTTAGTATTTCTGAGGGTCTGGGTCCAAATCCCAACCATGTTACTTCATGTAGAGAAGTTGTCTCATCTCCCAGGTCCTATAACTATGTCTAAATGTAGTAGTTATGTGTAGGAGGGTTCCACCACCATTGTAAGTCTTTTCCAGATACACTATATAGCCAAAAGTATTGGGACGCCTGCCTTTACACACACACACACATGAACTTTAATGGCAGCCCAGTCTTAGTCCATAGGGTTCAAATTTGATTTGGCCCACCCTTTGCAGCTAGAACAGCTTCTGGGAAGGCTGTCCACAAGGCCAGGACTCTGTGCAGGCCAGTCAAGTTTCTCCACCCCATACTTGCTCATCCATGTCTTTATGGACCTTGCTTTGTGTACTGGTGTGCAGTCATGTTGGAACAGGAAGGGGCTTTCCCCAAACTGTTCCCACAAAGTTGGGAGCATGAAATTGTCCAAAATGTCTTGGTATGCTGACGCCTTAAGAGTTCCCTTATCTGAAACTAAGAGGCCAAGCCCAACCCCTGAAAAACAACCCCGCACCATAATCCCCCTCCACCAAATCATTTGGACCAGTGCACAAAGCAAGGTCCATAAAGACATGGATGAGTGATTTTGGGGTGGAGGAACTTGACTGGCTTGCACAGAGTCCTGACCTCAACACAACAGAACACCTTGGGGATGAATTAGAGAGGAGACTGTAGGTCAGGCTTTCTCGTCCAACATCAGTGCCTGACCTCACAAATGCACTTGGAAGAATGGTCAAACATTCCCATAGACACACTCCTAAACCTTGTGGACAAGAAGAGTTGAATCTGTTATAGCTGCAAAGGGTGGGCCAAATGAGTTTTGAACCCAATACTAATACTGGGATGCCATTACAGTTCATGTGTGTTTAAAGGCAGGCATCCCAATACTTAGGCCAATATACTGTATATTGCTTGTGACACTGAGCATGGCTATGGACTTAGGGCTGGTTCACACCACAGAGATGCAGAGAACATGGATGGGGCTGCCTGGTGGCTAAGTGGGTAGCAGTTCTGTCTAGCAACACCTGGGATGTTGGTTCAATTCCCCAACATGCTAATACTTGTGTTGAAGTTTATATGTTCTCCCTGTGTGGGTTTCTCACCACAATCCAAAGACATGCTGGCATTTTATTTGTCTCCTGTCGAAATAGGTTCTAATGTAAGGAAGATAATTTTGGACTTTATATTGGAAGCTCATTGCAGCCAGGGACTGATGTTAATGTTTATTAGCACTAATCATGCCCAGGGACTTGGACATTTAAAATTTTAGGGTTTACACTGCACAGGTACATATGCTTAGAAAACTGTTGCTTTGTTTATGTAGATGCAAATGGACTTTGATCTTTGGCCTGTAGTTGGAGATTTGATGCACATAGCCAAGGCTAACACAGTTGCAAATACTATTATGTGTTCCTGCTCATCAGGTGCAATCACTTTAGACATACATGAAGAGACAGATTGAAAGATACTGGTGGGGCGTGTACTTCTATTGGGTGTGTCAGTGTACTAACAATACAACCTCTCTTATATAAAGGCCTGCAGTAGGGGGGTTCGTTTGGCCTGAGAAGGAATGATATTGGGAGATTTGATGAAATGCTTGTGCATTTTTTTCAATCAAAAGTGGGTTTATGTGGCCATGCTGTCAATGTTGTGTGTATATTGTTCCTGTCTGATCATGCAAACATCGTTTGGAAGCATCTGCTGACCTACTCTTTTTGATCTTGTTTAATCGTGTACACCGAAATGCAGCTTCCAGCAGAACATGGTCACCAATGTATGTATGTGTGGATTGTGGGCTGGTGGTGGGTGTTTTGAATAAGTCTTTTGTAATATTATGTTGGAATGCTTTGTAAGAATGACTTAAGTATGTTTCTATAATCTTGCAGATAATGTGATGTGTTGCCCGCTATACACTGAAATTAAAGCTGTGTCCACTCTAAGGTTTTGTCTAATTTTTAGATTGTAAGCTCCTATGAGCAGGGCCCTTAAAATTCCGTTGCTAAGTGTAGCACCATATATCCTGCCCAAATTTTTTTTGAAGCTAGTAAATGTAAATTTATTTTTTTTCTGCTGGTAAAATAAAAGTACATTATTGAGCTTTTGTTGTGGTGTTTTTTTTTTCCATCTACTTTTCTTTCTCTTTAGTTTTTGTGGGTGGTGGTTTTGGGAAAGTGCAATATCTCTTATTTTATTTCAATATGTATTTGTGCACCAAAAAACTAATCTTTGTCCTGGTTCACATGCTACTTTGAAATTGCACTACTTCACTCGAAGTAGCATGATTTCAAAGTAGCAAGGTCAGCGTGATTTCAGGTGGCTTCATACACATGTCTATTGAAGTCGCACCTGAAATCGGCAAAAGTAGTACAGGAACTACTTTAGCAAACTGATGCGGTGCCACAAAAAAAAGTTGCATCAATTGGAACAGTGCCATTTGCCAATAGTCATGCGATTTGATCTCTCAAATCGCATGACTAATCGCTCCAATGTAAACCTAGGCTTCTGCACAACTGCAAGTTATATATAAAGATTCCACCTTTATCACTAACAGCTGTGGAGAATTACAGGTAATGAATTCAGCTGGTGGATAGGCAGTGTTTGAATGTGTCAGCTCTGGTTCACATTAGTGTGATTTGACATGTCAAATCTGTGGCAATTGCACTGTTCTAATTGGTGCGATTTGTATTGATATTGGTGCAGAAACCTGCGCTGATGTCTCTGATGTTGCCCCCACAGTCGGGTCTGACATGCAGGAATGAAATTGTGGGAGTTCAGCTGAACGCTTTCCTCCTGCTGTCAGTGTGAACCAGGGCTCAAACTGGGCCTTTTGCATTTGTAATTCACCTGCTGCTAACCCAGGGACACCATTTCTTATCAAACGCCCTTAAGTTTTCCTTCAAATATATGTAGAAATACAGATTTGCATATCTGAAAATAAATACTACTAAATATTCGCAGCTGCAATCAAAAGCGTGGTTTCACCTTCTGACCTGGAAATTAGTCGTATGCACCCGGAAGTTCCTGTGCTGGTCAGGATCTCCATCTATGTGGACATGGCGAGGTCTCTTTAGCAGAGAGGAGGTGCTGCTCATTGGCCGGGTAAGTGTAGGATATGTACTTGTACTTAATAAATGCGGGGGTGGATGTCATAGTTAGATTTGGTGTTGGTGGGGTTCATTGATTTGTTTGGCATCACCACACATTTGCTTCCGTCCCATGTGCACACATCACTTCCTGCATTTGTTCTGCTGATGTAAATCAGTAAGGACTATGCAAGTATAAATGAGAGCTCCTTTTATTAAAATATATATGACTTGTTTCACAGCTGGGTGAATTTTCCAGTAAATTTGGACCTCTGAGTTGCATGACAAGTTGTACCCCATGATTCTCAATGATAACCATTCATATCTGTGCTACTTTAAGTCACACCAACTTCAAAGTAGTCCCTGTACTACTTTGGTGTGACTTGAGGTATATCGGGTACAATATTACACAGGCATTCCCAGAAGTTGGGGCCAAGTTGCAGCAGCAAAGTGGCAGCAAAATAGTGTGACTTTTAGGTCGCAGCAGTGTGAATGAGATTCAAGGATAACACCTTTGAATTTGGCCCTATTGTCACTTGCTGTGCATCCTGAAGGTGTAGCAAATTCGTCCTTGCACTACCTTTGTTTGACTTTGATGCAATTTGAGGTCCATACACCACAAGATTACACAGACATTGCTTCAAGTCATGACAAAGCTGTGCAATTTTAAGGTCGCACAAGTGCAAATGGGGCCTTATTCAAAGGTGTTATCAATTAATCGCATTAGGTTACTTTCACACTTGGGTGACTTTTCATGGAGCTTTGGACCTCAGAGTCACATGAAAAGTTGTCCCCCTTGATTTCCATGCATATTTATTAGAGCTGCACGATTAATCGCCATCGTGATTTTTTTCCCCTTTACGATCTTGAAAAAAGCGTTTCACGATTCTTGCTATGCAAAGAACTCTCTCTGCTCTTCTGAAGCCACAGCCGAAAAACCAGGAAGTCTGCCAAGAATTAGAACATTCTTTATCAGTGAACTTAACTAGAAACCTTGTAACAATTTGTTAATTAAATAGAATTCTGTGTAAGTGAGGAAAGTTTAACCACTTAAACACTAAACATTTTTCTGACATGTGTTGGTTTCAGGTTAAAATCATTTTTTTTTTTGCTAGAAAATTACTTAAAACCCCCCAACATTATATATATTTTTTTTACTAGAGACCCTACAGAATAAAATGGTGGTTGTTACAATATTTTATGTCACACTGTATTTGCACCTTTCAAATGCAATTTTTTTTTGAAAAAATTACTTTAATGAATTAAAAAAAAAAAAAAAAAAAGAAAAGTTAGCCCAATTTCTTGTGGGATAATGTGAAAGATTTTACGTTGCGAGAATCGTGATCTTTTTATTCTAAGCAAAAAAATTGTGATTCTCATTTTGGCCAGAACCGTGCAGCTCTATGCAACTTCACCCATGTTCTGAATTGACATGTCAAATTGTAGGCCAAATCGGCGCCTATTGATGGCAATGGAACTGTCTGAATTGGTGCGATGCCACAACGATTCCCAAAAGTAGTTCCTGCACTACTTTGGGCGACTTCAGGGGGCGATTTCTTACCTCCCAACTTTTTGAGATGGGTATAAGGGACACCTATTAGCAAAAGTAGGTAGGCATAGGACACCTTCTTAAAGGAGAACAGTTGGGACCTATGTGATTTCACTAGACATCTGTGCAGGAAAGTGCACTGATGTCTCTGAAATTGCTGACAAAGTCAGGCTGAGTCACACTTGTGCAAGTCATACCCCATGATTTTCAATGTGTACCATTCACATCTGTGCGACTTCAAGTAACACTGACTTCAATGTAGTCCCTGTACTACTTTGGTCTGACTTTGATGCGAGTTGAGGTCCACAGACCTCAAGTTTACACAGGCATTCCCTGGAATTGCGGCAAAATTGCTGATGCAAAATCGTGGGAAAGTTGTGTGTCTTTCCCTGCGACTCCTGCGTCCATAGACCTCAATATTACACAGGCATTGCTTAAAGTTGCATTAAAATCTCGCAACTTTCAGGTCGCACAAGTGTGAAAGGTGCCTAAGTCACTGTGCTGAGTACTATTTTATACCTAGAATATAAAGTAGTCCCACCATCAAACACTAGTAAACATATGTTCTCAATATAATTGTGCTCAAATGGCTGAAAAGTACACAGATGGTATCACCTACTGAAAGCTTGCATTGTACTCAGCAGCATATGCTGAAAAGAGGCAAATGCCTATTAGCCAATGCCACATCGGCATGAGCATGGTTGTTACTATAATATTAATGCCTGAAATGCAAAACATTATTGTATTGAATCAAACATTAGTAAATGTATTTTCTCTGTAGGTAAGTGCTCAGCTCTGTAGCATAGCGGTATATCCTGTTGCCCCCAAAAGTTCAAGCCATGAATTCAAATCCCACTAACAGCATCACCTCCTGGAAGTGTGCATTGTACTCAGAAGCATAATTAGCCAAAGCACATCAGCTTGCTTTATTCCATATTTTAACTCTTCAAATGCATGCAATGGTATGTACTTATTCAATAATATTATGGTATGGAATTCCAAAATTCAAGGAAAAAAATGTCGTAGGGTCCCCCCAGTACATACCAGGCCCTTCGGTATGGACTTTAAGGGGAACCCCACACCAAAATGTAAAATAAATTTGATGTGGGGCCCCCCAAAATCCATACCAGACCCTCATCCGAGCATGCAGCCTGGAGGTCAGGATGGGGGGGACGAGTGAGCACCCTCCCCTTCTGAACCTTACCAGGCCACATGCCCCAAAGCACCTTTTCCCCATGTTGAGAGGGACAAGGGCCTCTTCCCGACAACCCTGGTCGGTGGTTGTCAGTCTGCAGGCAGGGGGTTTATCAGAATCTGGAAGCCCCCTTTAAAAAGGGGGCTCCCAGATCCTGCCCCCTATGTGAATAGGTATGGGGTACATTTTACCCCTACCCATTCACCAAAAAAAGCAGTGAAATGTAAAAAAATCAATAGCCGGTTTTTGACAAGTCCTTTATTGTAAAATAGCTCCGAGCTGTCTTCTTCCCTGAGCCATCTTCTCCAGACGCTGTCTCTCCCTCCTCCATCTTCTCCCCGAGCTGTATTCTCCCAGAGCCGTCTCTCCTGCCACCGCCATCTTCTCCATCTGCTGTGTTCTTCCGCACCGCTGGTTACCCCCTAATAAAAAAAAGCTTCTCTTCTTCCATGGTGGTCTTCCTCCGCTGTGTTGTCACCCGCTGTGTGGCGTCTCTTACATAGCCATGGAGCGGACTCTCCGGGTGACATTATCGGATGGCCACAGAAGACCGCCACAAGAAGAGCGGCTTTTTTTTATTAGTGGGTAACCGGATGCGCTGAAGAACACATCAGCAGGAGAAGATGGTGGCAGCAGGAGAGACGAAACATCAAACACTAGTGAATGTATTTTCTATGTATTTTCTATGTTTGACTGTGCTACACCCAATAGGCTAGTGGTCAGCACTTCTACCTTGAAGAACTCATGGGTTCAAATCCCACAGAGAAATACTAAAAGATTGAATTGGTGAAAAAAAAGTAAATGACTATTAGCCAATTAGCCAAAGCAGCATATGCTGAAAATAGGTGAATGCCAATTAGCCAATGCACTTTAAATTTGGCTGATTCTATTATATTAACTCTTCAAATGCATGCAATGATATGTAAGTATTCAATACTATTATGGTGTGAAATTCCAAACACCACACACTAACTAATGGGCAGATTACATTTTTTTGTTTGTTCATTTTAATTCGCTTGTGCACTGAAAAAATAAACACAGCTGGGGGATGGTAGGTTGGCTGGTATTTGAACTTGTACCGTGAGTGCTGTGGAGACATCTGAGCAGACTACTAAGCCATTGTGCTAAGTATAAGACCTGTATAATAGTGTAGTATGATTAAAGAATGAATATAAATAATTACCGCTTTATAGTTACCTAAATTAAAAAAATAAAAAACAACATACAACAAATAGGTAACCTAAATGTTTAATACATGTAACTTTACAGAATAGCAGACATTACTATGTAATAATCATTCATAACTGCATTAGTTAGCAAAAGAAGGAAAAAACTAGGAATACTAATTGCAACATACATCAATAGATGCACACGAGGTAGAGCACATCTCACATAAAAATGTTTCTTTCACATACATGGATCATGGTTACAGTGCAGTACTATATAACAACTTGGTAGGAATTGGCATTTGCATATACGCGGAAGCGCTAATTAGCGCCAGCTTAGAATTTACTAACGTGTTTCTCACTAATAGCACTAATTTTTCATTCGCACATTCGCCTGTTGAAATTTTATTTGGCTAAAATGGGAGCTATTATTTGCCATAGTGCCCAGTACCTTCTGGCGCTATAGTAAATGACCCCCATAGACTTTAACGGTGTTCGCGTGCTCGAACAAACTTTTTTCCTGTTCACATGTTCTGGTGCGAACCGAACGGGGGGGTGTTTGGCTCATCCCTACCTAGCAGTAAAAAGGGTCGCTGGTTCGTATTCCCAACCACACCACAAGACTACCTGCCTGGAGTTTGCATGTTCTCCCTGTGCCTGCGTGGGTTTCCTCCGGGTACTCCGGTTTCCTCCCACACTCCAAAGACATGCTGGTAGGTTAATTGGCTTCTGTCTAAATTGGCCCTAGTATATGAATGTGAGTTGGGGACCTTAGATTGTAAGCTCCTTGAGGGTAGGGGCCCATGTGAGTGTATAATGTATATGTAAAGCACTGTGTAAATTGACGGCACTATAGAAGTACCTTAAATAAAAATAAATAAGTCTTCACTAATATTATGGCGTGAATCTCCAAAACACCATACACTAGCTAACAAGCAGTTTACATTTGATAAACTTTATTGTATGGTATATAAACCATCAAACACTAGTAAAAGTATTTTGTATATATAATTGTGCTCAGCCCAATAGGCTAGCAGTTAGCACCTCTACCTTCAAAAGGTCAGGTATTGAAAGACTCACGGGTTCAAATCCCACAGAAGAATCCCTAAAGATTACTATTGGTGGAGAAAAGTAGAATTACTGTTAGCCAATTAGCCAAAGCAGCATACAGTAAATGCCAAGTAGCCAATACACTTTAATGTGGTTGATATTATTGTATTAACTCTTCAAATGCTTGCAATGGTATGTAAGTATTCACTAATATTATGGTGTGAATCTCCAAACACCACACACTAGCTAACAAGCAGTTTACATTTGATAAACTTTATTGTATAGTATATAACACATCAAACACTAGTAAAAGTATTTTGTATGTATAATTGTGCTCAGCCCAATAGGCTAGCAGTTAGCACCTCTACCTTCAAACATTCAGGTATTGAAAGACTCATGGGTTCAAATCCCACAGAAAAATCCTAAAAGATTGCATTGGTGGGAAAAGGAGAATGCCAATTAGCTAAAGCAACACAAATATACTTATATATATATATATATATACTGAAAATAGGTGATTGCCAAGTATCCAATGCACTTTATTGTATTAACTCTTTAAATGCATGCAATGGTATGTAAGTATTCAATTATAATATGATGTGACATTCCAAACGCCACACACTAGCTAAAGGGCAGTTTACATTTATTTGTTTGTTTATTTTAATTAACTTGTGCACTGAAAAAATAAACACAGCTGGTGGATGGTAGGTTGGCTGTTGTTTGAACTCATACCATGAGTGGTGTGGAGATATCCAAGCAGACCACTAAGCCATTGTGCTAAGTACAAGACCTGCATAATAGTGTAGTATTATTAAAGAATGAACATAAATAATTACTGCTTTATAGTCAACTAAATTAATAAATAATAAATCAAAAACATGAAAAAAACAACATACAACAAATAGGTAACCTAAATGATTAATACATGTAACTTTACAGAATAGCAGACATTACTATGTAATAATCATTCAGAACTGCATTTCTTAGCCAAAGAAGGAAAAAAAAACTAGGAATACTAATTGCAATATAAATCAATAGATGCACGGGAACTAGAGCACATCTCTGATAAAAATGTTTCTTTCACATACATGGATCATGGCCCAGTACTTCCTGGAGTTATAGTAAATGACCCCCAGTGTGTCAACATGTGCTATCTGCCATCACAGGAGATCAATGGACGCGTTTTGGGGGTGCAACCCCTTCCTCAATAATAAAGTAGCTGTGAGGAAGGGGTGGCTCCCCCAAAACACGTCCCTTGATCCCCATGATGGCATTTGTGTGCATCTTCAAAATTTGGCTTTTCCAGGGGTGACTTCACCCCATCTGAACGCAATATCAAACACAGTTCCTAAATACTCATGTCTGATATTGCCTTCAAGTTCTACCAAATGTGAACTTTGTAAGTTCAAGATTTGTGTCTTTCTTGTGTGTTTTAAACATGCCTGTTTTATCTTAAATGGACATTTCTACTTTTTCTAATGTGACCCCAAAAATTGTTATACAACAAACATGTTGGTTTGTTTTCAAAACCTTTTCTAAATGCACATGTGATTGTGCAGGTATTAAAAAGATTGTTAATCAAGAATGTGTGGATTATTGTCTCAATGCTAGAACACTTTTGGGGTGCTCTAATTGGTGTTTTCTGTGACAATGGGTGTTATTTCCTAAGGGCAAATCCACTTTGCACTCCAAGTGCAGTTTCAAGTGCACTTGTAGTGCAAAGTGTCTTTGCCTTTAGTAAATAACACCCAACAGTGCTTTGTATAACGTTACACAATCACGCCATTTTCAGGACTCACACATTTCTGTCAGGGTCAGCTAAAACAAACACAAGCAGTAAATGTCACCAAAGATTTGCTTAATGTTTTTTTTTTATTTGATAAAGGTTTCACACATTGTCTGGCATATTGATAGACCCCTACCCGCAAAGAATTCAAGGTATCTTAGCCGGACATCACGGGCACTCAGGGAGGGCAAGCCAGGACGGCCACTTTCAAGTGCCGTGAAGGTTGGTTCATTTTGAATTCCGGCCTCAGGCCCAACTGAGCTAGCATAGTTGGCAGAATGTTGGCGTAAAAAGTTGTGTAGAACACAGCACGCCAGGATAATATGATTCAATTTATACTCCGCCATATGTAAGGGTGTAAGAAATAGACGGAACCGGCTGGCCATGATTCCAAACGTGTTCTCCACCACTCTTCTGGCTCTGGCCAGCCAGTAATTAAAAACCCTCTGGTCCGGGGTGAGGGTCCTCATTGGAAATGGCCGCATAAGATGGTCCCCCAGCGCAAAGGCTTCATCCGCAATGAAGATGAATGGGAGTCTTTCCACATTGTCTTCTGGAGGTGGCAAGTCCAAGCTGCCATTCTGGAGACGCCTGTAGAACTCCGTCTGGGCGATGACTCCACCATCGGACATCCGGCCATTCTTCCCCACGTCCACATACAGGAAATCATAAGTAGCCGACACCACCGCCAACATCACAATACTATTTAACCCCTTATAATTATAATAGTATGACCCCAAGTTGGGTGGTGGGATGATGTAGACGTGTTTCCCATCAATTGCCCCTCCGCAGTTAGGAAAGTCCCACTGCTGGGCAAAGTGGGAGGCCACAGTCTGCCATTCCTGTGGCGTGGAAGGAAACTGTTGAGGAAAACAAAAAAAATAGTCTTTTTGCACATAAACATGGAAAGCAGATTAGACACAAACATTCTTAGCCAACATCAAGATAACATTTATTTATGGGATTTTTTAAAGACCAAAGTATAAGGTACACCTATCATATCCCCCCCCTCTCATGGGCCATTTCTAACATTATGGGGGGGGGGACTCTTGGACAGGTAACCCTCTCCACTTCATTGAGAGATGAATGCCTATATAATGTGTATTTTATACTTTGAACAGCCCCTCCTTAGTTACACTATTGGCAGCCCACTGGACAGGTAAGAAGTGTCATAATACAAGGATATAAATAAAAATTGTATTTATATCCTTGTATTATGACACTTCTTACCTGTCCAGTGGGCTGCCAATAGTGTAACTAAGGAGGGGCTGTTCAAAGGCAGGCCCTTGCACTACATGCTTTGGGGAATTCATCCATAAATCTGACCACTAAAGAGATGGGTATAGTGTGTATGGGTTTGGCAAAGTCAGCAGATAGATGATTGAGGATAGATAGAGATTCGGGATCAGCTGACTTAGCAGTTGGGGGGAGGGAGGGTTCAAAATGATTTGGGGACCCCCCAAAAAAAACCTCTGGCACTCTGCCTGGATTTAAAGCACAAATCATATTTAAAAACATTTTAGGGGTGTTTGGGGTAAAGCACTACTATGGAGCTGATAAAATACATTGTTAAGTGACTACATGAGGTGAATATAGGGCCAGGAGAGCATGCTGGGGAGGTAAGTGAAGGCAAATATGTATGAAGGACAAAAAAAAATTACATAAAAATCCAGCATGCATGAGGACAATGGGGACATTCACAGCATATTACAATCATGGTAATTAGGGAATGAGGAAAGAAATACAATATATTATCAAACATTAAATACAATAAAATGTGATATTAAAGGATAAAAATCTTACCTTAATATAATCCTTCTGCAGGACCTGGATGATGGCAGAACAGGTCTCTGGGATAATGATCCCCAGAGCCTGGGGGAGATGCCTGTCGAGAACTTGAGGTCCTGCAGGCTTCTCCCCATTGACAAGTACCGCAGGGTGGCGACGAGCCTCTGCTCCGGAGTGATGGCTTGCCTCATGCAGGTATCCTTCCTGCTAATATAAGGGGTCAGCAAAGCCAACAAACGGTGAAATATGGGGTCCGTCATCCGGAGAAAGTTCCTGAAATCATCAGGATTATTCTCACGGATCTCACGGAGCAAAAGCATATGACAGAACTGGTCACGCTGAAGCAACCAATTCTTGGTCCGTGAACTCCTCCCCACCCTGTTCATGGACTGGACTTGTGTCAAGGTCAGGACCCCAACACCAAGCCCCCGCACAGCACGAACTCTACGAGGAGTAAGTATACGCAACATGGCTAGAAAACGGTCGGCTGCTCAGAACGAGGTAACAGAACGCACTGAAGAACAGCAAGGCCTGTGAAGAGCGACCTGAAAAACAGTAACGAACGAACAAGAACACAATGACAAGTCAATGGTACTCGCTGCACGCACTGAAGAGCAGATACAAACCCAAAAGCACAAACTGAATAGCAGAAAATGATTTGAAAACCACGAGTCTGAAAAAGCGCGAATCGTCTCTCACTAAACTTTTACTAACACGAGATTAGCAAAAGGAGCCCAAAGGGTGCCGCGCTTGGTTCTGAACTGGCCTTTTCTAGTCTCGTTGTACGTGGTTTACGTCACCGCGTTCTTGGCGATTGGAAATTCCGACAACTTTGTGGGACCGTGTGTACGCAAAACAAGTTTGAGCCAACATCCGTCGGAAAAAATCCTAGGATTTTGTTGTCGGAATGTCCGATCAATGTCCGACCGTGTGTACGGGGCATTAGAATACATAAATACAGAGATCTCATAGTATACCGAAAACTAGGAGCACTATCCCTACAGTATAAAAAATAATCCTTATTCTAGAAGTGCCTCATTATTGTACATTATAATCAAACATTCTAAGTCACTTCAAAAGCAAAAAAAACTGAAAGTGCAATGTGTCAAATACCAAATATAATTGGTAAATATGAAGAAGTGCTCATGCAAATACATAACATAAATAGATGCAAATCTCATATATGTATAAAAAAAATAATAATCAATATATGCAAATTTCACAGCCGAATATGTACACCAACTTCTTCTGTAAACCTCAACCTTTACATTACGCAGCAGGCCCTAATACAGGGACCCTGCCACCTAGAAGGGTAGACCATGCAGTCACCAATTCACCCCTCCGACAGAACCTCCATCACCCCATCACCAGCCACCACCACCTTCTCTCCCAAGCTGGCTTCTTGTCTTGTACCACTTTTCTCCATCACCTAGCAGGCAAACATGAAGGTTTGTTTACACTTGTTCCCTATCCTCATTTACTTAACTGGTTTTACTGAGGCACAATGGCACCGCTGCACCAAACCCTGTACCCATACCTGCCCGTGCGACCATCGGATTCATTCCATAACCGATTAATCTTCAGGTCCAGGCCAATGATTTCTGGCCTGGACCTGCTGATCGGTTCTGATATATGAAATGCTTCCCCTGCCTGTAAGTTTAAACACAGGCAGGGGAAGTGATGTCATCTCCTCTCCTGGAATTCTTTTTGGTTCCAGAGAGAGAAGAGAGGACATCTAGCTGTAAGTTGCACCAACACTACACTAGCACCAGTACACGTAGGCACACTTTTCACCACCAGATCACCCCCCGATCACCCCCCCTAGTTAACCCTTTTACTCCCTGTCACAGTGTCACCAAGTGCAGTTTTCAGATTTTTCACTGATCACTGTACTGGTGTCATTTGTGACACTAAGCAGCATTATTGCAGTTAGTAGTAGGCCCAGGTAGCTTTAGGTTACCCCCCTAAACCCCCCTAATAAAGGTTTAATCCCTTAATCGCCCCCCAGTTAACCCTTTCATTCCCTGTCACCAGTGTCACTAGTAGATCTATTTTCTGATCGCAGTATTAGTGTTACGGGTGAATCTGGTTAGTTAGCACTTTTTTTATAGTCAGGGTACCTGCCGTATATTTCCCAATAAAGGTTTAACCCTCTGATCACCCGGCGGGTGACATCAGTTAGGTTTTAGCATCAGTTAGGGTCCGCGTCAGCCCCAGGCAGCGTCAGATTAGTGCCAGTAGCGCTAACACCTGATCTGATCAGAACTTTATTAACATCCCCAGTAGTTTATGGTTCCCAAAAACACGGCGTTAGTGGGATCAGCACAGATACCTGTTAGCACCTGCGTTTAGCCCCTCCGCCCACTCAAGTGCAGTATCAATTGATTACTGTCAATTACAAAACACAACACACATAACTGCAGCGTTTGCAGAGTCAGGCCTGATCCCTGCGAACGCTAACAGTTTTTTGGTAGCAACAGGTAGAAGCAGAAGTAGAAGCAGATTCTGACAATCAGGTGCTCTTTTTGCCTGTGAGTTTCACTAGTTGTACCAGTAAATTTAGAGGCCAAAATGTCCAATCAGAGGTACACTAGTGAAGAGGCCTACACGTTTCTGAACATGACAGATGAGAGTGAAAAGGAAGTCACCCATCTGTCAGATTCAGGCTCAGAATACGAACCAGTAGATAGCAGCGGCACCCTGACAGATAACTCTGACGACGGAGTAGTGGTCCCTGCTAAGGTCAGGCGTACCCGACCCCGTTCTTCTTCTGTTGTTGAGGTGCAAGAACTGCAGTGCTCTCATATGGAGCAGAGAGCCAGTATTAATACCGCTCATCCTTCTGGTGAACTGGCAAGCACCAGTGGCCTAGTACATCCTGGTCGTACATTCAGCACTGCAGTATCACGTAGTGATGTGGCGAGTCCCATAAGTGCAGTTCAAGCTGGTGCGCTGGCTAGCACAAGTAGTGTCTCGCAGCCACCAAGAAGACAAACACAGGCCCGTCAAGCCCATAGTGCCCTTCCTGCTGCATTTGTCAATCCTAATTGGGAGCCCACCACTTCTGCAGCATCTGTATTTCCCCCATTCACTGGCCAACTCGGAATTCAGATGGAAACAGTTGATTTTACGTCACTTGAATTTTATTTGCTGTTTTTCACGGAAGATCTCTATAGATCTATTGTGGACCAAAGCAATTTGTATGCTGATCAATCCCGAGTTGACCCTTGCCAGAGATTGGAGAACTATTATGGTTTCTGAATTTAAGACCTTCCTGGGCCTATCCCTTCTCATGGGCATAGCTAAAAAAAGTGAGTTGCGGTCATATTGGTCCACTGACCCAATTCACCATATGCCTGTGTTCTCTGCCTCCATGACCAGGACATGATACAAGCAGATCTTGCAGTTCATGCATTTTAATGACAATGAACTCTGTCATCCTCAGGGAAACCCTGAATATGATCAGCTCCACAAAATTTGGCCCCTTGTAAACCACTTCAACCAACAGTTCGCAGCCTTGTTCACTCCCGATCAAGTTGTCTGTGTTGATGAGTCCCTGATTAAGTTTTCTGGCCGCTTGTCATTCAAACACTATCTTCCCAGCAAGCGTGCCAGATATGGGTTCAAGATGTATAAGCTCTGTGACAGGGCAACAGGCTATACATATAGTTTTATGGTTTACGAGGGAAAATATAGTCACGTGGAGCCAGAGAACTGCCCAAAAACATAGGGAGCGCTGGTATGATTGTGTGGGACTTGGTGACACCCTTATTCGGAAAGGGGTACCACTTCTATGTGGACAATTATTACACAAGTGTGCCACTTTTTAGTCACTTGTTTGATCACGGAATTTCCGCATGTGGCACCGTGCAATCTAATCACCGGGGCTTACTCCAGTGGCTTGTGGAGTCCCGACTGGGGGAGAGAGCCTGGTTGAGAATTATCATTTGCTCATAGTGAAGTGGAGGGATAATCTTAATGTTTTCGTTCTGTCCTCCCTTCACGCAGATACGACAGTCCAAATTCCAACGGCAACTGATGTTGTGGGGAAACTCCTGTGTCCACGAATACAACCTTGATATGATAGGGGTGGACCTCAACAACCAGTTGATGGCGCCATACTTAAATGCCCGTAAGGCCAGACTCTGGTACAAAAAAGTGTCTGTATACTTATTCCAATTGGCTCTGCTGAATGCTTATGTGCTATATAAAGCGTCAGGAAGAACTGGATCCTTCCTTAAATGCCAGAAAGAGATCAGCACAGCCCTTCTGTTTCTAGACGATGCCATGGCCCAACTTCCCATTGCAAATGCTTTGAGCCGGTTGCATGAGAGGCATTTTCCGTATGCCCTCCCTGGTACCCCTACCAATCGATCACCCCAAAGAAGATGTCGTGGAAAACGCGGATATAGGCGTGACACCCACTATTATTGTCCCTCCTGTCCTGGCCAACCTGGTCTTTGCATCGGTGAATATTTCGAATGCTACTACACACTAGTGAAGTATTAGAGTAGGATACAGCACTGTACAGTCTAGGACACACTTTCACAGGGTCTCCAAAGATGCCATCACATTTCGAGAGACCCAAACCTGGAACCGTTACAGTTACAAATACAAGTGTAAAAAAATAAATAAATAAAATAAAAAAAATAGTAAAAAAAAAAAAATATATATATATATATATATATATATATATATATATATATATAAAATTAAAAAGCCAAAAATAGTTGTCGTTTTCTTGTTCTCCCTCTATTGTTCTCTCTCTATTGTTCTGCTCTGTTTTACTGTATTTTTTAACTGCAATGTTTTATTGTTACTATGCTTTATCATATTTGCTTTTCATGTTTGTAAATCTTTTATACTTCACTGTTTACTGTGTTTTATTGTTAAAAATTATTTTCTTCTTAGGTACGCCGTTCAGCTGCAGCACTGATTTATTTATCTTGACAGCAACAGCGTTTGTTCTAATGATACGTAAATCAGTGACTTCAGCACTGTAGGAGGTGATTTCACCACTACAGTTAAAAAAAAGCATATATGCCGAAGTGTGGAGGCAGGGGTGGAGGGACAATTTGCCTCTAATATTAGGGGTGGATTGCCACCATGCTTCGGCATATATTTTTAACTTTTTTTGGCACAGATTGTTTTTGTTTTATTGAGTTAATATTTTATTTTTACCATTGTTTGCCTTTCAGGTACGCCATTCAGCTGCAGCACTGATTTATTCATCTTGACAGCAACAGCAGTTGCTCTCATGATGCATAAATCAGAGACTCCAGTGCTGTAGGAGTTATTTCACCACCACAGTTAAAAAAAAAAAAACGATGCATGTATGCCCATCATTAGAAGTGGGTGGATGCAGGACGGTATTCTAATGGTGGGCATACCCACCGATCAATCTCTTTTTTTCATGCAGCCCACAGGCTGCATGAAAAAAAGAACATTACAATATATGCCCAACAAGGACCAGCAATGTACTGGTATGTTGCTGGACTTTGAGTGGTTATACCATAATGATGCTTGCAGGTTTAGGTATCATCTTGGTATCATTCTTTTCAGCCAGCGATCGGCTTTCATGTAAAAGCAATCCTAGTGGCTAATTAGCCGCTAGACTGCTTTTACAAGCAGTCCCCCCTCCCGCCGTCTTCCATGGTTTTCTCACGCTCTCCTGTCCCACCCTGTAACCTGAGAATGAAGCCGGTGGTTCCGCCAGCTGACCATAGAGCTGATCAAAGACCAGAATGGCTCCAATCATCTCTATGGTCATTGGGCAATTGGGAAAGCATCTTATCACACCTATCTTGGTGTGCTCAGATGCTTTGAGGGCAGAGGAGAGATCTAGAGTCTAATAGGCCCCATTTTTTTTTCAAAAAAGAGTACCCTGTGCTCGCACACAATGGCGAATGAAAGAATTGGTCTTGTGTCATATGTAAACAGCAATTGCGCCATGCATGTGAGGTATCACCGCGAACGTCAGTAGACCTCCTCTGTAAATCTAAAGTGGTAACCTGTAGTGGTTTTTAAAGGCTTTTAAAAATGTTTGTAGTTTGTTGCCTCTGTATTTTTGTGCGCAATTTTAAAGCATGTCATGTTTGGTATCTATGTACGTGGCATAAGATCATCTTTTATATTTTACCAAACATCTGGGCAATTTAGTTTATTTTAGTGCATTAAAATCTCAAAAAGTGTTTTTTTTTTCAAAAAAATTGTGTTTGAAAACTCCCTGCGCAAATTCTGCGCGGAAAAAAAAAATTGAAACACCCACCATTTTTATCTGTAGGACTTTGCTTTAAAAAAATATATAATGTTTGGGGGTTCAAAGTCATTTTCTAGCAAAAGAAAAATATTTTTTTCATGTAAACAAATAGTGTCAGAAAGGGCTTTGTCTTCAAGTGGTTTGAAGAGTGCATAATGTGTGGCATAAGCTTCTAATGTTGTGCATAAAATACCAGGACAGGTCAAACCCCCCCCCCAAATAACCCCTTTTTGGAAAGTAGACACCCCAACTATTTGCTGATAGGCATGTTTAAGGATGAGCCTGATATTCAAGTCGAACGTTAGTTCGATTGGAACATCGGGTGTTTGCCTGTTAGCCGAACATCGAACATTTTGCGGTGTTCATGGCAAATTCGAAAGCAGATCTTGCACCGTTAAAGTCTATGGGACTCTAACATGAAAAACCAAAAGTGTTAATTTTAAAGCCTTATATGCAAGTTATTGTCATAAAAATGGTTTGGGGACCAAGGTCCTGCCCCAGGGGACATGTATCAATGCAAAAAAAAGTTTTAAAAATGGAAGTTTTTTCAGGAGCAGTGATTTTAATAATGCTTAAAGTGAAACAATAAAAATGAAATATTCCTTTAACCTGTTGCCGCTCGCTCACTGTTATATGACGGTGGGGCGGTGCGGCTCTCGTTCTGGGCCAACGTCATATGACGGCAGCCCATTCAAACAGGGCATGTGAGCCCAGTATCAGAGCTGCCTCCAGCGATAGACCCCAAAACCAAAGGCCCACTACCAGTGCCGCCGCCAGCGAAAGACCACAAGAAATTCCCAGGCCCAGTACCAGCACTGACGCAGCATTATGCCCAAATGCCAGCACAGGAACTTCAAATCCCCCAACTACCAGCACTGGAGTGCCACATCCCCCAAGAGCCAGGGCCGCTACACATCTTCCAGCTGGTCTTGCCAACCCAACATGGCTGCCTTCTGACTTGGGATTAGCAAGCATTCCCCCTTTCAGTGCACAGGTGTGCAGGCCAATACCCAAAATTTTACAGAAATCAATTGTTTTTATTTATTTTTGCCCGACACTTTGCTGCAATTCATCGTGGACCAGACCAATTTATATGTCCAGCAGCATATTGCCAACAACCCCCAATCATCATACGCCCGTCCGTTTGAGTGTAAGGATTTGACTCTGGAGGAGTTCAAAGTGTTTATGGGCCTCACCATAAACATGGGGCTTACAAAAAAAAATGAAAGGACATGCCTATTGGTCCACCAAACCCATCCACCACAAGCCCATTTATTCTGCCGTAATGCCCAGGTCCCAATATAAGATAATTATCCGCTTCCTTCATTTCAGTGACAACACCCAGTGCCCTCCCTGCAATCATCCAAATTACGATAAGTTATATAAAATTCGCCCACTCATAAATTTCTTTTCCCAACAATTTGCAGAACTCTATGTCCCCGATCAGCATATATGTGTAGATGAGTCCCTGGTACCCTTTTCGGGCCAGCTAGGAATAAAGCAATACATTCCTAGCAATAGGGCCAAATACGGAGTGAAATTTTATAAGTTTTGCAAGAGAGTCGCAGGATATCTGTATGCGTTCTGCATATATGAAGGAAGAGATTCCCAGCTCCAGCCCCCTGAGTGCCCTGCCTACATGGGCACAACCTGTAAAATTGTATGGGACCTGGCATACCCACTGCTGAAGAAAAGTTACCACATATACATGGATAACTTCTACACCAGCCTGCCCCTTTTCAAACACCTATACCTCGCAGAAATTCTGGCCTGCGGAACCTCCAGAAAGAATAGGAAGGGCTTCCCACAAGCCATAGTAAATAAAAAACTGCGAAAGGGAGAAAGAGCAACTTTAAGATGCAACGAAGTGCTGGTCTTGAGGTGGAAGGATACCAGGAATGTGTACATAATGTCCACCATCCATGATGACACTACAATTGAAGTTCAGAGAAGACGAGGTCTCATTTAAAAGCCAACATGTGTACAAGATTACAATCTCTACATGGGGGCGGTGGATTTCAACGACCAAATGCTTCAGCCCTATTTGTCAATAAGGAGGTTCCATTTCTGGCACAAGAAAGTAGCAATATATTTAATTAATTTGGCCATATATAATGCCTACATAATTCACACCAAATCCATGGAAAGCCCTGCTCACTTCCTAAAATTCATCAAAGAAGTTGTCACGTCCCTTATCTACCAACAAAGACCCCTCCCAAAAAACCTTCGCTCTGATGCTGTTAGCTGACTTCATGAGCGCCACTTCCCAGATAACATTCCACCATCTGAAGCAGGCCAAAGACGCCAAAAAAGATGTTGAGTATGCAGTAAAAGATGATTTCGAAGAGATACCAGCTACCATTATCTCCAGTGTCCCTCCAAACCCAGCCTTTGCATTGGTGAATGCTTCCGACTGTATCACACATCCCTAAAATATTAGCCTATATTTTTAACCATTTCCCCATTTTTATCATTTGTGCTGACCATTTCCCATGCTTCCTCAAATAACCATGCCACTGCCTTCCACGTGAACTGACCCTGGCCTGATTTATCAACTACGCTTCTGCCTACTGCTTGGACTGCTTTCATGTGAACTGACCCTGGCCTGTTTTATCAATTGCGCTTCTGCCTACTGCTTGTACTGCTTGCACGTGAACTGACCCTGGCCTGCTCTATCAACTACGCTCTTGCCTACCGCTTGGACTGCTTGCACGTGAACTGACCCTGGCCTGTTTTATGGACTATGCTTTTGCCTACCACTTGGACTGGCTACTGTAGAACACATGGGTCTCACATGTGAGGGGCTCCAGAAATGTTTTTTCTGGATGGAGAAAACTATTTTTTGGATGGAGAAAACAAAACCCGTTGTCTCGGGTTTTGTCATTTTTGGATTAGGGCCTGGAGTTCGGAGGCTTTGTAGAGATTTGGGTGGGTAAAGCCTCTACCCCTGTACCTCTGTGCACAGGTCTTACCTGATTGCGGCCCTCAGCCTGCTGCTGACTTACTGCGATCATGCCTCTGGACTATGGAAATAATTAGCTGTAGCAAGAGGCAGTATGTTTATGAAGGGCTGAAGAGGTCCTGGTGCTCCTGGACCTTCAAAAGTGAGAAATGAGATGTGTAATTTATGCTTGTAGAACGCCTGAAGGTGCTAGTTTAATGTTGGGCCTCTGTATGTGGCCAGGCTGTGTAAAAGTCTCACACATGTGGTATCGCCATACTCAGGAGGAGTAGCAGAATGTATTTTGGGGTGTAATTTTTGCTATTTACATCCTATGTGTTGGAAATATCTTAAAAATGGACAACTTTGTGGAAAAAAAATGCGTTTTCATTTTTTTTCCCACATTTTCCAAAAACTCCTGGAAAAAAATGAACCTTTCAAAAGACTCATTATGCCTCATAGATTATAGGTTGGGGTGTTGCTTTCCAAAATGGTGTCATTTTGTGAGCGTTTCCATTGTCTTTGTGCTCCAGGGCCTTCAAATTGTAATAGGTGGTTGAGAAATGAGATGTGTCATTTATGCTCGTAGAACGCCTGAAGGTGCTACTTCAATGGTGGTCCTCTGTATGTGGCCAGGCTGTGTAAAAGTCTCACACATGTGGTATCGACATACTCAGGAGGAGTAGCAGAATGTAGTTTGGGGTGTCATTTTTGCTATGTACATGCTATGTGTTGGAAATATCTTAAAAATGTATAACTTTGTGGGAAAAAATGCGTTTTCATTTTTTTTTCCCTCATTTTCCAAAAACTTCTGGAAAAAAATGAGCCATTCAAAAGACTCATTATGCCTCATAGATTATACATTGGGGTGTTTGCTTTCCAAAATGGGGTCATTTTGTGGGCGTTTCCATTGTCCTGGTGCTCCTGGGCCTTCAAATTGTAATAGGTGGTTGAGAAATGAGATGTGTCATTTATGCTCGTAGAACACCTAAAGGTGCTACTTCAATGGTGGGCCTCTGTATGTGGCCAGGCTGTGTAAAAGTCTCACACATGTGGTAGCACCATACTCAGGAGGAGTAGAATGTATTTTGGGGTGTCATTTTTGCTATGTACATGCTATGTGTTGGAAATATCTTAACAATGGACAACTTTGTGGGGAAAAAATGCGTTTTCATTTTTTTCCACATTTTCCAAAAACTTCTGGAAAAAATGAACCATTCAAAAGACTCATTATGCCTCACAAATTATAAACTGGGGTGTTTGCTTTCTAAAATGGTGTCATTTTGTGGGCGTTTCCATTGTCTTTGTTCTTCAGGGCCTTCAAATTATAATAGGTGGTTGAGAAATGAGATGTGTCATTTATGCTTGTTGAACACCTGAAGGTGTTACTTCAATGTTGGGCCTCTGTATGTGGCCAGGCTGTGTAAAAGTCTCACACATGTGGTATCACCATACTCAGGAGGAGTAGCAGAATGTATTTAGGGGTGTCATTTTTGCTATGTGCATGCTATGTGTTGGAAATATCTTAAAAATTGACAACTTTGTGTAAAAAAAAATGCGTTTTCATTTTTTCCACATTTTCCAAAAACTTCTGGAAAAAATGAACCATTCAAAAGACTCATTATGCCTCATAGATTATAGGTTGGGGTGATGGCTTTTCAAAATGGTGTCATTTTGTGGGCGTTTCTGTCATGAACCTTGGAATACTGGATTGTCATGAAGCGTGGAATACTGAAGTATTTCTCCTCTGATTCATAATGCTGGGACAAATACTGTTAGGAGATGCTGATGTCAATTCCAGCCACCTGTCTGTCTGTTGCCTGCTAGAATGTGTATTGTAAATAAGTCCCCATTTTTGTTTGTGTTAATTAACTCTGCTATTGTGATAATGTTGATTGGGTTTTCTGAGCTACAAGACAGCCAGTCTGGCCTAAAGGTCATGTCTGAGTCATCTAGGCTGTCTAAAGGGATTAGTTAATTAGCCCATGCTAATTAGGTTTCTGGTCACAGGTGTATGTTCAGAGTAATATGAGCCGGAGGTATGCACCTCCTCTTTATTTGTATAAAAGAGCCTGTATTTTTCAATAAAAGAGATTCCTGGTTGAACTTACATACAGCCTGCCTGATGTTTGTTCTGAGCTACACAACTGGATTAGAACGGCACATAGCTGTAGTTCTAGTCCCGGAGCATCGGATGACCGAACCATCAGATGTTGCGATCTGCAATCTGATTCTATAGCTGCAGAGGAGTGTCGGGAGAGTGGAACCGAGCGAGCAGGGGCTTGTTACAGTTTCCATTGTCTTTGTGCTCCAGGGCTTTCAAATTGTAATAGGTGGTTGAGAAATGAGATGTGTCATTTATGCTCGTAGAACTCCTGAAGGTGCTACTTCAATGGTGGGCCTCTGTATCTGGCCAGGCTGTGTAAAAGTCTCACACATGTGGTATTGCCATTATCAGGAGGAGTAGCAGAATGTATTTAGGGGTGTAATTTTTGCTACGTGCATGCTATGTGTTGGAAATATCTTAAAAATTGACAACTTTGTGTAAAAAAAAGCGTTTTCATTTTTTTTTCACATTTTCCAAAAACGAATGCAAAAAAATAATCTGTTCAAAAGTAGGGATGAGCTGAACCCCCCCCCTCCCCAGTTTGGTTCCCACCAGAACCTGCGAACGGACCGAAAATTTGCATGAACGTTGGAACCCCATTGACGTCTATGGAACTCGAACGTTCAAAATCAAAAGTGCTAATTTTAAAGGCTAATTTGCATGGTACTGTCCTAAAAAGGGTTTGGGGATCCGGGTCTTGCTCCAGGGGACATGTATCAATGCAAAAAAAAGTTTTAAAAAAGGCAGTTTTTTCGGGAGCAGTGATTTTAATGATGCTTAAAGTAAAAAAAAAAGTGAAATATTCCTTTAAATATCATACCTGGGGGGTGTCTATAGGATGCCTGTAAAGTGGCACGTGTTTTCCGTGCTTAGAACAGTACCGGCACAAAATGACATTTTAAAGGAATAAAAGTCATTTAAAACTGCTTGCGGCTTTAATATAATGTCGGGTCCTGGCAATATGGATGAAAATCAGTGAGACAAACGGCATGGGTACCCCCCAGTCCATTAAAAGGCCCTTTGGGTCTTGTATGTATATTAAGGGGAACCCCGCACCCAAATTATAAAAAGGAAAGGCGTGGGGCCACCAGGCCCTATATACTCTAAACAGCAGTATACAGGTGGTACAAACAAGACAGGGACTGTAGGTTTGTTGTTAAGTTTAATTTTTAAAAAATTGATAGACTGCCAAACATGAGGTATACAGGTAAGTGGATACCCCCTTCACCACATCCCGACAATAACTTTTGGAGAGATAAACAAAAGAGACCTTGGGATTGTACGAGGGGGGGGGTGGAAGTAAATTACCTAAGAAGTAAGGAGGGAAGAGGGGGGTTTTTTTTGAAAGGGATAATATGATTGGTAATACAGGTACCCAGGAGTAGTAAAAAATATATACTTTATTAGAAATATACAAAAGAAATATTTAAAACAGTGAACAGTTCATACAAAATATCTAGACCATATACATGAGTGTTTTAATCAAGGAAAACATGCATATACATGGTACTTGAGAACCCAACATGTTTTGGATAAAAAATGCAATTCCTTCTTCAGGGGTTTCCTGCAAGGATATTGTATGATCTGGGGGGGGTACATAGGTAGAATATACCAATCATTAGTACACATATACAGTATACATTATACATATAGCTATAAATGGTAGGTCATAGGAGCTTATAAGGGCAAACAATCATGATAAGAACTTGGGAAAACGAGAAATATATGTATATTTGTATATATCATAAGGAAGAGAAAGGACTTACTCGTTCACAGAAATGTGTGCATATCCCAGGCCGGACTGTAACTTGGTAGCTTAACAGATGGTGCTCCAAATCCTAGTCACCACAGCATCAGTTACGCATTGTGTTTAAATATATATAGCCACATATAGGCTTATATAGTGAAAGCCAAGGGCCAAAGGTTGGATGGAATTTCTGTAGTGATAATACTGGGGGATCTTAGAGCCTCCCGGATGCGTCAAACACGTAGGTTTGTTGTTAAGTATAATCTGTAATTTTGAACTGGTACATTTTTAACGTATTTAGCTCCAGCCAAAGAATCTATTTTAAGCTTTTTGGAAAACATAGGGAAAGGTTATCACCCCTGTGACATTTGTTTTGCTGTCTGTGCTCCTCTTCAGAAGATTTCACCTCACTTTCTGTCCCAATGACAAATGTTTTTAGAAAATTTGGGGTTTTTAGTGAAACAAGGATTGGTGATAAAGCATCAGTGGAAAGGAGAAACGTTTTTCCCGTATTAACTCCTACAGGAAAGAATTTCCCTTCCTAGGGGTAGATTTCATCTCACTTCCTGTTGTCTCCTTCCGTTTGCAAGTAGGAGTCGTTTGTAAGTTGGATGTTTTAAATTAGGGGCCTGCCCTATATACTCTGCAGAAATTGCGGCCTTAGGTGTTGGTGTTGCCACAACACTGTAAGCCCTCACAGGGCCCTGCTGTGAAATATTAGATCAAGAGTTGTAATTACATGCCCCTGTTGAACAGGGGCAGAAAAATTGGGCCTTTGGTGATGTGGTGGTGCTGGTGCCACAACACTGTAAGTCCTCACAGTTACTCTTTGTGGGCACTGGAACAGGCCCTGCTGTGAAATATTAGAACAAGAATTGTAATTACATGCACCTGTTGTACAGGGACAGAAAAATTGGGCCTTTGGTGGTGGTGGTGCTGGTGCCACAACACTGTAAGTCCTCACAGTTACTATTGGTGGGCGCTGGAACGGGCCCTGCTGTGAAATATTAGATCAAGAATTGTAATTACATGTCCCTGTTGAACGGGGCAGAAAAATTGGGCCTTAGGCACTGGTGCTGGGGCCACAACACTGCACACAGATACTCTAGTTGGAGCGCAGGAACGAGCCCTGCTGCAAAGTATTGCATCAAAAATTGTAATTACACGCCCCTGTTAAACAGGGGCTGAAAAATTGGGCCTTAGCCACTGGTGGCGGCGCCCAGAACCAAAAATGTTCTTACAAGCTATCAGCATGATCATTGAGGAGGAAGAGGATAATCACTCAGCATAACAGGATAGTCACTCAGCATCAGCATAGGCAGTCTTGAAGGGATCTGACATTTAAAAAAAAAATATTCGGTTACATCAGCATCAGGTGCTTGGTAGCTGGTGGTGATCCAAGACTGATTCATTTTTATGAAGGTCAGTCGATCGACCGAGTCATAGACAGACGCACCCTGTGATCGGGTAGAAAGCCTCCAGCAGCACTGAATGTGCTTTCCGAAAGAACGCTGGATGCAGGACAGGCCAGTAGCTCAATTGCATACTGTGCAAGCTCTGGCCAGTGATCCATTCTCAAGATCCAGTAACCCAGAGGATTTTCGGTGGGAAAGGTGTCCATGTCAGATCTTGCCCCTAGGTATTCCTGCACCATGTAAAACAGACACTGGCGATGGTTGCTGGAACCAATCATACCTTGGGGCTGCAGACTAAAAAATTTTCTGAACGCATCGGTCAGACGGCCACCTTCTCCACCGCTCCTTCTTTGACTGACCGAAGCCTCTGCAACACGTTGTCCAGAAACAGGAGTTTGTAACCTCCCAGTCTCCAAGTGCATTGCACAGACCTTTCTGCAAGGCCTCCCGAAGAGGTTTCTCCTCTGCTCCCTCTGCGACGGCAAGATAAGGTCCGCAACCTTACCCTTGTAACGTGGATTAAGGAGGGTTGCCAGCCAGTATTGATCCCTCTCCTTGATACCACGAATACAAGGATCCTTCTGCAGGCTTTGCAGGATCAGGGAGGCCATGCAGCGTAGGTTTGCTAAGGCATTCGTTCCGGAGTCCTCTGGGTCACTAAGGATGACATGATCTGCAGCTACCTCCTCCCAGTCCATGGGTTTCTTGGGACTGTAAATGATCCCTTAAAGACTGCTGCTGATGCTGAGTGCCAGGCTCCACCTCCATGCTGACACAATCCTCCTTTTCCTTCTCCTCCTCGTCCTCTTCCTGTGTGATCGTCGGGCACGCAGGAACACTGTCTGGATAAAGGGGGCATTGAGAGCTAAGGGAGTCCTCCTCTTCCTGCCTCTGTTCTGCCTCAAGTGCCCTGTCCATTATTCCATGCAGCGTGTGCTCCATCAGGTGGACAAGGGGGACAGTGTCACTGATGCATGCACTGTCACTGCTCACCATCCTCATGGCCTCCTCAAATGGTGACAGGACAGTGCATGCATCCCTGATCATGGCCCACTGGTGTGGGGAAAAAAAACAAGCTCCCCTGACCCTGTCCTGGTGCCATAGTCACATAGGTACTCATTGATGGCCCTCTGCTGCATGTGAAGCCGCTGCAGCATGGCCAACATTGAGTTCCACCTGGTGGGCATATCACAGATTAGGCGGTTCTTGGGCAGGATGAATTCCTTTTAAAGGTCTGCCAACGGAGCACTGGCATTATATGACCTGCGGAAATGCACACAGACTTTCCTGGCCTGCCTCAGGACATCCTGTAAGCCCGGGTACCTGCCCAAGAACCGCTGCACCACCAAGTTAAGGACGTGAGCCAAACAGGGCACATGGGTCAGTTGTCCCTGTCGGAGGGTGGAGAGGAGGTTGGTGCCATTGTCGCAAACCACCATTCCTGCCTTAAGTTGGCATGGCGTCAACCACCTCTGAGCCTGCCCCTGCAGAGCTGACAGAATCTCTGCCCCAGTGTGGCTCCTGTCCCCCACATCGGTGTACCGATAGCAGATTGCCCGCAAGTACTTGGCTGTGACACACCTAATTCTACACCTTCATTTCTCTCAGCGCAGGTCTCAGAGAGGACTGAAGGTATAGTGGGGTTGGAGATCCCAGCTGATGAGGAGCAAGGAGAGGTCCTCTTTGTTCTTTGGTGTGGTTCTTTTAGGTACGCTTGCCAACGAACTGCATGGCAGGTCAACATATGTCTGGTCAAGTATGTGGTGCCCAAGAGGGAGATGTTTTGGCCACGCGAGATACGCTTGAGACATATGTTGCAAATAGCAGCGGTGCCATCTGATGCACTTGTCTCAAAAAAGGCCCACACCAAAGAACGTTTGGAATAATGCACAGAGACAGCAGCGCCTTGCACATGCTGAGCTTTGCAGTGTGATGTAGTCAGTGTGCTGCCCTTAGGCTGGCCCCTGGAGGGCATCCTGCCTCAATGGTGATGTGCCTCCTCCTCTCTCCTATCAGGCACCCACGTTGAGTCAGTGACCTCATCATCCCCTCCCTCCTCATCACTGGAGCAAACCTGGCAGTATGCTGCAGCAAAGGGAACATGACTGCCAGATTGCTGTCCTTCTTGGGCACCCCCTCTGTCCGGGCTCACATTACTGCCTTCATCTAGCTCAGTACCATCATCAGAGCCTTCAAAACGCTGGGCATCCTCCTGGAGCATGTACCCAACACTGTGGTCAAACAGTTTGAGGGACTCCTCAGGAGGACATGGTGGGGCTAGGGAAGGAGTCACTGATGCCATTGAGCCGAGGGAAGAGGCCACGTTGGCAGCTGCTTTGCCAAAGTACCCTGAGCCTGGGTGAGAGAGCATGAGGAGAATGAGGATGTAGTATTATTAGTATGATAACACCTGCACTTGTCTTTAGGTAGCTATACTGTAGGTGCAACTGTGCAGGGTACACAGTACAGTAACTGGAAATACATCAAGAGCCTACACAAGCACCTAGATGCAGGTAGCTATACTGTAGGTGAGAATGTGCAGGGTACACAGTACAGTAACTGGAAATACTTCAAAGAGCCTACACAAGCACCTAGATGCAGGTAGCTATACTGTAGGTGAGACTGTGCAGGGTACACAGTACAGTAACTGGAAATACTTCAAAGGCTACACAAGCACCTGGCTGCAGGTAGCTATACTGTAGGTGAGACTGTGCGGGGTACACAGTACAGTAACTGGATATACTTCAAAGAGCCTACACAAGCACCTGGCTGCAGGTAGCTATACTGTAGGTGAGACTGTGCAGGGTACACAGTACAATAACTGGAAATACTTCAATGAGCCTGCACAAGCACCTGGCTGCAGGTAGATATACTGTAGGTGAGACTGTGCAGGATACACAGTACAGTAACTGGAAATACTGTAAAAACACCTGCCTGCCTGTCAGTATATTAGGAAAAGAACAGGATCTAGCTAAACTGAATACTGTGTATATATTTATATAAATATGTATATATACAACACCTGGGATGCATATATATATATATACACAATACACTGTAACTGCAGCTAACTGATTCGACCTGCCTACTCTATCTAACTTAAATCAAATGACACTGTCTCTCTCTCTATCTCTGTCTCAACGCCGGAACACACTACACAGGGCCGATGTGCAGGCGGCCTTATATAGTGTGGGGCGTGTACTAAACCCCCATAGCCATAATTGGCCAAAGCCTCCTTGGCTTTGGCCAATTACGGCTCTCTGTACACACAGCGCTGTGATTGGCCAAGCATGTGGGTCATAGTGCATGCTTGGCCAATCATCAGCCAGCAATGCACTGTGATGCCACAGTGAATTATGGGCCGTGACGCGCCACTCGAATTTTGTGCGAACGGACCATATCGTTCGTAATTCGGCGAACCCATGTTCTGTCAAACACGAAGCTCATCCCTATTCAAAAGACTCATTATGCCTCATAGATTATAAGTTGGGGTGTCCGCTAAAAAAAATGTGGTCATTTTGTGGGCGTGTCCATTGTCCTGGTGCTCCAGGGCCTTCAAAGGTGTAATAGGTGATTGAGAAATGAGATGTGTAATTTATCCTTGTAGAACACCTAAAGGTGCTACTTCAATGGTGGGCCTCTGTATGTGGCCAGGCTGTGTAAAAGTCTCACACATGTGGTATTGCCATATTCAGGAGGAGTAGCAGAATGTATTTAGGGGTGTAATTTTTGCTACGTGCATGCTATGTGTTGGAAATATCTTAAAAATTGACAACTTTGTGTAAAAAAAAGCGTTTTCATTTTTTTTTCACATTTTCCAAAAACGAATGCAAAAAAATAATCTGTTCAAAAGTAGGGATGAGCCGAACCCCCCCCTCCCTAGTTTGGTTCCCACCAGAACCTGCGAACGGACCGAAAATTTGCATGAACGTTGGAACCCCATTGACGTCTATGGAACTCGAACGTTCAAAATCAAAAGTGCTAATTTTAAAGGCTAATTTGCATGGTACTGTCCTAAAAAGGGTTTGGGGATCCGGGTCTTGCTCCAGGGGACATGTATCAATGCAAAAAAAAGTTTTAAAAAAGGCAGTTTTTTCGGGAGCAGTGATTTTAATGATGCTTAAAGTAAAAAAAAAAGTGAAATATTCCTTTAAATATCATACCTGGGGGGTATCTATAGGATGCCTGTAAAGTGGCACGTGTTTTCCGGCACAAAATGACATTTTAAAGGAATAAAAGTCATTTAAAACTGCTTGCGGCTTTAATATAATGTCGGGTCCTGGCAATATGGATGAAAATCAGTGAGACAAATGGCATGGGTACCCCCCAGTCCATTAAAAGGCCCTTTGGGTCTTGTATGTATATTAAGGGGAACCCCGCACCCAAATTATAAAAAGGAAAGGCGTGGGGCCACCAGGCCCTATATACTCTAAACAGCAGTATACAGGTGGTACAAACAAGACAGGGACTGTAGGTTTGTTGTTAAGTTTAATTTTTAAAAAATTGATAGACTGCCAAACATGAGGTATACAGGTAAGTGGATACCCCCTTCACCACATCCCGACAATAACTTTTGGAGAGATAAACAAAAGACTCACACATGTGGTATCGCCATACTCAGGAGGAGTAGCAGAATGTATTTTGTGTTGTCATTTTTGCTATTTACATGCTATGTGTTGGAAATATCTTAAAAATTGACAACTTTGTGGTAAAAAAATGCGTTTTCATTTTTTTCCACATTTTCCAAAAACTTCTGGAAAAAAATGAACCATTCAAAAGACTCACTATGCCTCATAGATTATAGGTTGGGGTGTTTGCTTTCCAAAATGGTGTCATTTTGTGAGCGTTTCCATTGTCTTTGTGCTCCAGGGCCTTCAAATTGTAATAGGTGGTTGAGAAATGAGATGTGTCATTTATGCTCGTAGAACGTCTGAAGGTGCTACTTCAATGGTGGGCCTCTGTATGTGGCCAGGCTGCGTAAAAGTCTCACACATGTGGTATCGCCATATTCAGGAGGAGTAGCAGAATGTATTTTGGGGTGTCATTTTTGCTATGTACATGCTATGTGTTGGAAATATCTTAAAAATTGACAACTTTGTGTAAAAAAAAGCATTTTCATTTTTTTTCACATTTTCCAAAAACTTCTGGAAAAAAATAAACTGTTCAAAAGACTCATTATGCCTCATAGATTATACGTTGGGGTGTCTGCTATCAAAAATGTGGTCATTTTGTGAGCGTTTTCATTGTCCTGGTGCTCCAGGGCCTTCAAAAGTGTAATAGGTGATTGAGAAATGAGATGTGTAATTTATGCTTGTAGAACACCTAAAGGTGCTACTTCAATGGTGGGCCTCTGTATGTGGCCAGGCTGTGTAAAAGTCTCACACATGTGGTATCGCCATACTCAGGAGGAGTAGCAGAATGTATTTTGTTGTGTCATTTTTGCTATTTACATGCTATGTTTTGGAAATATCTTAAAAATTGAAAACATTGTGGAAAAAAATGCGTTTTCATTTTTTTCCCACATTTTCCAAACACTTCTGGAAAAAAATGAACTGTTGAAAAGACTCATTATGCCTCATAGATTATACGTTGGGGTGTTTTCTTTTCAATATGGGGTCATTTTGTGAGCGTTTCCATTGTCTTTGTTCTCCAGAGCCTTCAAATTGTAATAGGTGGTTGAAAAATGAGATGTGTCATTTATGTTTGTAGAACACCTGAAGGTGCTACTTCAATGTTGGGCCTCTATATGTGGCCAGGCTGTGTAAAAGTCTCACACATGTGGTATCGCCATACTCAGGAGGAGTAGCAGAATGTATTTTGGAGTGTCATTTTTGCTATGTGCATGCTATGTGTTGGAAATATCTTAAAAATTGACAACTTTGTGTAAAGAAAATGCGTTTTTATTTTTTCCCACATTTTCCAAAAACTTTTGAAAAAAAACGAACCATTCAAAAGACTCATTATGCCTCATAGATTATAGGTTGGGGTGTTTGCTTTCCAAAATGGTGTCATTTTGTGGGAGTTTCCATTGTCTTTGCACTCCAGGGCCTTCAAATTGTAATAGGTGGTTGAGAAATGAGATGTGTCATTTATGCACATAGAACGCCTGAAGGTGCTACTTCAATAGTGGGCCTCTGTATGTGGCCAGGCTGTGTAAAAGTCTCACATATGTGGTATCGCCATACTTAGGAGGAGTTGCAGAATGTATTTTGGGGTGTCATTTTTGCTATGTACATGCTATGTGTTGGAAATATTTTAAAAATGGATAACTTTGTGGGGAAAAAAATGCGTTTTCATTTTTTTTCCACATTTTCCAAAAACTTCTGGAAAAAAATGAACCATTTAAAAGACTCATTATGCCTCATAGATAACTTTGTTGAAAAAAAAAATGCGTTTTAATTTTTTTTTCCATATTTTCCAAAAACCTCTGGAAAAAAATGAACTATTCAAAAGACTCATGCCTCAGATTATAGGTTGGGGTGTTTGCTTTACAAAATGGGGTCATTTTGTGGGCATTTCCATTGTCTTTGTGCTCCAGGGCCTTCAAATTGTAATAGGTGGTTGAGAAATGAGATGTGTCATTTATGCTCGAAGAACACCTGAAGGTGCTACTTCAATGGTGGTCCTGTGTATGTGGCCAGGTTGCGTAAAAATGTCTTACACATGTGGTATCGCCATACTCAGGAGGAGTAGCAGAATGTATTTTGGGGTGTCATTTTTGCTATGTACATGCTATGTGTTGGAAAGATCTTAAAAATGGATAACTTTGTGGGGAAAAAAATGCGTTTTCATTTTTTTTCCACATTTTCCAAAAACTTCTGGAAAAAAATGAACCATTTAAAAGACTCATTATGCCTCATAGATTATAGGTTGGGTAGTTTGCTTTCAAAATGGTGTCATTTTGTGAGCGTTTCCATTGTCTTTGTGCTCCAGGACCTTCAAATTGTAATAGGTGGTTGAGAAATGAGATGTGTCTTTTATGCTCGTAGAACGCCTGAAGGTGCTACTTTAATGGTGGTCCTCTGTATGTGGCCAGACTGTGTAAAAGTCTCACACATGTGGCATCGCCATACTCAGGAGGATTAGCAGAATGTATTTTGGGGTGTAATTTTTTCTATGTACATGCTATGTGTTGGAAATATCTTAAAAATTGATAACTTTGTGGGAAAAAAAATGCGTTTTCATTTTTTTTCCACATTTTCCAAAAACTTCTGGAAAAAAATGAACCATTTAAAAGACTCATTATGCCTCATAGATTATACGTTGGGGTGTCTGCTTTCCAAAATGGGGTAGTTTTGTGGGCATTTCCATTGTCCTGGTGCTCCAGGGCCTTCAAAAGTGTAATAGGTGGTTGAGAAATGTGATGTGCAATTTATGCTTGTAGAACGCCTGAAGGTGCTACTTCAATGGTGGGTCTCTGTTTGTGGCCAGGCTGCGTAAAAGTCTCACACATGTACTAGCAGAGTAGCAGAATGTGTTTTTGGTGTGTAGTTGCAAGCATGCATATGCTGTGTGAGAGAAATAATCAGTTAATATGACAATTTTGTAAAAGAAAAAACCCACAAATCTTCAGTTTGCAAAGAATTGTGGGAAAAAATTACAACTTCAAAATACTCACAATATGACTTACTAAATATCTTGGGATGTCTACTTTCCAAAAAGGGGTCATTTGGCTTGTTAGTGTCTCAAGAAATTAGATAGGCCTTCAGTACATCAGGTGTGATCAATTTTCAATGATTGGCACCATAGCTAGTAGACTCTATCACTTTCACAAAGACCAAATAATATATACTAAGTAGGGTTATTTTCAATGATTGGCACCATAGCTTGTAGACTCTATCACTTTCACAAAGACCAAATAATATATACTAATTAGGGTTATTTTTCTCTTTCAAGGAAAAAGTCATTTTTTCATCAAATTTTCAGTCTTTTTTTATTTATAACACAAAAAATAAAAAAAACCACTAGTGATTAAATACCATCAAAAGAAAGCAATTTGAAAGAAATTTGTGTGACAAAAAGGATTTTTCAAATTTTATTTGGGTACAGTGTTAAATGACTGAGTAATTGTCATTCAAAGTATGACAGTGCTGAAAGCTGAAAATTGGTCTGGGCAGGAAGGGGGTGAAAGTTCCCTGTAGGCAAGTGGTTAAATATCGTGCCTGAGGGGTGTCCTTAGTATGCCTGTAAAGTAGCTAATTGTGTTTAGAACAATACCACAGCAAAATGAAGCAAAATGACATTTCTAAAGGAAAAAAAGTAATTTAAAACTGCTTGCGGCTGTAATGAATTGTTGGATACTAGCAATAAAGATACAAATTATTGAAAAAAACTGCATCATCCCCTCCCCCCCCCCCCCCCAGTTCATTACCAGGCCCTTTGAGCCTGGTATGAATATTAAGGGGAACATCGCACCAAAATTTAAAAAAAAAATGTGTGGGGGTCCCCCCAAAATCCATATCAGGCGCTTCAGGTCTGGTATGGATATTAAGGGGAACCCTGCACCAATTTTTTTTTTATGGCGTAGGGGTCCCCCCAAAATCCATACCAGGCGCTTCAGGTCTGGTATGGATTTTAAGGGGAACCCTGAGCCAAAATTAAAAAAAAATGGCACAGGCATGGGCAAATGGCCCCAAAATCCATACCATATCTTTATCTGAAAAAGCAACCTGGCAGGCCGCAGGAAAAGGGGGAGCGAGAGAGCAGCCCCCTCCTGAACCATACCAGGCCACATGCCCTCAACATGGGGAGGATGCTTGGGGGTCCCCTCAAAACACGTTGTCCCCATGTTGATGGGGACAAGGGCCTCGTCCCCACAACCCTTGCTGGGTGGTTGTGGGGGTCTGCGGGCGGGGGGCTTATCGGAATCTGGAAGCCCCCTTTAAGAAGGGGACTCCCAGATCCCCCCCTATGTGAATGGGTATCGGGTACATTGTACCCCTACACATTCACCAAAAAAAGTGTCAAAAATAGTAAAAATGACAGTAGACAGTTTGGGACAAATCCTTTAATAAAAAATAAAAATGTCCCACAATGTAAATCCATCGTCCATCATGCCGCCTGACGAACCGATAAAAAACAAATAATACAACATTTCCACCTCAATAGGAGGCTACCGCCAACGGACGCCTCTTCGCAATGACAGCTGTTATATAACTGAGGGCAGGGCCACCCAGTGACGTAAATGGGGGACCCCGCGCCCTCTGATGCCACATGTCGTCAGCGTAAGGCGGGCCACTGGGTGATGTAAACGGTTTGTCGGGCGGCGTGATGAACAATGGATTTACATGGATTTGGGCAGCACAGTGGTGTAGTGGGTAGTACTTTCACCTAGCAGTAAAAAAGGTCACTGGTTCGAATCCCAACCATGACACTACCTGCCTGGAGTTTGCATGTTCTCCCTGTGCCTGCGGGGTTTTCCGGTACTCCGGTTTCCTCCCACACTCCAAAGACATGCTAGTAGGTTAATTGGCTGCTGTCCAAAAAAAAATGGCCCTAGTATATGAATGTTAGCTAGGGACCTTGGATTGTGGGCTCCTTGAGGGTAGGGACTGATGTGAGTGTGCGATGTATGATGTGAAGCACTGTGTAAATTGATGGTGCTATATGGGTACCTTAAATAAAATAATATAATAGATAAGCATCTTAATGAGACACAATGTACAGGGATAGGGACAATTGTAGACACTCACTCAGGTTGAACTGGATGGACTGGTGTCTTTATTCAACCTTACTTACTTACTATGTAACATTGTGGGACATTTTTATTTTTTTATTTTTTAATAAAGGATTTGTCCCAACAGTAGATTTGTCTACTGTCATTTTTACTATGACACTTTTTGACAATTTTTTTGGTGAATGTGTAGGGGTACACTGTACCCGATACATTCACATAGGGGGGCGGGATCCCCCCAGACCCCCCCAACCACCGGGCAAGGATTGTGGGGACAAGGCCCTTGTACCCATCAACATGGGGACAGGGTGTTTTGGGGGGACCCCAAAGCATCCTCCCCATGTTGAGGGCATGTGGCCTGGTTCAGGAGGGGGGGCTTTTCCTGCGGCCTGCCAGGTTGCGTGCTCGGATAAGGGTTACATAGTTACATAGTAGGTGAGGTTTAAAAAAGACACAAGTCCATCAAGTCCAACCTATGTGTGTGATTATGTGTCAGTATTACATTACATATCCCTGTATATTGCGGTCATTCAGGTGATTATCTAATAGTTTCTTGAAGCTATCAATGCTCCCCGCTGAGACCACCGCCTGTGGAAGGGAATTCCACATCCTTGCCGCTCTTACAGTAAAGAACCCTCTACGTAGTTTAAGGTTAAACCTCTTTTCTTCTAATTGTAATGAGTGGCCACGAGTCTTATTAAACTCTCTTCTGCGAAAAAGTTTTATCCCTATTGTGGGGTCACCAGTACAGTATTTGTAAATTGAAATCATATCCCCTCTCAAGCATCTCTTCTCCAGAGAGAATAAGTTCAGTGCTCGCAACCTTTCCTCATAACTAAGATCCTCCAGACCCTTTATTAGCTTTGTTGCCCTTCTTTGTACTCGCTCCATTTCCAGTACGTCCCTCCTGAGGACTGGTGCCCAGAACTGGACAGCATACTCCAGGTGCGGGTGGACCAGAGTCTTGTAGAGTGGGAGAATTATCGTTTTATCTCTGCAGTTGATCCCCCTTTTAATGCATGCCAATATTCTGTTTGCTTTATTTGCAGCAGCTTGGCATTGCATGCCATTGCTGAGCCTATCATCCACTAGGACCCCCAGGTCCTTTTCCATCCTAGATTCCCCCAGAGGTTCTCCCCCCAGTGTATAGATTGCATTCATATTTTTGCCACCCAAATGCATTATTTTACATTTTTCTACATTGAACCTCATTTGCCATGTAGTCGCCCACCCCATTAATTTGTTCAGGTCTTTTTGCAAGATTTCCACATCCTGCGGAGAAGTTATTGCCCTGCTTAGCTTAGTATCGTCTGCAAAACAGACCCATACCAGGGTCTGGTATGGATTTTGGGGGGACCCCTACACCATTTTTTTAAAATTCTGGCACAGGGTTCTCCTTAAAATCCATACCAGACCTGTACTCAGGAGAAGCAGCAGAATGTATTTTGGGGTATAATTTCACATATGCCCATGACATGTTTGAGCAATATATCATTTAGTGACAACTTTGTGAAAAATAAAAGTATTTTTATTTTCCCGAAACTTGTGGCAAAATATAAAATATTCCATGGACTCAACATGCATCTCAGCAAATAGCTAGGGGTGTCTACTTTCCAATATGAGGTCATTTGGGGGGTTTGTGCTATCTGGGCATTTCATGGCCTTCGAAACTGTGATAGGTAGTGAATGCCCTTAAAAAGCCTGAAGGCGGTGCTTGGTTTTCCACGTCCTGTATGCAGCTAGACTGCCAAAAAGTCCCACACATGTGGTACCCCTGTACTCAGGAGAAGCAGCAGAATGTATTTTTGGGTGTAATTTCACATATGCCCATGGCATGTTTGAGCAATATATAATTTCAGTGACAATTTTTTTGTCATTTTTCAATCACTTATGACAAAAAAATAAAGTATTCAATGTGCTCAGCAAGCCTCTCAGCAAATTCCTTGGGGTGACTACTTTACAAATGGGGTCATGTGGGGGGGGGGTTTGTACCTCCCTGCCGTTTTAGCACCTCAAGAAATGAGATAGGCAGTCATAAACTAAAAGCTGCGTAAATTCCAGAAAATATACATCATTGCGCAATGATCAAGGATAGCATGAAGTAAATGCTCAAAAGTAATCCCTGGTTGTTATTAAGGCACACAATGAAAACAATCAGCCGCTGTGAGCGTGACTCCTCAATACCGCTGCTACCGTGCTGATGAT